>NC_045773.1:41939244-42293823 GCF_008692025.1 Phocoena sinus
TTCACAGACGCCCAGAATAATGTTAGACCAAAATCTGGGCACCCCATGGCCCAGTCAAGTTGACACATAAAATTAACCATCACAGGGCCAGAGGTGGGGACAGAAGTTTAAGAGAACGTTTGAGAGACAGAACATTTAACAGAGAAGAGATGCCCTTAGCAAGATGAGGGCACAAAGGAGGCCCAAGCAGTAACTGTGGTGCCAGAATAAAGCTCAGTTTTCTGTAAAAGACCTCACTCCCTAAATCCAGGGTTCTGGGTCTGAGATGAGGCACCCAGTGTAACGTCATGTGCTTATCAGGGTGTGATGAGCCCCGTCGTGTCAGAGCACCCTCCATTCTGCTCTTAGAGTTGAGCACACACTGGGTACCACCAAGTCTCACCGTTGGTCTGGGATTATTGGAGGGAAGGGTGCAGATCTCCACCCAAACTATCCATGTGCAAATATAAGAAAAGTGTTTGGAATGCAGGTGTGGCAATTAATGACACAGGTCGCGCTGGAGTTACCCTCACAACATAGCTTAAAAATTCCAGAGACTCCTTTAGTGTCACAGGCACGAAGAAGCTGATGTTCTCTCACTGTCGGGGACATCATGGCTTCTCACTGCATCGACAGAGTCTGACCTGGGAAACCAAGTCTGGTCCCAATGCTGGTGCACGTAGCAGAACTGGGTTTGCTGGAGAGGGACAAGTGACCGTCTGATGACACGTCAAGTAAAAGCCACCCCTCTGCTCTCCTCCAACCTGCACAGCCCTTTGCCCAGCTCCGTCTGTTTTGGTCGTTTCCTGATTTTACCCTCACCCGCTGATTTCCTTTGTATCTGCCCACTGTCCCTTTCTCACTTTCATGATCTTCATTCAGCTTTTTCCCTAGATCCAGCTGACTCATTCAGCTCGCACACAAATGCCGAATCTGATGAGGACTACTGGGATGACTCAACAGCTCAGAAATTCAGGGATCAAAGCCCTTAAAAAGGAACAGACCTCTAATCAAAGCCCTTAATCCACTTCTCTCCTACGGGTACATCCCACCCACTACTGAATTCTAGCTCCCCTATTCCAAGTACAAGGCCACTCTTCTGCATTCACAAGTCAAAAGTATCCCCAAACCCAACCTTTGCTGTCACACAGCCCCCAGGCAGAGATGAACCTGAGATGTCATGGCAAGATCCAGTGTCTCTCTAAGCAAAGCTAATTTGATACGGTGGCTGCAAGCAAGGGCTGTGGGTCCACACGGTCCTTGGTTCAAGTGCCAACCAGGCTATTTAACACCGATATAACCAACCACAAGCAAACGAAACTCTCCAAGCCTCTGCTCGTCTGTGAAATGAGAGTAATAACAATGCTGAACTCACTGGGCTGTTAATAAGGATTTAGTGAGCTACTGCGAGTGAGAGGATCAGGGCAGGGTCAGGCCGAAAGTAAGCTAGAAAGCTCACCTGCGAATTACTTACAAATATTGAGATGACTCTTAAGAAAGCGTGCCTGCCATGAATTAAAGGGAGACCTCCCTAGCTCAGGCTCAACTATTTCAGAATCTGGGCATCTCCAAAGGCTGGGCTGGTGAGGAGGCATATACAAAGTCCATGAAAAAGGTTAACATGATTTCAGAGGCAGTGCTTAGACTTGGTAAGAGAAACAAAACAACCACCAAGAACCCTGCCGCACTTCAGATGTGAACTTACTGATGGATGAATCACCAATCACTGATTTACTCACTAAGAACCTCCGTCCCACAGCTCTGGGCTTATTTCTAGTTGCTTCGTTTACCTGACGGAATGAAATGGCACTTTCTGGTGTTCTGGATGCAGGATTTCACTAACTCTGTTAGACAGACTTTCCCAGATGGGGTCTAAATAAATGTGTGAGATTTCACTATAAAATCCCTTCACAACCTTTAACAGGCATGGATGTTTGGTTTTGGGAAGGTGGGATGGGCAGTGGCATATATCCTTATTTTTGTTGTGTTTTTTCCCTAAGTGCACCACCAACTCAGGCACATAAACACTAGGTCACAACACTCAAGAGTCACCTGTTCTGGCCATGACCTGCACATCCCAGCCCTGTTCTGTCAGTGGACCCCATCCGGCCCCCAGCTGCCTTCCTCTGAGCTCAGGCCTGTGCTGGGCATAATCCCCATCCGCCTCAGGACTGCCTGCCCCCCAAGCCCTACCCCAAAGACCAGGGCACCCTGTGGTCTATCAGCTTCTGGGGAGGAGCATGTCGTATCTCGTCCATCGTTTTCCAACTCACACAGCTAAAAAGCAGTAGGGGCCGTGAACGTGGCAAACTGGTTTCCCCATGCCTCCAGGATGGAATTTATTTAGTCTTTACAAAATGAACAAAATCTTACTTTCTGGGCCTAAAACGGCCTGGGGTGAGGACACAGAGCCTGGCCTCCCTCTGCCTCACAGTCTATCCTGGAAGGTGCCGAGGAGACGTCACTTGACCCCCCAAGTCCCGCACCCTTTTTCTTCCTTCTTGTTCCGCCTCTCTCAAGCCACAGACAGGCGCCAGCTTCTCCTCATTCAGGCCACTTGACACATGGTGTCCAGACACATGGCACATGGCTGCTGGCCAAGGCCATGCCTACCCTCCCCCCACCCATGCTGTGCCAACAGCTCCTGAGAGCATCCAGTCGGGGGGCCTGGCCACCTTGGGTGGGCAGAGCCGAGGTGGGAGACGGAGACCCACAGCACACATCTCCATGGCAACCAAACACACCCACTGCCGAGGGAGGAGCATGTCAAAAAAGAACTTTAACAAACCACATAAACGCCCACGCATCGTGCCCTGAATGCTTGCTTCTGGGAACGAACACCAAGGAAACAACTCAGCAGAGGGAGAAAAGCACGCAGGCACAAAGACATTCACTGGGGCCACGTGTAATAACCAACAAACCCGAGACACGGAGACACTCGCTCCCTGCCATCAAACCGAGGAACGGCTGAGTTGACAGCTATGTAACTGTTAAAATGATTATTATGAAGAAGACTACAAACTAGGGTGAATTTATGACACAATATTAAATCAAAAAGGATACAATACTGGTTTACACTCTATGATCACAACTCTAAAAAATGTGTATAAATCTGGACAAAATCTCGAAGGGAAAATATTAGTGCAAATACCTGTTCTAGAATGATAACAAACCAGGTTACTGTCTTTAAAATTTTTTGTGGCTGTCATGTTGTTCCCACAACTAAAAATGAACTAAACATTGTTGCCTGTTGGCAGATGGGGAATTGGCCGAGGTGCCCGGGAGAACTTGCACCATCCGGAGTCAGAGGTTTGTCTGGGCGTGTGAAACACCTTGGGATCCTGCCGGGACAAAGGACGAGCGGCTTGTGAGGAACTGCTCTAGGGCTGTCTCTGGGACACGAGACAGTCTCTCACCTCTGATGAGGTGAGGGCTCTCTGCCCCACCCCTCTGAATGAAGGGAGCTGCTGACTCATGACGACTTAGCCGTGTTCAGGATTGACTACTTAACATCCCATAACTTACACTGCAGTCATCGGCCCTTTTGTTTCAGTGTTGTCCTTTTTGGGGTGTGGGAAAGGGACAAAGGCACCTTCGGCATGTCCTTTTTGTTGCTCACGAAGGGAATAAATTGTCTGAACCTAGAAGTAGCTTGTTTTACCTTTACTGATCAAATCAGTCGGGCCTTGGCCTGGCCTTGTAAGTGCATGTGAGCTCTCAATAAGATCCCAATATTATGCTTTAATCAAGTATCAATAAGACCCAAGTAGTAAGTGTGTACACGTGCCGGTGTGTGTGCACGTGCGTGTACCTACAGAAATACATCTTGACGGTGTTTCAAGCTAGATTATTCTCATAAATGAAATGGGAAAACACACACACACACATATATACAGTACGCTCTCACACACACTGTAACCAACCAGACAAACAGATGTGCAAGGCCAACCTAATCTGGATTCAGGAGCCATGGATTCAGCTCAACTGCTCGGTTTTCGACCTCGAGAAGTCTCTTTCCCTCTCTGACCCCAATTTTCTCTTCCCCAACGAAGGAGGGGACGGACTGGATGAGAGCCCGGCCCCCACTGTGCTGTGTCCATGTGCCGAGGCTCATGCAGACATCCTTGAGGACTCGCAGAGGCAGGACGTGGGCCACCCTGGCACCTCCTTCTGCTGAAAGCAGTTACTGGCAGCAGTAAGTTAACTGAACAAAGGCAAGTCACTTCTGGCGTCCACGAGAAGCTGCTCAGACACGTGCCTGGATCTCCAACTGCTCCCTGTGAGTGGGGAGGAAGCTGTATGCTTACCCACAACAGGAATGCCACCACACTCACTTTCTGATGGAACTCAGACCTTCCTTCAGCAAGTCTGCTCTAGGCCCTGGTTTGCTGGCAGCACCAGAATCACAGACAGTGGTTCACTGTTTATGCGAGAAGGCAGGGCATGCCTAGTTCAGGAGAAACGGTTCTTTCCTGCTTGGGGAACAAGGAAGGCTTCCTGGAAGAGGAGGCATTGGAGCTGGGTCCTAAAGCTGGACAGAATTTAAATGCAACGAAGTGAGGGGGGAAAGGAGGTTCCAGGGAGTGAATGGGGAAGAGACAAATTGTCTCACTGTGATAAGGAAGTAGGAAGCATAAAACACAGACCAGACCACAAGGGCCTTAAATGCTAGAAACAAGCAAAATCCCAAAGCAGCTGTCTTCCTGAGTGTTTGTGTTTGTCATAATTTGACAATAAACTCAGCCCATTAAGGAACTGCCAGCTAGTCAAGCAGCCACTGGTGGAATCAACAGACTCACCAGTAGTTTTTGCCCCCCAACAACTTTCTAGCTCAAATGGTAATTGCTTGAGATATAAAAACAGCCTCTACTCAATATTTATTTTCTTTTTTCCTGAAAGGTAGAGCAAATATTAAGAAACAGTTACAGGAGCCAAAAGTCAAAGATAATTTTTAAAAGAAGGTGTGATCACAACTCTTTACAGATAAAACGCAAACACAGGTCAAAGATTTTATTTAATGCATCATTGAATAAGAGACCAATAAGATGTTACAACTGGGAGACAGCAAAGAACCATCCACATGCAGGCCATCAGAAATGCTGAAGTAAATTTGCTTAATGGGTGCAAAACTGGTCAATCTCTGCCAGACGCGGTTTGCGTTGCTGTGGACAGGAATCACGGGCCTTGCCGTCAAGACTCTGCAACTTACAGAGTGTA
Organism: Phocoena sinus; assembly: GCF_008692025.1. Taxonomy (NCBI): domain Eukaryota; kingdom Metazoa; phylum Chordata; class Mammalia; order Artiodactyla; family Phocoenidae; genus Phocoena; species Phocoena sinus. The sequence continues at coordinate 41,944,441 of NC_045773.1, forward strand.
ACACAGCTCAAAGGCAAGGAAAGGCCCAGAGACCCAGGGAATCCAATAACCAGAAAACTCCTACATTTCCACTGCGGACTCTCGGGAGACGGTGTGATCCATCTCAAAGTCTTTCACAATTTTCCCTACAAAGGTGAGCAACGATCAAGGCGGAAACCCTTAGGCATGTGTTTTATGGGAAACCACGGTGAGGATGAAGCCTAAGGTTTGGAACTGGGCATATGCCTGTGCCACCAAGGCATGGCAGGCCCATGCCCACCTGGTGAACTTCAGACTGGGAACCAGAGGGCTCTTGAGGGCTGTGCCACAAACCAGCCGAGAAAGTCCCTCCTCTTTCCGTCTCCGGAGGCTTCTAAAATGAGAAGCTTGGCACTAATCCCAGGTACTCGGTTCTGGCCACACCTGGGAGTCACCGGAGGAGCTTAGAAACAATACATGTGCCCCACTCTAGAAACCTCACCCCTAGAGCTTCTGATTCTGCTGGTCAGGGTGGGGCTGGGGCATCACTGGCTTTTTTTTTTTTTTTTTGGCTGCATTGGATCTTCATTGCTGTGCGTGGGCTTTTCTCTAGTTACGGACAGCGGGGGCTACTCTTCGTTGCGGTGCACGGGCTTCCCATTGCGGTGGCTTCTCTGATTGTGGAGCACGGACTCTAGGCACGCGGTCTTCACCAGTTATGGCACACGGGCTCAGTAGTTGTGGCTCGCGAGCTCTAGAGCACAGGCTCAGTAGTTGTGGCGCACGGGCTTAGATGTTCTGCGGCATGCGGGATCTTCCCGGACCAGGGCTCAAACCCGTGTCCACTGCGCTGGCAGGCGGATTCTTAACCACTGTGCCACCAGGGAAGTCCATCACTGGCTTTTAAAATCTCTCCCCCCGACCCTCCCATGATTCTAATGAACTGCCAGGACTGAGGACCACTGGGCCAGACGATAAGACCCCCTGGTCCCGGACTCTCTTTGGCTTTGTTGTAATGTTTCCTTTTAATAGACAGCTGCCAGCCTTGGTGTAGAAGTGGAGATGTCAGTGGGACATTTTTCAAAAATGCTCCTCAAAATTAATCTTTGGTAGAGACCGTGAAAAAAGCACAATTCATGGCTCCGTCAGACTTGGCAAACAGCCTGCAATGTGTTAGAATCTTCCACTGTAGATGGCATCAGTTCAATGAGCAGTTTGCTGAGCTGAGCGCAGGCCTAGTTTCCTGGTTTGCTGCTTTAGGCACAATGCCCATAATGCAGTACGAAGATGCCCAGAGGTGTTTGCTAAGAGGCATCGATACGTGTGTGGCATGCATACACACAGGCATTCACGCACACGCTCACACTTCACAATGAACAGCAGCCTCCAAATGAAAGATCGGGGCCAAAGAGTTGTGAAAGGACCCTACTTCACACAGGGGTAACTGACTGACTGGTCTCCACAGTGGCGGAGAAAACTGACAACAGGGCAGACAATGGTGAATCCCAGCGCTTTCCTCCCAACTCTTCTGAGACCTCTGATATGCATTACAAACCTGATGTTATTAGGGATTGCTCCACTACCACCAGAGTGGGCCCCAGGCAAACCCTGGTACTCTGTGATAAGTCAGCTTACCCTGATGGGCCTTGTGTTGGTGGTACAAAACCCTGTTCTAGAGGACACTGTCCTGCCTTCCCATAGGACCATGGAGGGACATGGGCCAAGTGTCTCCAGGAAGGATGCTCTTCCGTCTCCTCCCTTCCTGGTTCCCTGTGTTCCTTACCCTGTCCCTCAACACACGCATACACACACACACACACACACACACACACACACACACACACACACACTTACTGCAGGCCGCACAGGTGAAGCACGCGTCGTGGTAGAGGTTCCCCATGGCCTGGCAGGCCTGGCCGGCCCCAAACACCCCCTTGCTGCATTTCACACAGGCTCCTGCAAGGGAAAGAACACGGCAGTGAGTCAGGAGGGAAACAGTGTAAAGTGAGTGATAAAAAGCCAATGGACAGGGCTTCCCTGGTGGCGCAGTGGTTGAGAGTCTGCCTGCCGATGCAGGGGACACGGGTTCGTGCCCCGGTCTGGGAAGATCCCACATGCTGCAGAGCGGCTAGGCCCGTGAGCCATGGCTGCTGAGCCTGTGCGTCTGGAGCCTGTGCTCCGCAACGGGAGAGGCCACAACAGTGAGAGGTCCGTGTACCGCAAAAAAAAAAAAGCCAAAGGACAAAGCAAGATACCCACCCCTTCCCCTAACCAGCCCATCACCAAATCCGGAGGCTTACTCCTTTGCAATGTCTTTCTCTCATGCTGTCTCCCTCCGTCAGCCTTTCAACTATCAGTTCTTTCCACTGCAGGAATCAGGCCCCAGGTTCGTGTTCAGGCCCCCTCCACACCAGTGTGCTAATGTTAAGAATATCTCCACTTCTTCCATCTCCTCCGTTGCCCAAAGTTTTCAAAGCCTCCCACCGTTATAAGACAATGTCCAAATGCTGCACCAGGATTACAATATGCCAAATACACAGGTTGGGCAACTTCAAACAAATTATTTCCTTTAATTTACAATGGGAACCACCAACGGGGATTTACTAACCTCACTTTTTACAACGAGTGATCAGGCCCCCAAGCCCCAGGTCTCTCAGACTGCAAGCCCAGTGCTCTGCCCTGCGCCTGCCCCTGGCCACTGGGTCTCAGCTCCTTGCCTTTGCTCGGGGCTCCCCTGTCTGTGCCCTATGCCCACTCTTCGGTTCCTTTATATGGTCCCTTATGTGGGCCAGTCCACATAAAAGGAGGTGTTGGAATCTCCCTTCCAAAGAACTCCCCCATTATACTCAAATGAAAAAGATCACAATTATGTAAATAATGCATGAAATTTTTAAAAAAAGATTCAAGAAGGAAATATACCAAAACTATAAAATTATGGCTGGTTTTACTTCTCTCCATCTTCTGTATTAAAAAAAAAACTTACAAGGGCAGGCATTGTTATAGCTGAAAAAAGTCTAGTCTCAAAAAGTGTTTGGATCTGTTTTTTTTAATTTTAAAAAATTTTTAATTTTTTGGCCGTGCCGAGTGGCTTGTGGGATCTTAGTTCCCTAACCAGGGATTGAACCCGGGCCCATGGCACTGAAAGCATCGAGTCCTAACCACTGGACTGCCAGGGAATTCCCCTGGATCTGTTTAAATATACTGTATAATGTTAAAATTTTTGAAAAATCAATTATACATCTCTATACACTTTATATATAAAATATATATAACTAATTTTTCAAAAATTTAAATATACGTAAAAAGGTCCCCCAGCATCCATCAGGGTAGCCAGCTCATGTCCTTGGTCAGGGGCTCAGCCAGCCTTTTCTAGCTCTGGTTCCCATCTGTCAGGCTGTTCTCAAGGCTGCAAATCCCCAGCCACATTCTGCCTACAGGGCAGAAAGCCCTGTGTTTCAGAGTTCTTATCATTTCAAGTTGATAGACTGCATCACCTTCAAAGGAAGTCCAAGCTAACACATCCTTCATGAAACACACCCACACCAACCACGCCAGGTGCACAGAGAACACACTAAGCCCAGGGCCCTCACGTCGCTTCACCAACACTCCCTTAGGAAGCAGGTGATGCCGTCTGTAGGAACAGTACTGGGTCAGCCGAGAAAACTGGCTCTTGGGGGAATTCGCTTATGGAAAGTTCTAGGGATCACAAGTGGTGGGTATTTGTAGTTCTTCTGCTTTAACATTTTATTATGAAAACTTTCAAGCATGCAGAAAAATGGGAAGAATCATACAGGGAACACCCACATGCCCACCACCTCAATTCTACAATTGTTAGCATTTTGCTGCCCATCCCTTAATCGATCCAACCATCCATCTTATTTGTGATACCTTTCACAGTAAGATGCAGACAGCAGTCCACTTCACCCTGAACACTTCAGCCTGCATGTCATTAATGAGTCCATTATTTGCTTACAGTTATTTTTCCAAGATAAAATTCAAACAGTGAAATGCACAAATTATGAGGCTATCATCCAATGAGTTTTGACAAGTAACCTATGTAATGTAAACCCAGATCAAGATATAGAATGTTTCCAACACCCCAGCAAGTTCCCCAAGGCCCTTCTCTTCCGCCCTTTCTTACTGGCTATGAAATTACCTTTGTGTGTGGGTACGCATGCACGCACACGCCCACACATATGCAGGATGAAACTACTGGACAGCTGGTATTTCTGTACCTAGCAAACAGCATGATGAAATTGAAAACATCGAGGAACTCAGAGGCATCAGCATTTCTTTTTGTCTGATTATTTCACATACAACTTAGGCTGCTCTTAAGTCAAGAAATACATCCGTTCTGGGCAAACTGCATTCCTTTGCTGGCACAATCGGAGCTGTGTCCAGCTAGCAGGGAAGAGTGAAGACGGCAGGGTTCTGCCAGTACCACTCCTCTCTAAACCTGCTGCAGCAGGCTTATCACTCTAGAAACCAGTGGTGCTGGCGGCCGGCCAATGAAGCAGGTGGCCCAAGTGGGCCAGGCGGGGCCTCTGGCATTTAGGCGTGTGTGTGGACACGGAAGCAATGGGGTTGGTGTGCCCAGCACTGGACACGGCACCTACTGTGCTGTGGCAGGTTACTGGTTACCTGGGCACTGCCTGCCTCTCCTAGTGAATTGGGAGCACCTTCAAGATAGGGGCCACATCGATGTAAACTGGTGTAGCCATTATGGAAAACAGTCTGGTGGTTCCTTAAGAAACTAAAACTAGAATTACCATATGATCCAATAATCCCACTCCTGGGCATGTATCCAGAAAAGACAAAAACGCTTATTTGAAAAGATACATGCACCCCGATGTTCATAGCGGTAATATTTACAATAGCCAAGATATGGAAGCAACCCAAGTGCTTCAACAGATGAATGGATAAAGAAGAGGTGGTGTATATAGGTACACAATGGAATATTACTCAGCCATAAAAGGAATGAACTAATGCCATTTGCAGCAACGTGGATGGACCTAGAGATTATCATATTATGTGAAGTAAGTCAGACAAAGACATTATTATATGTGAAATCTGAAAAGTAATACAAATAAACTTATTTACAAAAAAGAAATAGACTCACAGACGTAGAAAACAACCTTATGGTTACCGAAGGGAAAAGAGGGGGAGGGATAAATTAGTATGGGATTAACAGATACAAACTACTGTATATAAAATAGATAACAAGGATTTACTGTACAGCACAGGGAACGCATATTCAATATCTTGTAATAACATTATGGAAAAGAATCTGAAAAAGAATATATATATTCTTTTCACTTCGCTGTACACCTGAAACTAATACAATATTGTAAATGAACTATACTTCAGTAAAATAAATAAATAAAAATGTTTGAAACATAAAATAAAATAAAATCCAAAAAAAGAGAGACAGGGCCACGTCTTAACTGTGGCCTCCGCAAGGGTTCCGTGAAGAACTGTCGAGCTGAATCACTTTCTGTGCAGCTCCACGTACAGCCTGTGTCGCCTCCCCTCTGCCCTGGCCCTCACCTCCTTGTACCTGGGGTACACACACCCCTGTAAATGCCTTCTACAGAGTCTTATGCATCTCTGAACACCTGCAGCCCCTGACAAAGTGCACTCCTATGCCCTCAACAAACACACATAAAAATAGAGAAATAGACAACGTGGGCCTCTACTGAGCCCTGGTTGACGGTATAATTCAAACATGGTGACGGGGGGAGACCTTTCTCTTGAAAAACGGCAACTATCGGACAAAGAGAAGGTATTAATTATACTATTTGGTGATCCTGGGGTTGATTTCCAGACCACCCATCCCAAGTGCCCTGGGACTGGACTCTAAACCTTTACAAAGAGCAACACCGGCTGGTTTGTCCGGCAGCAACCAAAGCACGCTCAAAGCAGCCTGGATGGAACCTCAAAGCAACGTGAATGTAATTCTGCTCACGAACATGGAACAAAACCACCCCAAGCGCAACCTCACTTCTTCCCTCTCCATCACTGTGGTCTCTGCGCTTAAGCCCCGTAGAAATGTTAGCTGCAAAGCCCAGAGAAGCAGTGAGACTCAACTGAAGCAGTGATCAGCCCTTCCACCTGTCTGCATGGGAGTGTGGGAAGAGGACCCCCTTGGAGACAGCTTGCCAGTGAGGAGAGGTGGAATACATCTCCTGAGTCAGAGGGATGCTCCTGGGTCACAAGGACATGAACTCATCTTGCCTGGGCTTGGGGAATAAAATCAGACAACCTCTCACTCCAGCTCGTAAAGTGAGAGACAGGGTGGGCAGCATCTTCCAGTGGACACTGACAACTGCCCAGGCCTCCCTGGGCTTCCTGCTGCGTTATCTCTCCACATCAGGCCTTCCTCCGCTCCTGCAGTCAGCAGAGTGACACTCTCTCTGGCTTCCTCTTAACCCAAGGGCTGGGACCTACTGACTTCAGCATCCCCCTCACTCTCTCTCATTCCTTGGGGATGCTGACATCCTTTCTCACCACTCTGAGCATCGAGTGCAGATACAAAACAAGGAAGGAAGCCGCTTGTGCTCTAAACCATCAGTCACGGACGGAGGAGGTCCCACAAGAAGCCAAGTAGGTAAGAAAATATTTCATCCCTGTGGCTTGTGGTAAATGGACAGAAAAGTACTTCATGGGCAAGAAATAGATCTAGTCTTCCTTTGGCAGGAAAAAAAAAAAAAAGACAAAGTAAATCTCATATTCTAGGAAATAACGTACCTCCCGGAGCCTGAGCTAGGAGTGTTCATCCAGTGCACGCTGAATGTGCATCCCCTTTCTCAAAGCCACGTTCTAGAAATCCTAGAAAGGTGCTGTAACTCGCTGAAGGTCACACCGCTGGGAGGTTTGAAAGATGGAATCTGAGCCCAAGTTCTAACTCAAAGGTCCCGTTATTCCCATCTGGTTGGCAGCTGTGTGGCTATTCCTGCAACACACACGCCCCCCCCCCCCAAAAAAAAAAGAAGGAGCTCCTTACTCACCACCCGCTGCCCCCAACATACAACCTGTTCAGGGATTCAGACCCAAGACCAGCCCTGCCCCAGATCTCCTGGTGGCCACCCGGCCCACCTCCCATGCTGGCCTATCCCACGCACACAAGGCCATCTTTCTGCCAGGGACCTCCATCACAAGGCCGCCCCCACGCAGACCCTCTGTTCCTCCTACCCGTCTGCCAGGGACACTGCAGCTGAAGGATTCACCCCACGAGTGCTTCCCCACCATTCACTCGGAGCCAGGCTCCCTGCAGACGCTGGCAGTAGGATGGTGAGCAGCATGACTGCACTCCGACCCTGCCCTCATGGAATGGTCATCCAAGGAGCCAGGAAACCAGACTATGCCACTCCTGATAGGTGAGCTGACCAATCTCACCCAAAGTCCTGTGCTGTAAGTTTGCTTAAGTGGCCAGGGCCGAGCAGAGGCTCGGGCTTGTGAAATAATAAGAAATACATATATTGGTCTCTGCCCCAAGTTCCTGCTAATATTTGGTTTTTGACCCCAGTTCCTGACACAGAGCTCCTAAATCCCTTGGAATTTCCTGGGCAAAATGAGCATCTTTTGTTCTAATGAGGAAACACTGCGTGGGCTCCTGGTTGGGGGCTGGTCACCAGAAAGACCAAGCCAGGCTTATAAGTATGGAACTTTCAGCCCTACCCCTCCGTCCTCCAGGGAGGGGAAAGGGGCTGGAAAATGAGTTAATAATCAATCATGCCTACATGATGAAGCCTCCTCAATGTACAGGATTCGGAGAGCTTCGAGGTTGGTGAACACAACCACATGCCAGGAGGGTGACACACCCCAACTACACCAGGCAGAAGCTTCTGTACTCAGGACCCTTCCAGACCTTTTCCTATGTATCTCTTCATCCAACTGTTAAACTGTATCCATCATATCATATCCTTTATAATAAACTGGTAAATGTGTTTCCCTAAGTTCTGTGAGTCATTAAGGCAAATAATCAAACCCAAGGAGGGGGTGGGGGGAACTCTGATTTATAGCCAGTCAGAGGCATAGTTGGCAAAGTGGGAGGGGGACTTGTAGGACTGAGTCCTTCCTGTGGGGTCTGTGCTAACTCCAGTTAGCATCCGATTGAATTGAACTGTAGGACACCTGGCTGGTGTCGGAGAATTGGTTGGTGTGGGAAAAACCACACATCTGGTGTCAGAAGTGTGAGCACTGGTAGCACAAAGAAACAGAAGTGAGTTTTTCCGAGACAGGACTCAACAAGAAGAAAAGACTCCTAGACACCCTTTGCTTTCCACATGGTCCCTTAGTTAAAAGATTTTAAAGGAAATCCTTACTTTTCCTCAACAGAGGAAAGCAATAAAATGTCAATCACATATTGCTATAGTAATCCAAGCTCCAAAGCCAGGAGGAAAGTGAGGGAAAGAAGGAATTAAACTTTAAGAGAAGGGAGGAAAGGATATGCAACTATTGCCCTGTAGTTAGACTCACTGCCCTCTAATCCATTCTCCAAACTCTAGCCGGAGGGATATTTTTTTAAACAGCTTTAATGAGGTATAAGTGACACCCAATAAACTGCACATACTTAAACTGTACAATTTGATAACTTTTGATATTTGAATACACCTGTGAAATCATCACCACAATCAGGACAGTGAACACACCCACCATCCCCAAAGATTCCACATGTCCTCACGCCTTTTCTAATGCCCCCTCCCTGGGCAACCACCGCTCTGCTTTCTGTCAGCAGAGATCAGTTTGGAAGGCTATGCTCACCACTATACCACCAATGTGAGCTCAGTCTGTATTTTCTAGAGGTTATATAAATGGAGCCTAGAGCATGTACTCGTTTTTTGTCTGGTTTCTTTCACTCAGCATAATGATTCTGAGATTCACCCAGCTTCTGTATACACCAAGAGCTCATTCCTTTTCACTGCTGAGTTGCTGTCCATTGTGTGATGGGACCACCATTTTTTTAGCCACTCAGCTGGTGATGAACATGAGTGGTTTCCACTTCGGGGTTGTTACAAATAAAGCTGCTTGTGTACAAGTGTTTATGTATAGACATATTTCTCCTTTTCTCTTGGGTAACTTAGGAGTGGATTGGCTCAGGCTTATGGTAAGTGTATATTTAACTTTTTAAAAAGCTGCCCAGACTACCCTGGTGGTCTAGTGGGTAAGACTCCGAGCTCCCAATGCAGGCAGCCAGGGTTTGATCCTTGGTCGGGGAACTAGATCCCGAAGGCTGCAACTAAGAGTTTGCATGCCACAACTAAGAAGCCTGTATGCTGCAACTCAGAGTCCAAGTGCCGCAACTAAAAGATCCTGCATGCTGCAACTAAGACCTGGTGCAGCCAAAATAAATAAATAAATATTTTTTTAAAAAAAAGAAGCAGCTGCCAAACTGTTTCCCAAAGAAGATCTATCATCTCACATTCCCACCAGCAGTTTATGAGAGTTCCAGTTTCTCCACATCTTTGCCAGTACTTGGAATGGCAGTCATCCTGATTTTGTCCATTCCAATAGGTAGGTAGTAGTACCTCACTGTGTTTTTGGTTCTGTTTTTTGTTTTTTTTTTTTCTGCTGCTCTGCATGGCACGCAGGATCTTAGTTCCCCGACCAGGGGTTGAACTCATGCCCTCTACAGTGGAAGCGCGGAGTCCTAACCAGTTGACCGCCAGGGAATTCCCCCCTCGTTGTGGTTTTAATTTGCATTTCTCCAGTGACTAACGATGTTGCACCAGAGCATCTTTTGCTGTGCTTATTTACCATCTGTATCTTCTTTGGTGAGGTGTCTGTTCAAATCTTTTGCTCATTTTTTTTTCCTTTTCTTGAGTTATGAGAATTTCCTACATATTCAAGAGACAAGTCCTTTACCAGATACATGCTTTGGAAAGATTTTGCTAGAGTCCTATGAAATCCAGCTGCCTTAGTCTCCCCCCAGGATCTCAGCAGCACTTTTTTTTTTTAATTAATTAATTTACTTGTATATTTATTTATTTTTGGCTACGTTGGTCTTCATTGCTGCACACAGGCTTTCTCTAGCTGCAGCGAGCAGGGGCTACTCTTTGGTGTGATGCGCAGGCTTCTCATTGCGGTGGCTTCTCTCGTTGTGGAGCACGGGCTCTAGGCACACGGGCTTCAGCAGTTGTGGCTCATGGGCTCAGTAGTTGGGGCTCGTGGGCTCTAGAGCACAGGCTCAGTAGTTGTGGTGCACAGGCTTAGCTGCTCCGCAGCATGTGGGATCTTCCCGGGCCAGGGCTCGAACCCGTGTCCCCTTGGCAGGTGGATTCTTAACCACTGCGCCACCAGGGAAGTCCCCTCAGCAGCCTTTTAACTCAAGGAGTCTCCCAGGCTCTCTCTCCCTTCTCCCTCCTTGTGTCAATGTCTGGAAACTCTCTCAAGGCAGTAAGCTGGGACAATCATAGGGCCTGCCCCATTTGCTTCCCATCTCTCAAGGATCATTGTCTATCCTTGCCTGAATCCAGTATCTTGAAAACCTTTTGTTTATATACTAATTCAAGCCGGCCTAACTCTCTTGGTGCACAACAGTGGTTTCCAAACGGCTTAGCGGGGAGAAATTTTTCTCAAAAAAAGTATCAGTGGAACCTCAAGAGTATGTGACAGACAAAAGGGAAACCACGACACTTGAGATGGGACAGAGCCCACTCTGCCTCCTGGAATGTCCCGGCCCACTGCAACAGTTCCAGGAAGATTATTTGAGAACGAATAACACAGCCTAACTGATCGAATGCAGACACCACCCAGCCTAGCCTGGGCAGCGTTCCATGTGAAGGAAGTGATCCCAAATTGGCATTCAATGATCTCCTGTACACCCAAAGCCAAAAAACAAATTGGGTTTAGGGCCATGGCATCTTCCCTACTGGCTTGCAAAGGCAGGATTTATAAACAAGGAGGCCCGCAAAGCAGCCTCAGCGTGAGGTTTTGGCTACAGCAGAATCCCTGCCTCCTTACTGCAGACAGCCTGAGGACCGTGCAGCACTCCTTCAACTGAACACACAGCCAAGTCGCCACCTTTTATTGTTAGGATAAGGTTTGAAATAAAAAGATTCCATCAGGCCAGCCAATGGGAGTGGCCCTGCACCTCCAGCTCACACCTGGGCCTTGTCCGGGTGACCACTCCTCTCCCAGTGAGGAAGGGAGGCCTCTGAGAGGTGCGGGCGTCCTTTTTAGCTCTGAACGGATGCTGCACATCACATGGCATCACACAGCCGTGGACCACATACTACGCTGAAAGGGGGCAGAAGCCAGGGGCAGGGCATGCAGTCAGGTTGGGGGTGGCTGAGAGGACAGATTTGGATGAATTAGTCTGCACACAAGTTGAGCGAGGCTTTTTCTCAGCAGAAGGTTGCAGCCTATGGACCTGGGCGGCTCTGGGCAGCTCTGGGAGTCAACAGGTTCTAGAAGAGGGGCCAAGCGTTTGGCAGAGCTGGACCAATGGCCTCAGCAACAGACTTCCTCCTAGCCACAATATAAGCTCATGGAAAAAGCCCTGAAGGCGGTGGGTGCCGGGCTCCTGCCTCCCAGGCAGAGGGCTGCCTCTCAAGGAAGGAATCAAAGTAGATGCCCACCATCACCTCCAGAGACTCTGGTTCCAATTTGGGGATGGGACCACAGCGCCTCAGTTGACTCTAAGGCTCGGCCAAGGCTGAGAACCATGGATGCAGAAAACACAACAAAACACATCCTCCCCGGCACCCGGGCCTCCCCTGCCTGCCCTCTCTCCCACGCACCCTGTAGTTCCCAGGTCAAGGGGTGATACTCTCACCAAGCTACAAAGGACGTACTCAAGGCCATTCTGGGCTACGGGGTCATTGCAGCAGGCTACTTTCTTCAATCTCAAAGCTATTCAAAACCAACGACGGCTTCACTTCATTGCAGTGGGAAAGGAAGTTTCTCTCGCAGTTTCCCAATCACCACCGTAAGCTCTAGCTAGCCTTGCCAGACAACCTGCAGGGGCACTTCTGCCCCAGCGCACTCCCATTCTCTGGCCCGAATCATTCCCTGCTCTCCGCTCTCCGAAGGAAAGAGTTCAACAGCCTCCAGGGCACCCTGTGCTGTGGCTTCTGGGCTCGCCCACCTGCGTACTCCCCCTCCTCCAGTCTCTCTGCACAGAGCCCAGTTATCTTTCTCAACTCTAATCTGAAATAGAAATATGCCAATCAGCACAGGAAAAGGTGTTCCACCCAGGAGCCAAATGCAAAGGTGGGTGCCACTCGTCACTGTCTCAGCAGCAAAGACAAAAACAATGATAATAACAATGGTGAGTGTCACAGGGGGTGCAGAGAAAAGGGCATTCTCGTACACTGTTAGTGGAAGCATAAATGTGGACGACCTTCCTGGAGGGCAGTGTGGCACCACCTATTGAAAGCCTTAAAAATGGGACTTCCCTGGCGGTCCAGTGGTTAAGACTCCAAGCTTCCACTGCAGGGGGCGTGGGTTTGATCCCTGGTCGGGGAACTAAGATCCCGCATGTGGCATGGCGCGGTAAGTAAATAAATAACTAGAAGAAGACCTTAAAAAGTCTTCACGCCATTTGATCCAAGAATTTAATAGAATTTTTCCCAAAGAAAAAAATCAAAGATGCTGCCCAAAATGGATATGCAGAGACAGTAAGCAGATGAGTGGCTGCCTCGGACTGGGGGAGAGGGGGTAAGGGGGCATCTGCTAATGGGGGTGGGTTTTCTTTTTGGGGTGATGAAGATGTTCTAAATTAGACAGTGGTGATGGTTGTACAACTCAGTGAATATACTAAAAGCTGTTGACTTGTACACTATCAAAGGGTGGATTTATGGCGAGTGAATTACATCTCAGTAAAGCAGTTATAAAAAAACAAAAAGTCAGGCTTCCCTGGTGGCGCAGTGGTTGGGAGTGCGCCTGCCGATGCAGGGGACGCGGGTTCGTGCCCCGGTCTGGGAAGATCCCACATGCTGGTCTGGGAAGATCCCACATGCCGCAGAGCGGCTGGGCCCGTGAGCCATGGCCGCTGAGCCTGCGCATCCGGAGCCTGTGCTCCGCAGCAGGAGAGGCCACAACAGTGAGAGGCCCGCGTACCGAAAAAAAAAAAAAAAAAAAAGTCATCAAACTATTATTAAAACACTTAAGCATGGATAATTGAAAACAATATAAATACCCGAATGAAGACGTAAAGTTAAATAAATACTACACAGGGGCTTCCCTGGTGGCGCAGTGGTTGAGAGTCCGCCTGCCGATGCAGGCGACACGGGTTCGTGTCCCGGTCCGGGAAGATCCCACGTTCCGCGGAGTGGCTGGGCCCGTGAGCCATGGCCGCTGAGCCTGCGCGTCCGGAGCCTGTGCTCCGCGACGGGAGAGGCCACAAGTAGTGAGAGGCCCGTGTAACGCAAAATAAATAAATACTACACAGCTTAAAAATATCATACTCTACAGCGGTACCACCCAATAGAACTTTTTCTGTGATAATGAAAATGTTCTATTCTGGATTGTCCAATATGACAGCTCAAGTGGCTGCTGAGCCCTTGAAATGTGGCTAGTACACCTAAGTAATTGGATTTTTAAAATTTAATTTTAAATAATCCCATGTATTGAGCAACACAGTTCCAGAGTATTCTTTTATGACACAAACTGTTCACAATACAATGTTAAATGAAAAAAGGGGAGGGGACCACGATGCATATGGACACATTGTTCTCTATTCTGTTTTTTTAAAGAGTATGTTTACAGATAAAGTCATGACCACGCGGAAGAACACTAATTATCGTCCATGTTTACTGCTGAGAAGTAGGGGCTCGGGAGGATTTTTATGTCATTCTTTAACCTCTTCATATATTCGAAAATGAAGATACATTACCATCATAATCAAAAACAAGGTTTTTTTTAAGATTTAAACAATGTTTTCAATATAATGCAAATCCGCCACCTCACGCTCTGATACCTACAGGAAGATTGCTCCTCAGAGCATCCTGCAGCCCTTCAACCAGCCCCTCCCCACACACAAAGTTACTGCTCCCCCCACCCCACCCCCAAGTTCATTCACTTTCAGGGGCTTCTCACGTGATTTTGGACTCACAAATAAGTTGTAAAAGTAATACAAAGACTTTCCATATACCCTTCATCCAGATTTCCCAAATGTTAACTCTTGTACGACCACAGTACAATTACCAAAGATCAGGAAATTAACACTGATATAATACATATTATATATATTATACACACACACACACACACACACACACACACACACACACATACACACACATACACTAATCTATAGACCTCATTCAAATTTCAGCAACTGTCCCACTAATGTCATTTTTCTTGGACCAGGAGCCAATGCCAGAACTAAATCCACTGCATTTAGTAAGTGTCTCCTTGGTCTCCTTTTATGAGAGACAGATCCTTTATCTGTTTTTGTCTTACATGACCTTGACACTTTTGAAGAGCAGTGGTCAATTATTTTGCACACTGTCTCTCATTCTGGCCGTGTCTAACGTTTTCTCATGATCAGATCGAGGTTATGTGTATCTGGCAGGAACACCCCAGAAGTAATGATGTGCCCTTTACAGCGCATCATATCAGGATATACATGCTATTGATACGTCTTAACTACTGGTGAGATTAACTTTGATCTCTTCTTAAGGTAGAGTTTGCCAGGTTTCTCCACTGTGAAGTTTTACTTTCTCTTTGTAATTATTAAGACATTTATGGGAAAACACTTTGACATTAAGCAAATACCCATTTGTTCATCATATATTTTTGCCCACTATTCAGCCTCCACTGATTCTTGCCTGAAACAATTATTACAATGGTCTTTTCAAATGGTGACCTTCCTATCTTCATCTTTCTTTCTACATTTCACTAATAGGATCTTCTGTACAAGAGTTTTCCCCCCAATTCTCCCCATTTATTTATTTCAGTAAGGACTCACGGATATTTATTTTATTCTCTGGGTTATAATCCATTTCTATCATTATTTGTTTTGTTGCTCAAATTGTCACAGATTCTGAAGCCAGTTTCTCAAGGTAGCTCACTTCTAACATCACTCTTTCTTGTGAGAAGGCTCAAAATTGTGCATTTTCCCCAGGATCTTTGCACAAACATAAACTGCTAGAACAAACATCAACCTCCAGCAGAACCCATTTTGAAGGCTGAGTGGTACAGCATTTATATCACTACTCCCTTACCTGTCAGATTATTCTGCATAACCCTCTCTTGACATTGGTTCAAGTTCCCTCCAGCATCTCAGAATCCCCCAGCTAACATCCTGCCCCCAACTGCTTTTCTCCTAGATTATTTTCTTGCCTTTGGCCTCAGAATCCTCTGATTTCTCAGAGGAGGCTCAGTGGCGTTTCTCACCCCCTTCAGCTCTCAGCTCAAACAAGGGTTGTCAGATAAAATACTAGTCGCCCAGTTAACTGTGAATTTTAGATGAACAGTGAGCAATTCTTTAGTGTAAGTATACCGCGTGCAAATTTGAATCTCAGGTAAATGAATAATTGTGTAGTATAAGTATGTCCCAAACATTGCATGGTACCTACTTACACACTAAAAAAATATTCATTGTTTCTCTGAAATTCAAATTCAACTGGGTGTCCTATATTTTCATTTGTTAAATCTGGCAACCCAAGTTCAAGCATAAAGAAGAGGTGGCCTTTATTGTCCACACAACTGGTGACCAATTTAGGCAAGAAGATAAGCAGGTAAAACACTTTAGAGTTCATTATCCTTTTCTAGGGAGCGTTTTGGTGTTTTTTTGTTTTTTGTTTTTTAAACACTTTTACTGCAGTATAACATGCATAAAGAAAACCCCATGGTTTACGACTCAATGATTTTTCCCAAAATAAGCACTCCTATGTAAACACCAAGCACATCAGGACATGGAGCATCGCCAGCCCCAGGACCAGGGGCCACTCCTGCTGAGCCTGAGGATGGCCCGGCCCCCTCCTGTGGTGGATCTGGAAAGAGTGGGTTTGGGCATAAACACTGGGTTCAGATCCCACCTTGGGCACAAGTCCAGTTTCCTCACCTGCCAGATGAGTTTTAATAACATATACATTTCATGGGGTAACTTTGAGGATTAACTGAGATCATGTAAGTGCCTGCAACTGCTCCCAGCACATGGGAGGTACCCCCCAAAAGTTCATTTCCTTCCCTCCCTTTCCAGGAAAGGGGTTTTCCTCCCTAGTTTCCTACCAGGCCTGAGACTGAAAACATATCAGCCACTCCCCTGACAGGCACCCACACTCCAAATACCTCACAAAACTCCTGAGTCCTTCTGTGGGGGACCCCAGGCACTCAGATCTGAGCTCCCCTCCGCTCCCCCAGGGCATCTAACTGCACAGAGGGGTAACTGCTCCTGCCCAGCACACGTGGGCGCTCGATGGACGTTTGCTCATTGAATGAATGAATGAATGAATGAGTGGATCAACCCACACACCCCGCCCCGGCTCCTCTGCTGCCCACACGGCTCTGTGCATTTCCCTACTCGGCACTTTCCCAGCGCCCCGATGCTCTGCATCCACCCCACAAGGGAAAACACAGCAGGCGGGGTGCCCAGTCACCATCTGGGTCAGAGAGGACTGCTGTGGTGCAGAGAAGCTCTGAGATTAGTGACCCCAGATCAGTGAGAAGCCTCAGACGATGGTCCAATCAATGCCACAGGCACGGTTAACCACGTGGAACCAGAAAGGAACAGGAATGAAAGTCGTTTTTCTTTTGTTTGTTTGTTTTTTGTGGGCTTTTTTGCGGTACACAGGCCTCTCACAGCTGTGGCCTCTCCCGTTGCGGAGCACAGGCTCCGGACACACAGGCTCAGCGGCCATGGCTCACGGGCCCAGCCGCTCTGCGGCATGTGGGATCTTCCCGGACCGGGGCACGAACCCGTGTCCCCTGCATCAGCAGGCGAACTCTCAACCACTGCGCCACCAGGGAAGCCCCTGAAAGTCGTTTTTTTAAGGAAGAAATAAAGTCCTGAACTTTCCTCAGAAGTAATACGAAGCTTAGTTTAGAGATGCTTTAAATCCACATTCACCCAAGACGAGAAAAGGGTGTGATGGAGCAGGACAAAGACATAGTGAACAGTGCCGGTGGAACCTTGAAGCTGAGGGGACATGTCTGCTCTCTCCAGTTTCCAAACAGAGCCCTTCTTCCTGCCCTTCCTCCCCCACCCTGGGGAACCAGGAGCAGAGACTCTGGTCTCAGTTGAGTCTCCAGCTTCAGTGCCTGTGGCAGAGTAACACCACCGAAAGATTTCCCTTAGAACAAAGGGAAAGTCTGGAAGCAGGCTTTGTCGGGTTCTATGGCTGAGCGAGTGAACCACCCTGGGCAAGCTACTGCATCGCTCTGTCTTACTCCCCCCAGCTTCAAAACGGGGAAGTAGTCACCGGCGCACTGCAGGGCTTCAGGGAGCCTGAGAGATGGCGCGGGTGAAACCCCTGCACATCGCTCCTCCATAAATGGTCCTGAGCCTCACATGGGAACGGTGGTTTTCAAACAGAGGTTTTAACATCACTTTTAGGCTTGACTGAGTGTAACACAGGGTAAATCATTCATTCCTCTTTCTGAGAAAAGACAAAACATTGCTTTTTTTTTTTTTTTTTTGCGGTACGCGGGCCTCTCACTGTTGTGGCCTCTCCCGTTGCAGAGCACAGGCTCCGGACGCGCAGGCTCAGCGGCCATGGCTCACGGGCCCAGCCGCTCCGCGGCATGTGGGATCCTCCCGGACCGGGGCACAAACCCGTGTCCCCTGCATCGGCAGGCGGACTCTCAACCACTGCGCCAACAGGGAAGCCCCAAAACATTGCTTTTTAAGACTATCCATTTAGAATCTGCAGGATAGGTGAGCTACCTGCAAGGCACACACAGACATGAGTTTCCTGGGGGACCAAGAACAAGACATCTTTCAGGAAAGGGCCTTAACAACTAACCCACCCAGAGGAAGGAGCTTGGAACAGTGATGTCCACCATGCATGGACCAGGAGAGGGAGGATGTGGACGGAGAAGGCTAGTTGGACGATGGCTCTAATTCTGGGAGTGAGGAATGGGGAAGAGGGGAATGAAAGGTTTTTTCTGAGCCCAGGAGTGACAGGACTTGGCCATTTTAACAGGCTCAACCTGGCTGCCACTTGGGTCAGATCTTCAGGAAGACGGTTGGCCAGACAGAAGAAAGACTTTCTGATGATCAGAACTGGCCGACCCTTCTCCGGCTGCCTTGAGACTGAGCCCCATGAGCTGCTGGTGATCACAGGAGGGAAGAAGGGTTTCCTGCTGCGTGGAGCGGGGAGAGGCCCCCAGCTCTCGGTGAGGACTCCATAATTACTGGCCGCTGGCCCTGCAAAAAAAGTCAAGACAGTAGCTGGGGTGACACAAAGTTCCCTGGGCACTTCCAGAAACTAAACGGAAGTACGACTTCCAACAAGCAACAGAAATGGAAAGTGCCTCATTCACTGGCTTCTGATCTCTAGTTTTGTGACATACCGAGAGGCCTTCTACCAGCACAGTTCTCACCAAAGTCTCAATTCACTAAGATGCTTAAAAAATTAAATATCTATGTGTTTAAAAGAGTGTGTCTTAACAGTGATTATCCCTAGGTAGAACCATGGGTGCCTTTTACTATTATCTTTGTCTATATGTTCTGACTTTTCTACAGTTAGTTCTGTTTGTTTAAATGTTTTAAAAATGGCAAAAAACACAGAAGAAAGCTGGTGAAAAAAATCAAACCCTTCAGAGAACATAGTTCCCTTAGCGTGTATGTATAACTGAGTCACTCTGCTGTACAGAAGAAATTAACACAACATTGTAAATCAACTACACTTCAATAAAATTTTTAAAAAAACAAGAGCATACGGCTTCCCTGGTGGTGCAGTGGTTGGGAGTCCACCTGCCGATGCAGGGGACGCGGCTTTGTGCCCCGGTCTGGGAGGATCCCACATGCCGCGGAGCGGCTGGGCCCGTGAGCCATGGCCGCTGGGCCTGCGCGTCCGGAGCCTGTGCTCCGCAATGGGAGAGGCCACAGCAGTGAGAGGCCCGCGTACCGCAAAAACAACAACAACAACAAAAAAAAAACAAGAGCATAGTAACTACCAGAAAAGGGATGAAAATGTCTTGTGAAGATATTTCAACAGAAGAAGTTGGAAGGTTATTAGCCAAGCAACACCAGCTTGGAGAGCAGGTGGCCGAGAAAGTGGCAAGCAGAGAGAGCCCAAAGAAACTCCTGAGCCCGCTCGAGTCAAGGACCACAGAACTGGTGCAGCCACTAAGGAAAACAGCATGGGGGTTCCGAAAAAACATAATAACAGAACTACCGTATGATCCAGCAAACCCACCTCTGGGTATATAGCTGAAGAAAATGAAAACACTGATTCAAAAAGGTACATGCAGGGACTTCCCTGGCAGTCCAGTGGTTAAGACTCTGTGCTTCCCCTGCAGGGGGCACCAGTTCGATCCCCAGCCAGGGAACTGAGATCCCGCTTGCCATGTGGTGTGACCAAAAAAAAAAAAACAAGCCCCAAAAGGTATATGTACCCCAATGTTCATAGCAGCACATTTACAAGAGCCAAGATATGGAAGCAATGTAATCACCTATCAACAGATGAGTGGATACAGAAGATGTGCCATACACACACACACACACACACACACACACACACACACACACAATGGAATACTACTCAGCCATAAAAAAGAATGAAATTCTGCCATTTGCAGCAACATGGATGGACCTAGAGAATATTATGCTTAGCTAAATAACTCAGATAGAGAAAGACAAATACTGTATGATATCACTTATATAATACAACACAAATAAATGATATGCAAAACAGAGACTCAAGATACAGAAACATAATACAAAATAGTACAAATGAGTGTATATGCAAAACAGAAACAGACTCACAAATACAGAAAACAAACTTGTGGTTTAGACTCAACCGAGACCAGAGTCTCTGCTCTGTGGTTTTCCCTCTCCCAAAGAGGAGAGGGAAGGGAGGAGGGACAAATTAGGGGTATGGGATTAACAGATACAAACTACTATGTATAAAGGAGATCAGCAACAAGGATATACTGTATAGCACAGGGAATTATAGCCATTATCTTGTAATAACTTATAATGGAGTATAATCTGCAAAAATACTGATCACTAAGCTGTACACCTGAAACCAATATAATATCGTAAATCAACCATACTTCAATTAAGTATATATAAAAGAACCACGGGAGGGCTTTCACACTGCTGGTAGGAAGGTTACGTGCACAGTCACGCTGGGAAACTTTCTGGCAGTTGCTGTAAAAGTTAAACATACTCCTACCGTATGATCTAGAAATTCTACTCCTAGATACATACTCCAGAGAAATGAGTGCATATGTCCACACAAATGATCAAAGCAGACTTATTCATAATGGCTCTACACTGAAAGAACCCAAGGTTCCTCCACAGGGAAATAGAAAAACTGTGGTGTATTCATACCATGGGCTGCTACTCGGCAGTACAAGAGGACCAACTGCTGATACAGGCGGCAACAGAGATGAATTTCAGACATTGTCTGAGTGAAGTAAGCCAGACAAAAGAGTACTACAGTATATTCTCGCTATTTGAGTCAGTTATGTTCCATAAAGTCACCACAAATACCAAATTAGTGAATAGTGAATCACTGCTCCCAGAGGAAACACAAGGTTAGGTTCCTGTGAGCCTCTGGTCACAACGTTTTCAGCCATCAAAAAATACACAACTTGGGCTTCCCTGGTGGTGCAGTGGTTGAGAGTCCACCTGTCGATGCAGGGGACACGGGTTCATGCCCTGGTCTGGGAAGATTCCACATGCCACAGAGCGGCTGGGCCTGTGAGCTATGGCCGCTGAGCCTGCACGTCCAGAGCCTGTGCTCTGCAACGGGAGAGGCCACAACAGTGAAAGGCCCGTGTACCGCAAAAAAAAAAAAAAACAAAAAAACAAAAAACAACTTGTTTTATCCATTTCTGTTTAAAGACACCTTATTTAGTATATACTGTTCTTCATTAACATTGAACTCACGGCCAACAGCCCTGTAAGTCATGCCTGAAGGAAGCTTATCTAACACATGTATTTTCTCCGTAAGGCACATCACAGCCTTCTCAAGTTTAGGTCCACTAGATGTCACTTCAGCCATTGTTTTACACGGGGGCCATTTTAAAAAGAGAAATCATCAACAAAGAGCACAAAAATGCAAAAAAAACACATTGCACTAAACAGACCATGAAAAGGACACTTGTTTACAATATGAGAGCAGAAACAAGCAGGCAGAACCTCTCCCAGATCAACCTCAGCCGGGTCCCTCGTTGCGGTGCGCGGGCTTCTCATTGCAGTGGTTTCTCTTGTTGCGGAGCATGGGCTCTAGGTGTGCGGGCTTCAGTAGTTGCGGCATGTGGGCTCAGTAGTTGTGCCTCGCAGGCTCTAGAGCGCAGGCTCAGTAGTCGTGGCTCGCGGGCTCTAGAGCACAGGCTCAGTAGTTGTGGCGCATGGGCTTAGTTGCTCCACGGCACGTGGGATCTTCCCGGACCAGGGCTCGAACCCGTGTCCCCTGCACTGGCAGGCGGATTCTTCACCACTGTGCCACCAAGGGAAGCCCATGCTGTGAGTATTGGTCTGGGGTTACAAATAAATTTTAGCAAGTAGGCAAATTCACAGATACAGAATCCGTGAATAATGAGGATCAACTGTGTATGAATACCACATGGATCCATTTACATTATGTTTTGGGGCAGGCAAAACTAATAAATGATTAAAAAAGAAATCAGAACAGGGGTTGCCTGGGGATGGACACTGCCTGGAAGAGGCAGGAGGGAACTTTCTGGGGGTGGAACTGCTCTGTCTTGATAGAAGTGTGGGTTACACGGGTGCATGTGTTTGTCAAAACTCACCGAACTACACGTTATTTCACTGTATGTTATTTCCTTCCGTTGGCTTCCTCTGCTCCCTGGCTGTAAAGTTGGGCAGAGTTGCCCTCCCCACACCCACACGCCCACTGTCAGGCATGGGTAACAAGGGTGGCAGCCACAGGTGGACCACGGACAGACGAGGGGCTGCCGTCTCCTGTCCACTGGGCTTCTAAAACTGACCTGTAAGGCTGGCCAACAAAGGGACTCCATCTGAGCCCCGCCACCTGAGAGGGAAGCCTCAGCTACTTCACAACAAGCCCCAGATAACTGGGTCTCTGGAAGCTGCCTGGAAAGCCACCCTGATCTGGCCACTCTCCTGCACGCCCAGGCGAGGCCTCCAGAGCCTGGCTGGAGGCTCACGGGGTGGGCAGCCTGTCAGCGGGGCCCCCAGAGGGGCCAAATCCCAAAGGGCCCACTTCCCACCTCTTGACAGGAAACACTTCTCTAACTACAGAGACGGGATGGGTGACCTCTCTGGATGCTCTGCCTATACTTGCTAAACTGAGGGGCCTGTTAAGGTCCCGGAAAACTGGCTCAGCTGCAGAGACTGCCTGCTTCATCACGCCCTGTGCAGACACCAGCTTCAGACCCCAGAGTATCTGCTTCCTCCATCAGAATACACATGAGCCTCAGTGAGCCTGTTCAGGGGGTGCAGGTGGCAACCATGACATCAGTCTCCTTTGGACAAACCACAGTCCTTTTGTTTAAGCATTTTTGGGTATGAATGAATCAACTGAGCTTGGCTTTCAGATGGAAAAAGGTAAAGGTGCTTTGATACTCCTGAGAAAATACTAACTGTAAGTGCTTGTCCAGCAAACGATCACCACGTGCCAGAGCCTGTTCTAAGGGTTTCACAGAGCAAAGCCCCGTCCAACAGAAAAATAATGCAAGCCACGCGTCAGTTTACACTTTCAAGTAGCCACGCTTAAAAAGTAAAAACAGATGAAACTAATTTTAATGATGTATTTTACTCAGCCCAACATATCCAAAGTATTCTCATGTCAACATACGATCAGTATAAAAATATTCAGGAGGTACTTGACTTTTTTCTCCCTATAGCAAGTCTTCAAACTCCAGCGTATGTTTCATATGTATCGCACATCTCAACTCAAACCAGCCCCCTCTTGAAGTGCTTGGTAGCCTCCTGTGCTGTGGCTCCCGCACTGGCCGGTACAGACTGTACTAATTAACTTAGTCCTCACAACAACTATATCCACATTTTCCTAACGGGGAAACTGAGGCATGAGGATGCTGAGCAGTCTGCCCAGGGCAGTTCCAGAGCCCACAGTCTTATATGGCTTTTCATTCCCACAAAGAGCTCCTCAAACTCTGATTTTCAGTGTAACAGGAATGTCTACTCAGCTAAGAACACATCTGTCAGCACATCTCCCTGCTCCCATCCAAACGTCCCCAGGACTCTGCTCAGCCGGTCCCTGGAGCTCGGTGAAGTTTCCACCCAGACAAACCTGGCATCCCAACCTCTTCCGGGCCCCCACTCCTCAGCTACCCGAGACACCTTCTACACACATAGGAAAGCTCTTCCGAGTAACGACCAGTCAGGGTGAGGGACGTGGACAGCCAGCCCGGCGCTGTGTGCCCGCCACAGGGTTAACACCCCACTCAAAGCACTGCCACTCAGGAGGGCGTCAGGGAACATCCCTTCCCTCCACTGGCCGGGGCGTTCACCATTTGTTCAAGTACATACTGAGCATCTACTGTGTGCCAGGCACTGCTCTAGGCCCTGGGGGTACAACAGTGACCAGCACAGACACCCCACACCCAGCAGAGGGCCAGGCAATAAGTCTGGCACAAAAGAAGCCCCACAAATTCTAATCCAGTCTCTTGTATACAGTAGGCGATCCATAATGGCTCTTGAGGGAATACGCTATTTGGGCTTGGAACTGGAAGTGGTGATGGACAGAGGTGGGGGAAGGGTCTGGGTAGGACTGGGGTTGGGGTCCGTGAGAGCCTTGGGAACCTGGCCGGAAAGTCAGTGCCCCACTCAAGGTTCACGCCCACAACCCCTGCTTCAGGACTGCCTCCAAAGCTCCACCCAGCCAAGCAAGACAGGAAACCATCCAGAGATGCACCCAGGTTCCACGTTGTCCTACCGAAATCCCCTCCTCCTCAAAACGTGGTCATGTCTCAAGTTTGCCCTGGGGAACAGGACTTCTCCAGGCTTACAGACTAGCCCACCTGCCACCGGCCATGTCACCCGAGTCCTTGCCCAATAAGCTCATCCTTCTACTCAGACAGGGGAGCACAGATATCAGCACAGCACGTCACAGCTACCACCGGGAACAGGTGACAAAGAAACTGTGTCTGTAGCATCCACTGCGTCTCAGCCCACAGGCATTGTAACTAAAACATTCTGATTTTTTACTCTGATTGCATAACATTAGAAGTGCACGCCATGATTCATTCATTCAACAAATAGTTCACGAGTAACTTCTATAGACCAGGCCCCGTGTTTTGTGTATTGAATCTTATCACTAAATCAGTGTTTGGTTTTATTTCCTCACTTTCCTTATTTCTTAAGGGCTGTTTTATCATAGAGTGTCCATTTTTTTTCCCAAAAGGATACAGTTCTGAGTTCATGAGCAAGGCCGATGATGACCAAGCATTATTAGTGGGAGAAGGGCATTTTGGAGTCACCTCTGCTGGGACATGATCTCACGGAGGGACCTGGTGGGCCAACCAGAAGCGCCTGCCATCACCACCCACTGGCCTGCTGCCTGGGGCGTGTCTGTTGTTTTCCATGTCCTTCCCTCCCTGGGCTTCTGCGCTCTTGCTGGTTTCTCTGCAAGCCAATGAGGGACTAGCTTCCATTCAACTGATGCCCGCATGCCTCGCATACAGTGTCTGAAGCAGGTCCTGCCTCCAAACACTGTCACCCTCACAGCCAGGAGTCTCCTCCCAGGCAACAGCCCTGAATCCAAACGTGGCTCTGGAGGCTCGGAGCACAGGAAAGGAAACAGAATTAGAAGGAGCACAGGACCTCCAGTCCCTGTCAGGTGAGGAAACCAAGGGCAGCAAAGTGAAGCAGGGTGTCCAAGCCGGCACAGCCCTCAAGCATCGCCAGGCAGGCCTGCATCTTGCCGAGCCTGCTGCCAGCATGTTCCATGTGACAGTAACTCTGTCAGCAAACGCCCTGGGGCCCAGCCCTGAAATCCATCTCTCTCTAAATTCACTACCTTACTGCACCAGCAGGAAGCAATGCAAAGTAAGGAGCTGGAGAGGGGAACAGAACAGGCGATGTTTCAGCAGATGGGAAACCTCTACCCCGCTCCCTGGGGCCAGCCCTGATCGTCATGTGAGCAAACATGGCCACCACTCGGCTCCGCTCCGCTGAAAGGAAACCATTAATTCAGCTCATGGGGAGGTTTGGGAGAACAGGGAAGCCACTGTCAGGCTCTAGGCAGCAAAAGGCCAATCTGCTACTGTCTTATCGTGCTGAGGTGACCGTCACATGCAGTTGGGCCCAGAGCCTGCTGTGATGGGTTCACCCCGACTCAGGGCCTGCATTATAAGACGGGGGCCTTGTCCACGACGTCCTGAATGACCTGGGTCACCGCACCTCCCAGGATCAGCGGCAGGATAGACCCAC
Source organism: Phocoena sinus (assembly GCF_008692025.1). Taxonomy (NCBI): domain Eukaryota; kingdom Metazoa; phylum Chordata; class Mammalia; order Artiodactyla; family Phocoenidae; genus Phocoena; species Phocoena sinus. Next base: position 41,969,900 of record NC_045773.1, read on the forward strand.
GCTGAACTGAAGTCCCCTCCTCTTGAATGACAGACAGCATCATGGCAGGCTTCCAGAACTTTCAATATGTTACAAAGACATGTGTGGGGGAAGGAAGGTAGAGGCCCTGATACGCTCCTGACCAACTTCCAGTGACCGGGAGTAACCGGACCACGCTCCCCTGGGACACACAGAGACGAACTACAGAACAAAACAGATGAGGGAAGAACTTGGCCAAGTCTAAACACCGTGGCTCTCAAAATTTAAAAATAACCTGGATCTAAAATACTCCCTCGGAAACACCCAGGCAGAGAGCCTCCAGCCTTCCAGCGTGACCCTGAGATTCTGTGTCCAGCTGGTTTCCCTGGGAGGGGACAGATGAAAAACAAAACCCGAAATGGATATAAATATTTGGTGACAAGTACTACCCTGCGGTTAACACGCCTGGGAACTTTTGGAGGCCTGTTTTGTTTTAGGGTAAGGTTTCTGTTCGGTTTGCCAGATGGACTCTGAGTGTAGTTTCATCCAACGCTGGGTTTTGAGCATCTCCGCACACGGCCTGGGGTTGATACTGACCCTTAGACCAAGGCATCCTAGCTGCCCCCAAGGAAAGTGTGGGCTGGCACACCCCTGCCCTTGCCCAGAACCCTTGGGGGTGTCACACAGGCACCCCTGAGGGCATGGCCCGCTCGCCCTAACCAACACCCTTCAGGGGAACAGGAAAAGTCAAGGGTCAAGGGGCTGTGGGCAGTCAAAGCCCCTACGCAGCCCATGTATGTGCCTCTGAGCCTCCACGATTCTGTCACTGCCCGGCAGGGAGGGGCCGGTACGAGCCCAGGCTCCTGACCTGAAGATGAACCTGGGTGCACCCCTAGCTGCAAGAGTGGGATCCGCCCCTCTAACCAGCTTGGGCAGCCATCCACGGCCTGCCTCCTCATTGCTCCACCAGAGAAGCGGGAGACCTCAGGCCTGATTTACTCATAGCCACAATGCCCTCTGGGGTCCCTTTGTCAGAAAGCCACCGTGCTCCCAGGAGCTCCGAGCCAGCGCAGCACGGCGGTCAGGATCCTGGACTCAGCAAAGCTCCTTCATAAATGCATTAGGCAAGTTACTTAGGTTCTGTTCTGTGAACCTCAGTTTCCCCATCTATAAAATAGAGTTGTTGGGAGGATTAAACAAGTTAATGCGTGTGAGATGATTAGCAAAGTGCCTGACACGGAGCAACCTGCTCAATAAATTTTAGCAAAACTATCTCAGAGCCGTAACCCTGGCTAAACATCCCTTCCTCTTCCCCCTCCACGCCCTAACTGAGGCCCCTGCATTCCTTCAACAGACAACCACCCAGCCCCACGATCTGGGGCCCTGACAGGGCCAGGCCCCAAGGCCACTGTCCCATTTCAAGCCTGAGACCCAGAAACGCTGAGGGTACCGCAAGAGCCCTCAGAGATGTCCTGGGATATGCTAACAAAAACAAGCTCAGTGAGCCCCATGGCCAGTGCTCCCAGCTGTCCCCCACACTAGGGACCCCAAGTTTAATTAGAATGAGAGTCTCAAGAGGCCTCTGGAGGGACTTCCCTGGTGCTGCAGTGGTTAAGAATCCACCTGCCAACGCAGGGAACATGGGTTCAATCCCTGATCCGGGAAGATCCCACATGCCGCAGAGCAACTAAGCCCGTGAGAGCCACAACTACTGAGCCCTCGTGCCACAACTACTGAAGCCCACGTGCCTAGAGCCCGTGCTCCACAACAAAAGAAGCCACCACAATGAGAAGCCCGCGCACCGCAACGAAGAGAAGCCCCCGCTCGCTGCAACTAGAGAAAGCCCGCGCACAGCAACGAAGACGCAATGCAGCCAAATATAAATAAATAAGTAAATAAAATAAATTTATTTTTTAAGAGAAGGGCTCTAGGGTGGGTGACCCCCATAATATCAGTGGCTCCCCATGTGTGGTTGTTTCCTACAGGAAATCTTCAGTCCTTCCTAATCTCACTTTCATCAGACACACCGCAGAGCAAACTGGCTTCTAACTCAGTAAACGCTTCTACATCTGGCCAAAGAGCCATGAACCACAGCACACCATGCAGCCTGCATCACCGCGGGCTGCGGCCGCTACTTGGGACTGGAAACTTTCTGCAGAAAATCTTAACACTGATTATTCTAAGGGTGGCAGGCATGTCAGTGATTCATGGTTCTTGTTTTAACTGTATGTATTTTCCAGAATACCTACAGTAAAAATGACTACCGCTTACAACTGAAAATGTAACTGTAACTAAACAAACAAAAAAGTTGTTTTTTAATTCTGTAGAGGCCTGGAAGGGAGATGAGATGCTAGGCCATTCGGCCCTCCACCTTTCCGGGCTCTCGCCACTGTGGACAATACTGCTGCCCAGTCCCTTGTTACTCGATCAGCTAAAATCGGCATCCGATTGTACCCACAGCCTGAGCACTTTGGGTTAGGAAGAGCCCTCAGAGGTGGCCCTGGCTCAGCACAGAGGAAGAGCAAGCAGCCCCACATCACACCTGGGGCTGTTGGTAGGCTCGGGCCCAGAACACCTGGTTGCTTCACCCCCAAACACCTGATGCATTTCTTCCACAGTTCCTTCTCCTGAGCGGGAGATCCAGAGATGTAAAGAAACATAACTTTAAAAAAAAAAACCTCTGGCAAGAATAGTCATGTCTAAAGGTCAATTCGACGTTCTGCATTAGGAGTGGAAAGAGCAGGGAAATTAGATGGAAAAAACAAGACATTTTTTCCTGGTCACAGAGGAACAGAGCAGAAACATTCCGAGGAGGGAGAACCTCAGAAAGACAGCCTGATGGGATGAGGCAGCTGCCGTGGGAAACAGCTGTCAGGACTGGCCAGGGCTACAGCTGGAGACCCGCCACCCCGAGGGGGATGGCAGGGGGGCAGCAGCGTGCTGGTCAGAGGACGTGGGCTGGGGAACAGCAAGGGCAAGGGCCCTGTGGTGGGGAAGAACTCCATTAGCTCAAGGACTGGCAACAAGGCCAGTGCGACAGAAGCCGGTGATCACGGCGGGGTTGGAGGGACACCCCGAGTGCAGGCCTGAGGCCGGGGTGACAGAAGAGTGGCTGTCACTCCAAGTGCAAGGGCTGAGTCTGACCCTCCAATGTCCTCCCAAGCCCAGTGCTAAGAGCACAGCGGGGAGTGGACAAGCACGCCTTGCCGACATGTGGACCCAGTGAACAGATGAATCACTCTGAATGAACTGTAGGGGTTGCTGATCGTCCCCCTACCCCGAAATCTCAGAAGAGAAATCCTGTGGGGAGAGCGGGCAGTAGGGACAGGGCTAAAGCGTATGATGAAAAGTCCATCCCTCCAGAGAACACAGAGGACCAAAACAGTGTTGGAGCCCTGACCACTGACCACACGGGAGCAGCCACCGGTACAGAGTGAGCTGGATGGCCCTGCTGACAGCACGCACTCCTTGCTGCCCCAGCCTCAGCTGCGCTCGGATCAGCCATGCGCTCTCCATCCATCCAAAAACCTGCCATGAAAGGTTTTTTAATTATCTCAAGGTTTCAGAAGTTACTTCAAACCACACAATTGCTCAGAAACTCATGTTTGGGGACTTCCCTGGTGGTCCAGTGGTTAAGACTCCGTGCTCCCAGTGCAGGGGGCCAGGGTTCGATCTCTGGTCGATCCCTGGTCAGGAAACTAGATCCCGCATGCATGCCACAACTGAAGACCCAGCGTGCACAACTAAAAAAAAGAAAGATCCCGTGTGCCACAACTAAGACCCAACCCAGCCAAATAAATAAATAAATATTTTTTTTAAAAACCCTCATGTCTGCAGTCAGAAGTCACAACTCTCCCTGGCGGGTAGTGGTGACTGTGAGAGGGCACACGCAGGGGGCTTCTTGGGTGCTAGTCGTGCTCTGTGCTTTGATCTGTGTGCTGCGTGTCTTCACTTTCTGAGCATCTACAATATATGTATACTATACATCAATAAAAATTTTAAATATAGGGCTTCCCTGGTGGCGCAGTGGTTGAGAGTCCGCCTGCCGATGCAGGGGACGCGGGTTCGTGCCCCGGTCCGGGAGGATCCCACAAGCCGCGGAGCGGCTGGGCCCGCGAGCCATGGCCGCTGAGCCTGCGCATCCGGAGCCTGTGCTCTGCAATGGGAGAGGCCACAACAGGGAAAGGTCCGCGTACAGAAAAAAAAAAAAAAAAATTTAAAATATATACCTTCCTGGTTTTGAAGGGAAGATTACCTGGCCTACAAAACAACATGCACATAAGCTACCCAATTTCTAAACAGCTGGGAATCCCCATGTCTCAGGGTGCACACTGGCTAGGCTAGACAGGCAGAATTGTATTCTTTTTTTAAAAATAAATTTATTTTATTTATTTATTTTTGGCTGCATTGGGTCTTCGCTGCTGCACGCAGGCTTTCTCTAGTTGCGGTGAGCGGGGGCTACTCTTCGTTGTGGTGCGTGGGTTTCTCATTGCGGCAGCTTCTCTTGTTGTGGAGCACGGGCTCTAGGCGCGTGGACTTCAGTAGCTGTGGCTCGCGGGCTTAGTTGCTCCGCGGCATGTGGGATCTTCCCGGACCAGGGTTCAAACCCGTGTGCCCTGCATTGGCAGGCATATTCTTAACCACTGCGCCACCAGGGAAGCCCAGAATTGGATTCTTGAGTGTCATTTACAAAAGTTACCAAAGGATCAGAAATTTACTTCCATGGCTATAGAAGCCTGGATTCGGCAGGTCCAAATTATGGCACCATGTCTCCAAAAGGAATGTGGGCAGAAGTTCCCACACTTGGTCATGCCAGCTACTCAGACAGGGCCAGGTAGTTAATGATCTTCTGCCCACTTCTGCTACTTCAGCACTTGGTTTGGGTTTACTGCAATGCCTGATATCTGGGGGGTAAGCAGGGCCTCTGGGGTGCACACAGGCCCCTGTCCTGAATTCTGGAGGGGCCCCTCTTCTACAGGATTGGCCCATGTTGTTTCCTTTTACATGACAAATGCTCTGAAAATCATCCTCAATTTTGCATTCCAGGCTGGACTTAAGCCCCATATTTCAAGCGTCTGTTGCTGATCAAGTCAGATAAGACGTGCTTGAAAGGTCATTAAGACAACACGCAGCTCGATGCTGAAGAGACTGTCCAATGGGAGGGAGCAGATAGGACATTCACGGGTTCCTTGTCTGGACTGCTTATTTCACCTCCTGCGTCGCTAGTAAAATGAAATCAAGTGTGACAGGCTCCCTGGTCCCTGGCAGGGCAGGACCATCCCCAGAAGGAATCACACTTGTTCTCAGGCTCTCAGGCTAAGGCAGGTCTGCCGTTGCAGTTTTCTGAGTTCAAATACTGCAGCAGGAATGTCCACCCAAGACAGGAAAACTAAAGACAGAGCCAGGTGCTTCTCTCTCCATGTAGGTGGAGAAGGGCCCGTCCGTCCACTTGCTGGGTGACAGAGACCCTGAAACCAGCTTCCTCTTGCCTCGCCACCCCGCTGGTGCCTCAGAGTGTGGCTCTCATGGGCGGCACTAGCAGTGCCTGGTCCCCCAGACCCACACACAGCAGGGAGGGAAGGAGCCGGGGGCTGCAGGTCCAGAGTCCTGACCATGGGGAAGAAGGCCTGGAAGGGGCAGGGAGGCCACTGATGCCCCCACAGCAGCTGGGCGGAGAGTGAATCTGGAGGGGCAAATGGAGAACATCCAGTTCAGCCCCGAAAGACCACCTAGTTCTCCCGTGCAAGCGATCAGAGCCCCACCTGGCGTGGCAGCACCACCGCGGACACCTGTGTGGTCCTGAGCATATCACGGGCTTGGTTTCTCAACTGTAAACAGAGAATAACGGAGTCTGGCTGTGAAGGTTACATACAGGCGCTCAACAGACGTCACTATGGTTAAAATCATGGCCAAGGTCACCAGGAATGGGGTCTTCTCTGCCCAGGACCGGGGATGTGGTGGACACCCAGATCCCTTCGCTGAAGGAGTCTTGGCCCAGCCGCTGGGGGGGCAGGAGGGAGCCTCACCTGTCAGCGACTCAGAGCCGCCTTGCCCGGTCACCTCCACGCCGGGGCGGAACGCGGGGCGGCCCTGAGGGCTTTTCCAGCTCCCGAGCCCCCTTGGGGTCGGCCCAGGCTTGTCAGGCCCGCACGGCAGCTGGGGTCCTCCCTGCCCACTCCTGCTTCCTCCTCCTCACTCCACAGTTAGGGTCCCAAGAGCACCCTTAGTCAGCCCCCTGCACGCTAGACTCTGTCTCAGAGTCAGCTTCCCGGGAAACCCAGCCTGTGGCAGGTGGTTTATTTGGGTCCTTTTTCCTTAGAAAGGGGGGAGACGACCAGTGTGAGGAGGACAGATGGCTACCGTGGAAGAAAAGACGGGTGAGAGTAAACAAACGGCACGAGGGCCTCTTCACTTCCTCTGCAGGGAACACAGTGGTGTGAAAACAACCACACGGTGGGGTGGGGGGCATCTTCTGAGCGCAAGGCCCAGGGAGATGGAAACCCAACAGTGTTCTCTAAGAAGCATCAAGAGTTTGTCCTTAACTCTTTCCTCAAGGACTGGAAGACACAAAGAGGCCACAGAGGAACATGGGAGAGAAAGAGGGGGAAGAAATGCCTCCCTGGGGCCAAACTGTCCCGAAGCCACAGAGACCTGGCCTTGGAAAGTGCCAGAAGAGTCCTCGGTGATAAGCTGATCAATAACTGATCAATAACTGGACACTGAGGTGTCTTCAAACCCAAGTGTCCTCCAGGGTGGTAGCAGGGATTCACAAGCTCCTCGCACAGGTCAAATGCCCAGGAAGGGGTCCAGGTAACAACCCAAACAGCAACTTTGCTTTGCTTCTGCCTAGAATTACATCGACTCCGATGATGACTGTTAACGTTACCCTGATTCTCTCTGCCGAGAGCCCAGTATCAATAGATATTCTTCTATTTAGAAGTAAAATTTCATCCTTATGTAATAAATGTAGCGTGTTGGACCGACTAAATCTTTCAAATAACACCAGACCTAGCGAAGGGAAAGACATCTGCCGATGTGAGCCCCTCAACCAGCCAAGAGCCTCGTACTGTGGATGAGTGGGGAGGTCTCAGAGGGACAGTTTGTCCAAGGTCCCAGAGCAGGGCTGGGCCACATACTGACGGGCAGGTGCTCAGAGGAGAGACGTCCTCCTTGGCCACGTGGCCAGTCCCGTTAGAGTGGCTGGAAGCTCAGCTGCCAAAGCAGTTGGGGGCAGGCCCTCTCCTATATGATGGGCAGTGGGGTCCCTGGCATGACCTCTGCGGAGGGCAACTAGGCAACATTTAAAGGCCACAAAGCCCCCAGCCCTGCAACCTACCCCCCGCCCCGCCCCCGGGAGTCTGTCACAAAGCTAGGCTTTCACCTTGCAGTTGGCCCTTCTGAAGTCCACCACGAGGCTGCTTACGTGACCCGGGGCACATCCACCGAGGGTGACACTGAGCCAACTCAACGCGTGCTGATGCAGAACAGCTGCCAAGACGCACTGTTCAGAGGGAAAGGCAAAGAGCAGGTGGACAGCAGGCCCACAGGGAGATACACACACATATACACTCATCACGCCAGGATGCTCGGCTAGAAACCGGGGTGAGAAAGAGACTCATTTTCCACGCTATGTGTTTTTGCGTCTTTTAAATTTTCTACACGTGAATGTAATGCTTAGTCAAAAAATAACTTCAATATGATTCCCTCTGTATCAAATACCCAGAATAAGTAAAGCCAGAGAGAGAGAATGTACACTGGTGGTTGCCAGGGGCTGGGAGAGTTGGGGGATTAGGGAGCAACTGATTTATGGGGATGGGTTTCCTCTGGGGGTGATAAAAATGTTTTGCAACTAGATAGGGGTGGTGTTCGCACAACACGGCGAACGCGCTAAATGCCACTCATTACTTTTTAAATTAATTCCAAATTAATTAAAATGATTAATTTTACGTTATAGGAAGTTCACCTCAATTAAGGAAAAAACAACCATAAAAATAAATAGATAGGGCTTCCCTGGTGGCGCAGTGGTTGAGAGTCCGCCTGCCGATGCAGGGGACACGGGTTCGTGCCCCGGTCCGGGAAGATCCCACATGCCGCGGAGCAGCTGGGCCGGTGAGCCATGGCTGCTGAGCCTGCGCTCCGCAACGGGAAAGGCCACAACAGTGAGAGGCCCGCGTACAGCAAAAAAAAAAAAAAAAAAAAAAAAAAAAAAAAATAAATAGATAAATAAAGCAGACTTTCACATCTGTGCTTGGGAGGCAGCTGGGCAATGCTGGTTAGAAAAATGGGCAGGGAGCCCCAACTGTGGGGCTCAGACCCCAGCTACACCCAGTCCCCGCTGTGAGACCTGGGATCAATAATCTAACCTCTCTGAGCTTCAGTTTCCAGGTTGGTGAAATGGGCTTCCTAAGATTACATGAGTAAATTAAACAGTGTCTAGCACATTGCCTGGCACAGCCCAGGTCCCGGGGCCTCTGCTCTTGCTGTCTGCCCTGCTGGGAAAGCCCTTTCCCTGGGCAGACTCAGACTTGCCTCCTTCAAGCCTAGCTCCAATGCCACCTTCTCGATGGGATCTTCCCTGATCACCTGATTTAAAACCAGAAACCTCCCTGCCACTCCCTGCCCGGAGGCTCCATCCTCTCCTCTTCCTATTTCTCTCCCTCATACTTGCTTATTTATTTTGTTCATCTCCTGTCTCCCTCTACTGCACTGTCTGGTCTGGGGAAGCAGGGGTTTCTGTCCGTCCCATTCATTATGTACCCCATGGCCCAAAGTAGGCACTCAATAAACATGGGCTGAATGAATGGCTAGTGTTAGCCAGTATCTCTGCTCTGAGGCAGTGTATAAACTTGCCTCCCTGAAAAAATAAAACTGCCGTTTTGTTGTTTAATGAGCTTGAGTTCAAAATTCAAGATAAATACTGTATTTCATGTGTACGTGGAATCAAAAAAACAACACAAATGAACAAACACAACAAAACATAAACGGAGTTATAGATACAAACAGGTGGTTGCCTGAGGGGACAGGGGTAGGGAAGGAAAGAAATAGGTGAGGGAAAGAGGTACACACTTCCAGTTGCAAAACAAATGAGTCATGGGTATGAAATGTACAGTGTGGGGAATATAGTCAATAACTACATAGTATCTTTGTAAGGTGACATATCGTAACTAGGCTTATTGCGGCGATCAGTTCGAAATGTATAGAAATACCGAATCACTGTGTTGTGTAATAGGAACTAACATAGTGTTGGAGGTCAATTATACTTCAAAAACAAACTCATAGAAAAAGAGATAAGATTTGTGGCTCCCAGAGGTGGGAGGGGGGTGGAGCGGGAGAGGGGGAATTGAACAAAGGCAGTCAAAGGTATAAACTTCCAGTTATAAGGTATGTAAGTACTAGGGGTGTAATGTATAACATGATAAATGTAATTAACTCTGCTGTGTGTTCTATATGAAAGTTAAGAGTCGTGAGTTCTCATCACAAGGAAAAAGTATTTTTTCCTATTTCTTTAATTTGTACCCACATGAGATGATGGATGTCCACTGACCTTACTGTGATGATCACTTCATGATGCATGTAAATCAAATCGTTATGCTGTACACCTTAAACTAATACAATGCTGCGTCAATTATATCTCAATAAAACTGGAAGAAAACAATTCAACAACAGTTTGAACTAAAAAACCCACAGTTCTTCCAGCCAAGTATTATTCCCAAAGTGGGGGATTTGCAAAGGAGAAGAGATGGTTCACAGTACGAGGGTGCTACGTGCTCTAAAACATAAACCAGTGAACAGTTCACAGTAAGAGGGTACCCTAAAACATAAGCCAGTAAACAGTCACCCCAACCTCTGACTGCCCAGGGTGGTGTGAGAGCTGTTCCCGTGAGGCTCTCATGAGAAGCAAGAACACAGTGCTAGCTTGAGTGCCTCGGACCCCACCCCTCCAAGCACCTCGGGACAGAATCACTCACTGACGCAGAATGAGGTAGACGGAAAGGAGCAAGCCGGTCACCCTCCCTGTCCAGGGCCTTCCCGGACCCTGCCTGACAGAGCTGCCACCCCAGCGGCACTCAGCTTCCCACGGTTCACAGGCCTCGTGTGGGGAAATCGTGACCTCAGTTGTGCAGAGTTCAAAAATGAAAAAATAAAATAAAAGCAACCCTCAGACTCTTCTAAAAGTAGGCTGTCTTTCTAGTTAGCTCTCCTATGAGACGGCTACATCATTACTCAACAGAAGCATATCACTGCTTTTCTGCTGCCTCCAAGCCCTGTGAGGAGAAAAAAGCTGAAGCTAGCAGTCTCCAAGAGTTTGTGGCTTTAAAAGAGAAGAAAACAAAACTTGCAAGTTGGAGTGAAACCAGCAAGAAGCATCTTCTATCCTCTTGGGAGCCACGGACTGTGGGTGTAACCTGGCTGCCAGCTGGAAGCGGGGGCGGGGCGGGGTGGGGTGCCGTTCCTGAGTTAGAAGGTACCTAATGCACAGGTCTCAAATTTCCCAGAACGTCAGGATCCTGGGCTGGCTTGTGAAAATGCTGATTGCTGGGTCCCACCCCACAGTTTCTGATGCCGTAGGTCTGGGGTGCAGCCTAAGAATCTGCATTTCTAACTAGTTCCCAGGCTAAGGGTCCAAACTACACTTTGTGAACTACTGCTCTAGAACAAAGCCTTCCGTGTCAGTGTTTCACCTCCCTCAATTGAACACAGAACCTGCAGGCAGACACGCGCACACATAGGGAGCCACCGAGAGCCCCTGCCCGACCACTGGTCCTCAAACAGTCAGAGCCACCTGGCCCAGCCAGCTACAGATGGAACACTCACGGGGTACCTGGACCTGAGAAGCCCATTCAAGTCCTGCCTGAGCCAGTCACTGAGAGAGGCTCTAAGTCACCCCCAAAACCTTTGAAATCCAAAATCACAGCATTTCCCTTTTGGGGGAGCAGTCATGAGTAATCCTGCCCTTCGCACATGGGTAACACCCAGCTGCAAGATCTGCTTTCTGCCTAGGGATACTTTCAAGTTTCTTTTCAAGTTTCAGAAGCAGCTGAAAGAGGAACACACACACACACACACAAAAAGGCAGGCCACTCAAGGAGAGCTACAGCATCCCTGGTGGGGGGCACTTTCCCCAAATGCCCAAATGCAGGGGCCCCATCACCCACTATGGGCAATCACACCAGTCTCTCACTCACCAAAGTAATCGGCCTTCGGGTGAGCATCCATCTCACGCTCCAGACGTTGGGTGAGGGCTTCTAACTTCAATTCGGCAGCCGTGGGTCCAAGCTCAGGGCCCGGGATGAGGGTCTGGCAAGGCAGCCTCACCCTGGGGGAACCGGGGCTCTCTGGGAGCACAGGCCCCAGGTTGCCATCAGAGGACCAGCCAGAGGGACTTTCTTTACAAGATAACTCGGGCAAGGTAGACATCACTGGATGGACAAGGCTGAGCTTGGGACCAACGCCAGGGTCTGTACAGCCAGGCTTGGGACCCGGCCCAGGGACTGCACCCAGCTGCATATTGTCCATGCTGGCTGGCGAGGATGAAGGGGCAGAGCTAGAAAGGTAAGATTTGGGGCCATCCTGGAACCAGGGTTGAGGGTCCACAGTGGGTTTGGGCATCATGCCTGAAACCTCACTCCCTACCCCCGAGTTTGTTCTTGGAAGAGGTCCCTGACCGGAGCGGTTCAGGGCCAGGGGCGCTGAGAAAGAAGGGGTCCTGGGCTGAGCAGGTCTCGGTAGGGCCCCGTTCTCTGGGCCTGGGGAAGGGAGGCCAGGGCTCACTCGCTGGGAGGAGGCGGTGGTCCAAAGAGCAGCTGGCTTCTCACTGCTGTGGCCACCAACACCACCATCCTGGCTGCTCTGCAATGACCTGCTGGAGCTCGGGGAAAGCTGCTGCTGGTATAGGTGATGGACCCTGGAGGGTGTGGACAGTGGCGGGCCACTCCCTGGCATGCCAGACCACCCACTTCCTACACCCAGTCTGATGCTGGGGGACACAGCTGGTTCATCTCCCCAGTTGGGGCTTGCCAAAAAGAGGTTGTCATAATAGTCTCCGTGGGTGAGGCAGGAAGGATCCTCACAGGGGCCCGGCCGACGGAAAGCAGACATCTCAGAACTCGCCACGCTCTCCTTGGATCCACAGTCCTGGCTGCCTTGCCTTGCGCCACGGACACACAGCTTGGCCCTCTGTTCCTGGGGTGGGGACAAGGGCTGCCCAGCTGCAATGGTTGTGGCTGTCCCAGGGGCCACTGTCGAGGCAGCGAGAGGAGGCTTCGCAGCGCCATCCCCCGTCACCTTGCTGCCTCCATCAGCTTCCCGGTGGGCCTGTGGGCCCAGGCGGCCCCCACCGTTCACAGGACCTCGGCTGCCCCTGGGCAGGGTCTCCTCCTGCAGGAGCTGGTGCGGCTGGTGCAGGTGGATTTTGGCCATCTTGGTGGCAAACACCCTGCGTGTTTCCTCAAACTCCGGGTTGTTGCTTGCACCCTTGTCCACTCGGAAGAGTCCATCCTTGGAGGCCTCATACATGTTCAGGTCCTCAATGAATTTACTGGCCTCCAGGCCCAGGTCGTCATACTTATCCATGTTGCTGACAAGTGTCCGGGCCTAGCCTAGATGCTGGGTATTGAGTGTGTGGAGGTGGGCCGGTGGAGGTGCTGGCGAAGGGCAGAGACTCACGTCCAGCCCAGGACAGGTAAAGCCTTCCACCTGCCCAGCATGAGAGTCATGACCCCAGGCCTTAGAGTCCAGCCGAGGGTAAGGCCTCAAAGTCACTTGGACCAAGTTTGCTTCCAATTCCCTTTCCTCTCGGAGGTGTCCACGTGGGGGTAGCTGGTGGCACTTCGCTGTACGAGCTGGCTGTGAGTTCTTTTCTCTGTTTCAAATCATAAAAGGAAAAAGAAATAAGGAGGGGAAAAATCACATCCTCCTTAAGCAACCAAACTCGGAAACCCACAACAAGGCAGCAGCCGCTGGACAGGGTTAAGTCGCCCAGAGCGAAGAGCGCAGAGGCCGCCTACCCGCCGGGCCAGAGCAAAGGCGCGGCGGCGGGAGGCGCTGGAACGTCCCGGGCGCTCGGTCCTCCGCTGCTTCCCCTGGTGGCGCGGAGCTGCGATCCTGGCCGGCGCGGAGAGGGATCAGGGTCCGGGGCACACAGGCCGGCCGGGCCCCGGCAGGAAGTTCACGGCAGCCGGGCGGGCGGCCTATTGTCCGATGGCGGCGGTGGCTGGGCGCGCGCGGACCGGAGGGCGGCGGGACGCGGAAGTGAGCGCGCCGGACGCCGTCCCTGCAGCTCGGTCGCCGGCCGGGCACGTCGCGGGCCTGCGAAGAGGCGGAGGCGGAGGAGGAGGCCGAGGGGCGGGGGCGCCGGCGAGGGGCGGGGTCGGCGCGCGCAGAGGCTGGCGCCCCTGGGCAGGCCCGCGCCCGACCGGTCTGGGGAAGCTGGAGGTGTGTCCCGCGCGTCTCTTCCAGCGCTCGAGCCCGGTGATGGCGCCGAGTTCCCCGCCGCCACTGCCGCCCCCTGAGAAGCCCGGCCCAGCTCCGGTCTTCGGGCAGGGCTGGGCGGGGGCCACTCCGTGGAGACGGCTGGCAGGCGGCCTGGACAGCTTGCGTGGAGACGAGACGGGCCGCCTGGAGTTTGCGGGAGTGTGGAGGGCGCGCGCTCCTCTCCCCACCGTGCCTCAGTTTCCCGGGTGGGAAGCCAGCCCCTTGTGCCGCCTCTGCCCCAGCCTCCCTCCCCCCTAAACGGGGATGCAGGATTGGCGACCCAGGGTGTCACCCGTGGGCTGGCCCAAGTCCTCCTAGACAGGTAGAGAGACTGAGGCACCGAGGGGGAAGTGTCCAAGATGCCATCGTGACCAGCAAAGCGCGGATGCGAGCCCAAGTCCTCTGAAAGGGTTAAAAGTCATGTTGTTGCCCGGAGCGCGCTTATTTGAAGTCCTCTGTGCGGCAATAAAAACACGTGCCCTGGTGGCTCGTTATTCACGAGGGGACTCCTGACCCCCCCGAATAGATCCACGCGACTCTGAGGGCGCCGGGCCTGACTCCTGGGCGCCCTCGCATGGCCCAGCACTCCCTGCACCACCTCCGAGGAGACCCTGGAGAGGTTTCATTTCCTGAACAGCAGCCAGCGTGATCCCAAGGCAAATACCAGACCAGTCACTTCCCTGCTTAAACCCTCAATGCTTACCCCGCATTTGGATTGAAATCGGCCCAATACCACGGCCTTCCTGTCCTGGCGGGCCCTGCTTCCACCCTCTCCCCCGTCCGGGTTTGGGGGTCTTCCTTCCCTGCCTGCTAGCTGCAGGAGCTTCCTGGTGTCTACCGAGAGCTGGCCCTTGAACTTCTCCGTGGCTCATCCTTACCGTCACTGCCAAAATCACCTCCTCCTAGAGCCCTTCTTTTTCGGTACCCTCTTTATTTCCTGATCAGTTCTGATCACTATTTATATTTGTTTACCTGTTTACATGTGGGTTTTTTGGTGGTTGGTTGGTTTTCCACCCCATTAGACCATATCTGTATGTCCAGTATATGTATGTTGTAGAACCTAATGGTTGAATAAGTGAATTAGTGAATCTGTTTGCCAGGGTTGTAACAAGGAACAAAAAATGTAATACACATGACAGTGCTTTGTACTCTGTAAATCCAAAGGGTGGCCCGTGGGCCAGTAGACTGGAATCACCAGGGAGCTTGCTGAAAATGCAAAATCTCACAGCCCTGCCTCCCCCGCCCCCATCCTATGGAACCAGAATCTGCATTTTTAACAAGATTCCTAAATGGTTTGCACAGTGAAGTTTGAGAAGCACTACTCTAAAGAATGAGGTATTTATATTTTTAAAATATCTTTTTTTATCTGCAAAAGTAATACATGTTTATAATAACAACTTTGAACAATACAGAGATACATCAACTTTTAAGAGTTGCCCACAATCCCCTTGTACAGAGGCAATCACTGTTAAACAGCCCTTAGGTATTCAGTAATACTTGTTATTTAATAACTGGATTTACTCATAACCTACCTGAGTGATTTGCTTGTGAAATTTCTAGAACACTGGTTTTCAGAGTATGGTCCCAGAACCAGCAGCAGCAGCATCGCCTGGAACTGGTCTATATCAGTGGTTCCCAAACTGCAACGCGCATCAGAATTCCTTAGGGAGCTTATTCAACGCTGGTTGCTGGGACCTACCCCCAGAGTTTCTGATTCAGCAGCTCTGGGGTGGAGCCTAAGAATCTGCATCTCTAACAAGTTCCCAGGTGATGCTGTTGCTGCTGGGACCACACTTGAGAACCACTGGTCTAGAGTCTCAAGTCCCGAGCTTCCTAGAAGCACTGTGGCAATGACCCTTGATGCCCAGAGGGGTGAGGACATCTATCAAAGTGGAAGGCTGTGGCCCGCTTTGCCTGACCCTCAGTATTGGGGAAGGAGCTAACGAAGCACTGGGAACATGCAGCCGCCCCCCTGCAAAGTCTAGCAAGCCCAGAGCCAGCTTCCTGTGTGCTCAGTTATAATAACTGGGACCCTGGTACAAGAGCCATAAACACCAGCCAGCACCTCTTTAGAATCAGTCTTCTCTTTTCTTCCTAGCTTGGCAGCTGCCAGGGCCCACCATCCTTGGTCCCCTTCTAAGCCCCCGTACCCCCATTTTGGCTTGCCAGGAACGCTCAGAGTTGTGGACTTTACTCCCCACTCCCACTGCAATTCTAGAAGCAGCTGCACCAACTCCACCAACTAAACACATAGACCTAAACCCACAGTCCACATAGTTCCTGGCCAGACTATCTTGTCCCCTCTTAGCAAATACCTTATACCTTTACTAAACAGCTCATAAAGATGGCATCTCACGAGCATTGGATCACATAGTATACCGCCTGAAAGGGTACTTAGAAATGCTGGATGTCGCCAGGAGACTGCTGGGTGTTTTACTGCTGCTGTTGAATGCTTAAGGGGCAGAGACATTTTCAAATTCTGGGCCCAGCATTTAGAATCCCAGCTGTGGTTATTTAATACAGGCCTGTTTTGCCTGTACCATAGGCTCAGAAATGTCTGTTGGTTAACATCTCAAAAAATGTGTTAATACTTGCACACCAGCTGTTTACACAGCAACATACTGAAGAGCTAAATATTTTTATCAGTAAGTAGGTGAGCATGGATGGTTCTGTGTAAGTGCTTACCAGTAATGTTTTGTTTTGTTGTGTTGCATTTTGCTGAGTGAGAAATGTCCTACATTCTATTTTACCTGTAAAGCCATTTCTATATAACAAAAGCCATCAGCAACACAGAACTTTCCTTTAAGTCTGTTTTCCTTGAAGTCTATTTTCATGAGCACGAGGATGTAAAAATTGCCTGCCCACGAGCATACTGTGGAAATGTGGAATTTTCACCTTGACCGGCCCAGAGTCTCAGTGACATCAATCAGATCATGTCCCTTCGCAGCTCCAAACCCTCCAGCAGTGTCCCAAACCACACTTAGAGTAAGACCCTCCCCTTGGACCCTATGTGATCGGGTCTCTTGCCACCCCTCCCGCCTAATTTCCCCTATTCCCCCTGCTTAGTCTGCTCCGGCTGCAGTGATTTCCCTGCCGCTCCTCGCCCAGCCCTTACCATGCATTCATTCATTCACCAAACAAACATTGCTGGGCACCTCTGATGCCCTGGGCCCTTTTCCAGGTGCTGGGGATGTGGCAGACAGATGAACAAATTAGCAGACATCACTGTCCTATTTGGACTTACATCCCAGTAGGGGGGCAGAGTAGATAATCAACAAAATGGATACATCCCTTATAGAGGGTATCAGCAAGTGATGAGAGCTAGGGAGAAAAATGAAGCTGGGAAGAGGACATATGGAGGGGGTGCCATTTTCAGTACAATGGTCAGGGAAGGTCTCCCTGAGAAAGTGACCCCTGAGCAAAGACTTGGAGAAGAGTACAAGGAAGGAGAGAGGTTAGAGACAGGTAGCCATCTGAACAACTCTTCCCAAGAGTTTTGTTGGGTAAAGTGGAATGAAGGGAAAAGTGCCACTAAGAGAGAGTTTAAAAAAAAAAATTTTTTTTTTAATACGGGAAATGGTACTGCCTGTTTCTATGCAGATGTGAATGAGGTAGTGGCCAGGGAAAGGAGAATTGCTAATATAGGAGAGAGAGAGGAGGATTTGGGGAGTGGCATGCCTGAGAAGCAAAGGGGGGCTGGGCTCCCCTGCACATTTCTTCCATGGTAATAAAGAGCAAGGATTTGGGCAATAATCTGATCGGTAAGTATGTAAGGGGTTCGCATCTTGGAGTGGTAGGTAGCTCTTCTGATTAATTTCCTCAGCGGGATAGGAGGTAAAGAGAGTTAGCTGAGAGTGAGGCCAGGGAGTTGTTGCTGGGAACTGGCCGTCTAGGGGGATGAGAGAGTGAATGGGCTGGAGAAGCATTTGTAATGGAAGCATGAAGCTTCCTCTGTGCTCCCCACCCCAGATCCTGGGCCTGAATTGCTACGAGGCCAGCCAGCATGGGGCACGTGTCTCTCCAGAGGAGGTTCAGCTGCACGGATGTGGGTGTGGCGTAGGTGGAGAGTTGGGTCTAACCAGGGCTGGCTTTTGCCAAGTGAGTGCAACGTAACTAGAGTGGGCAAGAGAGTTGCGGTCTGTCTGCCTAGAGCCTGCTCCCCAGATATCCCCGTGACTCCTTCACTTACAGTCCTCAGGTCTCCACTCAACACTCACTCCCCTGGGAAGTCTGGATGCCCCTCTATCCATCCCCATCCCCACCTGCCACCACAGTGAACGGCTGTCTCCTCATCAGGATGCCAACTTCACAAGGCCACAGGTCTTTGCACATTATGTTCATCGCTATATCCCAGGAACCTAGAACAGTGCCTGGCAGTGTTCCCCAAATGCTTGGTAAGTGAATGCACGAGACACATCAAAAAAGGGAGTACAAATGTTACCATCTATAGGTGGAAAGACTTAATTGGACTTAATGGTGACCCAGATTCAGAGAAGCAAAGAAAGGAGGCTGTATTATTACTCTTGTAACTGTATGTCACTGCAAACCTCTGCAGATCTTGTTTGATTACCTTGTACCAAATATTTGATCTGCATCACATATCATATATCTTGCTAGTCAAGGGTATGACTACATAGAATTGTAGGTGTGTGTGTCTGAAAGTATAAAGGATATTGGACTTAAGAATATCTGTTTGCATGCATACATATGTTTTTTATATAAGTGTGTATAAAGAATTATTGACTAAACGGCATTTGAAAAACACTCATCCAATAGGCTGTAGGCAGTAAACGGTGCTTAGACAGCCTATGAATTACCACGGGGCCCAGGAGGCAAAGGGCTCCTGTCTTTGGACAGAGCCCTGCTTATTTTGCAGTTAACTGAAAGGGCCTCTCTGTCACTTTTGCTTGGCTACAGGGAATGTCCCTACACACAATGCTGTGTGTGTCCTAAAGCTGGAGGGCTACTTCAGGGAGAGCTCTGAAAAGAATCTTTGTATTTCAGCCAGGCAAATGGATGAAGAAATAAGAACCCAGGTTCCTTTGGGCTCTTTCCATCCCACCAATGTCTCAAGCAGGCCAGGAAGCCCTGGTCCTTCCAAATCTGTTTCCTGAGCCTTAGGCTTTTCTGGTCCCAAGTTTCACTGTGGAATTGTCCCATGAATGGAGAGAAGCAGCTGCGATGAAGGCCCTTTCCTGGTGCTTCTGACGAGGCTTTGTCTCATGGTTGTCTCCCCTGGAAAGCTGCCCAGGCCAGACCCAGATTTAGGACCGTGACCTTGCTCTGTGTGTGCAGCCCCTGCCAGGCTACTGGAGCCCACCCTTCCCCAGTCTCAGTCCCACACCCTGGGCCTCCCGCCACACGGGAAGACGAGCTGCAGGCATGTGCCAGCTACAGGGCCCCACGTGGCTCCCCACACACCCACGGGGAGGGAGGCTGCCTCCTGGCCCTGGCCCAACCCCTCCCGGGCCATCTGCTCGGAGATCAGCGGAATATGTTTAACAGAACAATGAACTGGATTGAGTTTTGAATCGGCACCAATTTTCTGCTTACTTTTTTTTTTTTTAAAGTAATACATGTATATGGCTTAAAATTCAAAAGGTGCAAATGAGCACCCAGTGGAAAAAGGAGTCCCTCCTGCCCCTGAGCCCCAGTGCCCCTCCAGAGACAACCACCGGCATATTACCAAAGTACACAGGCACGCGCATTTCTTTTTCTTAACACAGAAAGTAAAAGTGCACTGCCCCTTGCTTTTTGCATTTAACAATACTCTTGGAAATCTTTTCATATCATTTCACATGCAGCTGCCTCATTCTTTCAGAGGGCTAATATTTCTGTCTTTGGGTGAGTCATGGATTTCTTAACCAGTCTCCTATTCACAGAAATCTAGGCTGCTTCCAGGCTTTTGCTATTACGTATTCTGTGGCCATGACTGACTTATAAACCGTACCACACCTGTGCAAGCATAGCCGTGGGATAAACACCCACGAAGCAGGTATATTCTTGAGAACTCCACCATGCTGCCTGGATTTCTTCATCGACAACAGGAGCTCTGCCTTGTTTTCTGCTGGTTACCATCTCACTGGGGTCAGGGTTAGAACCGTTGATGAGTCATAACAAGAACAGCGGTTATTAAAAGCATCATAGCACCTACGCTTTGCCCAGCACCATTCTCTGTATTCTACATATGTTACAGGGTTGAATCCTCCCAACAGCTCATGAGATAGGTTCCATTATCCCCTCCTTT
The DNA here is from genome assembly GCF_008692025.1 of Phocoena sinus. Taxonomy (NCBI): domain Eukaryota; kingdom Metazoa; phylum Chordata; class Mammalia; order Artiodactyla; family Phocoenidae; genus Phocoena; species Phocoena sinus. The sequence continues at coordinate 41,989,578 of NC_045773.1, forward strand.
ATACAGGTGGGGAAATTGAGGCACAGAGGAGGTAAGGAACTTGCCTGAAATTCCACAGCTAGGAGGCATCTGGGATCGGAACCCAGGCAGCCCGGCTCTGTGCCACATCACCTCTCATAACAAAATCACCTAAGAAATCACTTGGCTACTGAAGCTGCTTCCAGGGTGTGTATATCAGTGGGTGCTTGCCTGCAAAGCCTGAATGGGAACTGTGTCTTCTGTTCCCAACACCCTGTGTCTCTAGAGGGAGGATTGGATTAGCCTGTAAGCTCTGTGACAGTAGGAACCAGCTCTGCCTTGTTCACCTTGGTACCTTGCATACTGCTCATTAGTTACTGTTGAATGAATATTATCTTGAATAATAACAATGCTAGTAATAGCTGATATTTATGGAGCACCAGCTAAGAGTCTGCCATAAGTTATCTCATTTAATCCTCACAACAGCTGTCTGAAATAAATTCCATTATACTTCCATTTTACAGATGGAGAAACAGAGGCTCACAGAGGTTAAGTAAATTGCCCAAGGACGCACAGCTGGTAAGTAGATGAGTTGGGATTTGATCCCTGGATGTCTGCTCTCTACCTCGAGTGATTTCTGAATGATGTCAGTCTGCACCTAAGTCTGTGAATCCACGAATTCCCCACCTAGGAATTGACCTCCACTGGGTGCAGCCTGAAGATAATAACCACACGTCCTTTTTAAAATATTAAATAAACTTAATTTTTAGAGCAGTTTTGAGTGGAAAGTACACTTCTGTGTACTCAGAAGTACAATTTTTAATTTCATAGAAATATTGAGTGGAAAATACAGAGATTTCCTATATGCCTCCTGACCCTACACACACAGCCTCCTCCACCATCAACATCCTGCACCAGAGTGGTGTATGTGTTACAGTCAATGAACTTATGTTAACACATCATTATCGCCCAAAGTCCACAGTTTACATGAAGGCTCAGTCTTGGTGTTGTACATTCTATGGGCTTGGACAAATGCAAAATGATGCGCATCCACCATTATAGTATCATACAGAGTAGTTTCACTGCTCTAAAACTCCTCTGCCAACGCATCTCTCCCTCTTCCCTAACCCCTGAAAACCACTGATCTTTTTCTGCCTCCATAGTTTTGCATTTTCCAGAATGTCATATAGCTGGAATCATATAGTATGTAGCCTTTCCAGACTGGCTCCTTCATTTAGTAAAGCCTCCATGTCTTTTCATGCTTTAGGGTAAATAGGTTACAGTTAGTATTTGTGGGGAGGAAAGGCCAATAAAGTTTAAAGATAGAAAAAAGAAGGATAGCTAAAAATTAAACCATTGAGTCTCTGGTCCACCTGAAAAAAATCAGGCCGAACAGAAGCAGAAGGTGGTCTGTCTACCAAAGGGCCGCCAAAGGGGGCTGTCAGCCCCTCACACAGCGCCCCAGGCTCACACTTTCATCTCTGTCTTGAAGTGAAGGCAAACAGAGAAGCACCAAGATTGAACCAAGAAGACATTTATCACACATCTTCATGCCTCTATCCCTTTACCAGCCACATTGCCCATATTGGGTACAAGGAACTCATTAAAACAAACAAAAAAAATCCTGGGGGGGGAGGGATAAATTAGGAGACAAGGACCTACTGTATAGCACAGGGAACTCTACTCAACACTCTGTAATAACCTATATGGGAAAAGAATCTGAAAAAGAATAGATGTATGTATAATGTCTGAGTCAGGCTGCTGTACACCTAAAACAAACACAACATTGTAACTCAACTATACTCCAGTTAAAAAAAAAATCCTGTAATCATGCTATGAGTGTGGAAGTTTTGTGTGAGTTTGAGCATGCTAAACATACTATTTAGTTAAATGTAAATATTTAAAATATGCCACAAACTTTGAACTCTATTTTGATGCTATTTGTTTTCAAATGTACTGGGAGTCTCAACGAATCAAAGCAGCCAGGACCTTTCTTGACCCTTAAGAGGCCCCATCTGCTTGGGATCTGGGAAAAAAGGAGCTAAAAAAGAGTGTGTGTCTCTGTTATCCAGCCCTGTTCCGGCAGAGAGGATCCAGAATGCTGGAACAGAATGACGAAGGATTTGGGGCATAGCACGGGGCTCCAGTGGGGACAGAGAGGGTACACCCAGCCCGCCCAGGGCTGGCCCTCTGCTCTGAAAGCTCCAAAAGTTCTGTTGCTGCTGCTAAGCATCCTGTCTTCTTTGTGAGACAGGAGATCAACTGATGCAGGTTAATGAAATGCAATTTTTTAAAAAATGTATTTATTTTATTTATGGCTGCCTTGAGTCTTCGTTGCCATGTGCAGGCTTTCTCTAGTTGTGGTGAGCAGGGGCTACTCGTCATTGCGGTGCGTGGGCTTCTCATTGCGGAGGCTTCTCTTGTCGCGGAGCACGGGCTCTAGGCGCGCAGGCTTCAGTAGTTGTGGCTCATGGACCCTAGAGCGCAGGCTCGGTAGTAGTGGTGCACGGGCTTAGTTGCTCCGTGGCATGTGGGATCTTCCCGGACCAGGGCTCGAACCCGTGTCCCCTGCACTGGCAGGTGGACTCTTAACCACTGCACCACCAGGGAGGCCCCGAAACGCAAGTTTTGTAAAGCAAACGTATTTCGTGATCGGGGCTTCAAATCTGCAGAGCGTATGTGAATATAAAGATATCATCTTTATATGTATTTGTGTTTCATGTAAAAGAAAACATGTTTTCTGATGCCAAAAATAATTTAATTGACAAAATTTGGGAAAGCATGGCAAGTACATAGAAGAATATCAAAGCCAGCCCCCTGGGCAGCAAAAGCCAAGACAGAGTTAAAGTGCAAATGATTAATTCAAATATCACCTGTGAAATTAAAAGGGGTGAGGGACCAGAAGTGGGTGGGAGAGCCCACAGACTGTGATACAGGTCTAACACCTGTGAGGGCAAAGGGAGAAGGAAGGAGGATTGGGCAGGAAGAGCCTCAGACTGCAGTGAGCTCTGGGAGAGTTTTGGCCAACGCCATGTAAAGCTCCAGCACAAAGATTGCCTAGAAGAGTCTCGTGCTAGGCAGGAATGACCAGGCCGGAGTACTCCACCACACTTAGTCATTGGTTGTGGCTGCCAGGAGACAGCGTTGCCTTGGCTCCAATGTTGCAGCTGGAGGCTCTCAGCTAACTACCTCCTCTTGGCAGGTTCTCTCTTAAAGGGAGAGCTGACCATATGTATGTGTATGAATATGAATATGAATATGTGTGTGTACGTAAATTATTTTTGTTTTACAAAATTGTGATCAAGGGCTTCCCTGGTGGCGCAGTGGTTGGGAGTCCGCCTGCCGATGCAGGGGACGCGGGTTCGTGCCCCGGTCTGGGAGGATCCCACATGCCGCGGAGCGGCTGGGCCCGTGAGCCATGGCCGCTGAGCCTGCGCGTCCGGAGCCTGTCCTCCGCAACGGGAGAGGCCACAACAGTGAGAGGCCCGCGTAACGCATAAAAAAAAAAAAAAAAAAAAAAAAAAAAAAAAAAAAAAAAATTGTGATCATTTTGTACAGACTGCTTGGTAGTCTGAATTTTTTCTACTCAGTTTATGCCACTGAGTACACTGACACATATCATTAAATGATTCTTTCAAATCATAATTCATTAAATGGAGCTTCTGGGAATCCACCAGTTTTCTGAAATGATGTGCTAAATTTCGTGACAGTGTATTTATGAGCATTTTCCCAAGGACAGAGCTGGTAGTTTTCCTCACATCCTCTAAGGGGTCCAAAAAGGTTAAGACCCACAATCTAAAACATTATTTATGGCAGTGATATACCATGACTTGTGAAACCGGTTCCCTACCATTGAGTGGTTTCCAATTCTCGGCTATGGTAAACACTGATGTTCATAAATCTTAGCATAATATGACTCTTCCCTTGGGATAAATTCCTATACAAGCAACGCTGAGTCAGAAGGTATGTGCCTCATCTTTAAGGTATGTGCCTCAGCTTTTGATACTATTGCCAAATACACCAATGCCTGGGAATAGAGAGCCTTGGGCAGATGATAAGAAAATCCTGGTTGCCATAACCTTTTTACCCCTTTTATCTTCTCCACTGGTGCACATTATTATCCTCACTTTACTGATGAGCTCACTGAGTCTCCGAGAGGTTAAGTAATAAGTCCAGGGTCACACTGGGATCTGTCTGGTTCTAGAGAAGCCAGACTGCAGGGGACTTTTTCATAAAGAGCCCCATTATTTAACCATCCATAGGCTGAATCTTCAAATATTTCCCCTCTGAATTATTTATGATTCTTTTGCTTGCAAGTGACAAGGGCGCATCTCAACCTACCTTAAGAATAAAGGAAGCTGACAGCAGGATCTGTCATGGTGTATAAGGCCCGGAATGCGGGTGATGCTGGGTGTGTGAAAGATGGTGCTCAGTCAGGGTGCTGCCTCAGCCCTCTCCTCTCTGCTCACCACGGCCACGCCATTGGCTTCTCTGGCTGCATAGTGACCACCCCCAACGCTCAGGTCCTGCCTGTTGGAGTCCAGGCAATCACTGGGAGATTGACTCTGCTTTTTCTGTCTCAAACCCAAATTCCTGGGAAGGAACTCTGACCGGCCGGGTTAAGTCAGGTGATTCCCCCTCTCAGTCACTGCTGCCAAGGGAGGAGGTAGGGCAGGGGGTGGAGTTGCCCCGTACTAACAAGAGCTCCGTACACTAAGTAGTCACCACAAGCAAGGAGGGGAAATGCCATGACCCCTACAGTTTGCCCTAGAAGAAGGAGAATAGGATTTTTCATGGTCCCTCTTCAGCTCATGGAGATAGTCTTTGGGGAGAAAAGCACATGCCCTTGACCCTGGGCTCCATCTACAAGTGTGGTAGGAGATCTGTGGCGCTGCAAGAGAACAGGTGTCATTTATTTGTTCAGCCAATTCTTTGTGGTACTAACAGTGAGGCCCTGGAGCAGATGAAAATCATCAGTTAGCCTTTTGGTTATTAGCCTGCCAACCCCCTCCCCCCAAAACACATGCGGCTCAGAGTCCAAAAGGAAGAGCTTAAGTAAAGGGGGAGAGGAAAGTTCTCTGTACAATAAAGGCACAGGCATTTTCAGGGAGCCTGTTAGGGAGAATATTTAAGGGGAGATCTGGAAAAGCCAGATACTGGGGGAGCATTCTCGCAGAGGAAAAGCAACTCCCAGTTCTGGGGCAGCAATGCCAGTGTGGCTGGAACGAAGGGAGCACTGCGGGAGAGGGGGCATTGAGGCTAGCAGGGCTGGGACAGGGAGGGGGCTCTCAATGGCCCACCGCTGGGTTTGGCCCTGGGGATTGTTAAGGCAAGTATGTGATTTGAGCTAAGCTGGCGCAGTGGTTGAGAGTCCTCCTGCCGATGCAGGGGATGTGGGTTCGTGCCCCGGTCCGGGGAGGATCCCACGTGCCGCGGAGCGGCTGGGCCCGTGAGCCATGGCCGCTGAACCTGCGCGTCCAGAGCCTGTGCTCCGCAACGGGAGAGGCCACAACAGTGAGAGGCCTGCATACCGCAAAAAAAAAAAAGAAAAGACTTGGGAGTGGGGTTGGTGCCAAGGGTAGGCGCCGGGAGACAGGTGAGAAGGCGAGGCTGTTGTAGGGCTGTTGAGGGGATGGCACTGAGATCAGGGAGATGGCCCTGGAGCCAGAAAACAGTGGACGGACTCGAGATACCTGGAGATTGTGGATGGATATGTGGGAGGCAAGAAAATGGGGAGAATCAAGGATAATTCCTAAGTTTCCCATTTGCGCAACTGGATGGTTGAGCGACGGGTGACGGGTCATTTACTGAAAGGCAGCAGACTTGGAGGGAAACAGGGTTGGAGGGAGAAATCAAGAGGAGAGGCAAAGAAGACAGCTGAGCAGCCAGAAAAGAGGTCTGGCTGGACATTAGATTTGGAGTCATTGGTGTTCGAAGCCGTGAGGCTGAGTGAGCTCACCTGGGCAGGGGGTGTAGCTAGAGAAGGACAGAGGGCCCAGGACCAAGTCCTGAAGAGCTCAAAGAGAGGGAAGAGACAGAAAACGAGCCTGAGGCAGAGCAGCCAGGGAGGTACCAGGAGAAGAAAGAGTGTGTGACATTAAGAGGAGGGTCAATCCCTGTTATGGGTTTGCACCATGGAGGTCACTGTGGGGGACAGTTTCCGTGGGGAGGGCCATGGCTTCCCTGGTGTCATGGGAACAGGGGCTGGATCTACTTCACTTGGGTGATATGGAAGTGGGTGACTCCACGCCAGAGGACTTGGGGACCTTTGTGCTATGTTTGTAGAGCAACACGAAAAAGAGAAGAGTGCCTGTGACATTTTCATCAACCAACATGGTTGGGGTGTGAGCTGTGAGGGCAGCCTGCGGGCAGCCTGAGGAACGCCCTCGGAGCTGCTAGAGGAACTGTGAACTGAGGACCTGGGTGTTAAGCCACTCCCCATCTGCTACATGGGAGAAGTGCCCTGCCACATGGGGAACGTGAGCCCTACAGACAGGAAGGAGGATCGCCGTTTATTTCTGTCTGCCTGATTTCACATCTGCTGACGTCTTCATACCCACCCTCCTCCTCTTCTTTGAGCCTCAACGGTTGAGGAGCTAAAAATGTACCCCTGAGGCCAAAGCTATGCCTTACGCTTGGTCAATTTAGCACAACCAGTCTACTGGGGAACTCAAAATGCAAAATACTGAGAAGTAAAAATGATCACAATCCTCTAAACCTGTAAAAAAACAACCCCAAAAGATGGAAAAGATGTGCCCCATGCCCTCCGAGCACTGTGACCATAAGACTAAGATGCAGCGGGTGTCCACAGGGCGCCCACCACATCTGAGGGCTGCTTGGAGTGACTATTTTCTTTTCTTGTCAAAATAAATGGGCCTTTTGTGTTGAAAATGATTTCACAGTTTCATTTCCTTCGAGGGCATCCTGCCCTCAATTGATGTGAAAATGCCTCATGGAAACTCCTGCTGCAGGCTGGCTGTCATGGGTGACCTTCAGGGCGCCTGGGCCCCCCTCCTGCAGCCCCCACCCACTTGAGAGCTGACCTACCTGGGATCCCCTAGACCCCAGGCTTCTTCCCCTGGTAGGGTCTGAGTTTATGGCAGGGCTGGGAGAGAACTGCTGGCCCTTGGGAGCCCCTGGTAGGCCCTCCAATCTCCAGCTGTGGGGAGCACGATTGCCTGATGCCAGGCTCTGAACCCAGGTGTGCTGAGGCTACATGTCCCATGCGCTGCTCCCAGCCCCTGGCTCAGCTTGGCGGGAACAGATGCTAAGACAGGCCTGTGCCTGGGAGATGCAGGGCTCCTCCAACAGGCAACTTTGGCCTGGGGAAGACCTTTCTTCTCCCTTCCTTCTCTCCTTCCCAGGGGTCAACCAGCATCTCCTTCTCCCAGCCTCCCGCATCTCCCTCCCCATCCCCTACGCAGGCTTGGAATCTCATCTTGGTATTTGCGTCTCAGAGGATCCAAGTTAGCACACCTGGAGCTTCCAGAAATTGATGGGAGTGTAGCAAACAGCCCCAGTGTTCATTGCCTGGAGGGCAAGGTCAGTCTTATGCCATAGTCTGTCTCTAATTGGGGTCATCCCTCTGTCTCCTTCTTCTCCTTTTTTTTTTAAAAATTTGAGTTCCTTATACATTTTATTTTATTTTTTAAAATTTTACTTATTTTATTTATTTATTTTTGGCTGCAGTGGGTCTTCGTTGCTGCGTGACAGCTTTCTCTAGTTCTAGCGAGTGGGGGCTCTCTTCGTCGCAGTGCGCGGGCTTCTCATTGCGGTCGGTGGCTTCTCTTGTTGTGGAGCATGGCCTTTAGGCGTGTGGGCTTCAGTATTTGTGGCACACGGGCTCAGTAGTTGTGGCGCATGGACTTAGTTGCTCTGCGGCATGTGGGATATTCCCAGGCCAGGGCTCGAACCCATGTTCCCTGCACTGGCAGGTGGATTCTTAACCACTGTGCCACCAGGGAAGTTCCCTCTGTCCCCTTCTGAAGAGACAGATTCCCTCATGAGAGGTGCAGGTGGCGTCCCCATGCCTTTGTGGTGCCTGCTGCAGAGCGCTGACACTGAGCTCCAGCCTGTCTTAATTCACGTCTGCCCAAGTCACTGAGTGTCCCCATGATGGGCACCTCAGTGAGCTGGTGATTCCCATGTTCAAGTATGAGGGGACATGTGACTTCACACTGAGAAACATAAAGCACAATGGGACGCAGTCAGCAGTCCATCCTCTTGTTTGTCAGGGAATGTGACTTTAACCAGGGATTCTGGGTGCTGGGAGATTAGAGAAGAGAGATGGGAGAGGAGGAGGGAGCAGGGAGGGATGGTGAAGTAACAGGGTCATTTTATCATTTACCAAGGGGAGGTGTGGGGCTGGCAGTGAGTGGAACATAGGCAGGAGGTAGAGAAATCAGATGGAAAAGAGCAGCGGAAGACCTGTACTGGGTTGAACAGTGTCCACCCCGTCCCCAAGAATTCATGTCCTTCCTGGAACCTCAGAATGTGACATTATTTGGAAATAGGGGAGTTGCAGATGTCATTAGTCAAGATGATGTCAAACTGGAGTAGGGTGGGCTCTAAATCCAACATGACTGGTATCGCTATAAGAAGAGGAGAGACACAGAGAGTCAGGAGGAGATGCCATGTGGAGACAGAGGCAGAGGTTGGGACAATGCAGGGGCAAGAGAGGAATGTCAAGATTGCTGGCAGGCCTTTCTCGCCTTCTGAGATGGCCCACACTCTGTCTGTGGAGTGTTTCTCTCTAAATAAATCCACTTCTTACCTATCACTTTGTCTCTCACTGAATTCTTTCTGCGATGAGACATCAAGAACCTGAGCTTCATTAAGTCCTGAAACCACGGAACACGAGGTCGAGCCCTGGTCCGGGAAGATCCCATATGCCGTGGAGCAACTAAGCCTGTGCACCACAACTACTGAGCCTGTGCTCTAGAGCCCACGAGCCACAACTACTGAGCCCACGTGCCACAACTACTGAAGCCCACGTGCCTAGAGCCTGTGTTCCACAAGAAAAGCCATCGCAACGAGAAGCCCGTGCACCGCAACGACGAGTAGCCCCCGCTCTCTGCAACTAGAGAAAGCCCGCACGCAGCAATGAAGGCCCAACACAGCGAAAAATAAAGAAATTAAACAAAAAAAGAATACCCCAATGTAAATGTCCAAATTATATGAACAGGCAAATTACAGAAAAATTAACAATATGGAATGTTCACTAAAATTTTAAAAAATTTCAAATTAGAAAAAAAAAAAGGATTGCTGGCAGCCACCAGAAACTAGGAAAAGGCAAAGAAGATTCTCCCTTAGAGCCTTCAGAGAGGGCACGGCCCTGCCAACACCCTGATTTTGGACTTCTGGTCTCCAGAGCTGTGAGAGAATAAATGTTTGCTGTTTAAAGCGCTGAGTTGGTGGTACTTTGTTACCGCAGCCCCGGGAACCGATACTGCGGAATCTCGCAGTGAGGCAGATTGGAAAATGCACTGTAATAACAGTTCATTTCATTCATTCAACAATTATTTACTTGCACCTACTCAGTGCCTGGCCCTGTGCTAAGTGCCGGGTAAGCCGTGGGAATGAAGTAGATGTGCTCGTGGCCCCGTGGAGCCTCCAGCTAACAGGAGGCAGATGCACCTGGGACAGTCACGCAATGGATGGAGAATTACAAGTTGTAAAAAGTGCTGGGGAAGGCAAAGAACATGTTCTTATGAGAGCAATCGGGCAGGAGGGACAAAGCATAGGTGAGGAGTGGGATAGTTAGGGAGGACTCTGTGAGGAGGTGACGTTTCAACCAGGAGTGTGTTGCAGGCCGAGGGGAAGAACCAGGGGAAGCGTGGCTGGGCATCTGGACTGAGCGGGTGGTGGGGCAGTGCTCACCCTCCAGGAACTGAAAGAGGGTGTGGCTGAGCTCAATGGGGAGAGGGGCGCAGCTGGGAGAGGGAGGCAGCCTCCTAGGGCTTACTGGGGCTCTGGGTTTATTCAAAATCAGTGAGAAACACTCCCAGTTAAACCTTCACCCCAGGTGGTCATGCACATGAATGAATTTTAAAATGGGGATGGGGAGGCCGCTGGATGAAAGGCCATGATGAAGTGTTGTCACCTCCTGGGCAGCAGTGGGTCACCTTGGCTGAAAGGGCACCCTTACATCCCTCCCTCAAGTGTGTACAAACCTCACACCAAATCTATATGGAAAAACAGGGCTACACCTGGATTCCAAATTGAGGGGAAAAGGAAGGAAAGTGGAGGTTGGAGGGGCTGCCCTCCTGCCCTTTACAGTAAAGCATCCTAACTGTCAAGTCAGCCCTCTGAGGCTGGGTGGTGGCTCTGCAGGTGCGGATGCCTTACTCAGGGGCACTGTTTAGAGAACATTCTATGGGTCTCATCTCTCTCTCAGGGCTGCCTTGGATCTCAGAGGCCCTGCTGCTCGTGCGTGTGTGGGTGTCTCTTCCCTGTATAGACAGCGGGAACCTGGGAGGAAAGTGCAAGGGCTGAGAAGCTGGTCTCCCGTGGAGGGTCACAGATGGTGGTGGCCCCAGCTCAGCAGGGCCTCTTTCCCTCCTCTGTGACTTGGCAGGAGCAGGCCAGGGCCCTGGGGGGAAGTGCCACACGGGAAAGAAGTTCTCAGCATCTCTGGCCTCAACTGAAAGTTTCACTGTCCCATTTGGGTCTCCATTTTTACGTCTGTATGCCTCTCATCTCTTTACTTGATAATATGTATTCATTCACCCACTCACTCATTTTTTCAACCAATATCCATTGTAGTCAGCATTCTCGAACTGCAAACAGCATCAACCTCAAATAAATCCAGAATCCTTAACATAGTTAAACGGGCTCCCGCCCACGTCTGCATGGTCCCCTGCCCTCATTCATTATGTCCTGGTCACCCTGGCCTTTCAGTTCCTCAAAGATGCTGAGTACTTTCCTACCGCCTAGCATTTGCACAGGCTGTCCCCTCTGCTGGGACCACCCCACCTTCTTGTTTTCACCTGACTGACTCCACTCCCCTTCAGGAGCCAGAGATCTCCCACAATCCTCAGCACCTCCCCTCAGTAGCAGCCAGTATATTACCATCTCACTTTGGCACCATCTTGCTGCATCTGCTTCTGTCTCCTGTGGCAGGGGACTCATAACCACTCTTTGGAACCCATCATTCAGACCCCGGGTCCATCTTTTTCTCGCAGAATGGGGAGTACCCATCCACCCTCATTTTCATCATGTGACTCTGGCATGTGTACCGATGGAAACGTTCTTGGAAACAAGTTTACAAGGTGAAACTGGGTAGGTGCCGATGTGCCATCGGTCAGTGAGGAAGGATGTCTCTGGGTCACCTGCTGCTCACCCCTACTCTTATCCAGTCCTCCACGATGGGAAGACAGTGCCTAAATCTTCTTCCTCCATCAAGGGAATTCCTTAGTTACATGTAGATATGCATAAAATGCTCCAAATATGCTTCTCCTCCTGTAACAACCATCCCCAAAACCTGCCCAGCAAGGTCAGTGTTGATTTCCCTGCCTTCGATTACTTTGTTGTCTCCTTTTCTTAACTGCCTGATAAAGCCGTGTCCTTCAGAAGGGCTAGGTGGATGGATGAAGGTCCTCTCTGCTCTGGGCTTGACTGCAGACCCAGTGCCAAACCCTGTTCTAAATGCCACGTTGACCCTACACCCCTCTGCTAATACGCTCCTCCAGAAGCTTGCTTGTTCATTCAAAAATATTTAGTAAGTGTTAGCTTTTGACCCAATTCACAACCACTATCTACTGATGGGAAACAGAGAGGGATGAGACACAATCCTTTTTCTTACGGAGCCTACATGGTGACAGGATTGAGAGAGGGTAGGAGAGAGTAGAAACCCAGGTCATTCCAAAGCAATGGGGCAAAGGCATGGTGGAAGGTGCGTGTGGCGGTGGTGGGGGAAGAACTCTGACGTAGCCTAGAAGTTCTGGGAAGGTTTCCTGGAGGGAAGCCTTGTAGATGAACAGTGATTAGCCTGGTAAAGAAGAATGTCCTTTAGAAATCCAGCAGACTTCCTGGGGATGACATTCAGAATTGCCAGATCTCCTTAGCCACCTGTTCAGAGACCATCTCTGCTAGAGGGAAGGGCCTGACACCCATTCAAGACTTGAAACTAATGAACTGAAACTACCAAAGCTATTAGCCCCCCGAGAGTTCAACTCCTGAGCACGTGAGAAGATCAGCCCCTCTCTCTAGCTTCTTGACAGAAGACAGGGCAAGTTCTTTCTGGGGAGAATATTATCCACCTCATTCTCTAGTGTGTTTTTTTTTTTTTGCGGTACGCGGGCCTCTCACCGTTGCGGCCTCTCCTGTTGCGGAGCACAGGCTCCGGACGCGCAGGCTCAGCGGCTATGGCTCACAGGCCCAATTGCTCTGCGGCATGTGGGATCTTCCCGGACCGGGGCACGAACCCGCGTCCCCTGCATCGGCAGGCGGACTCTCAACCACTGCGCCACCAGGGAAGCCCTCTAGTGTGCTTTTATACCTATGTCTGGCATACACTAAAAAAAAAATTATGACACATGAAGAAGCAGGAAAACGTGATCTTTCATGGTGAAAAAATAAACAAATAATAGAAACAGACCCACAGATAACCCAGCTGTTGGAATCAGCAGACTAGGTATTTAAAATAACTTTAAATACATTAAAGAATTTATGTAAACAGATAGACAAATATAGGGGAAAAATGGACTAATTCAACAGAAAAATGAAAACTTATTTTAAAAAAACCAAATGGGGCTTCCCTGGTGGCGCAGTGGTTGAGAGTCTGCCTGCCATTGCAGGGGACATGGGTTCGTGCCCCGGTCCGGGAAGATCCCACATGCCGCGGAGCGGCTGGGCCCATGAGCCATGGCCGCTGAGCCTGTGCTCCGCAACGGGAGAGGCCACAGCAGTGAGAGGCCCGCGTACGCAAAAAAAAAAAAAAAAAAAACCAAATGGAAAAATTTCAATTAAAATATATAGTATCTGAAATGAAGAATTCCTTATATATATAAGTTTAACAGTAGACTAGACACAGGGTAAGAAAGAATCAGTGAACTCAAAAACATGCCAGTAAATAAACAATTACCACATAACCCAGGAATTGCATTCTTCGGCATTTATCCCAGAGAAATAAAACCTCATGTTCACACAAAAGCCTATACATGAATGTTCATAGCTGCTTTATTGGTAATAGCCAAAACTGGAAAAAACTCAGATGTCCTTCAGATAGTATGTGCATACCATGGAATGCATCTCAGTAATAAAAAGGAACAAACTACTGATAAATGCAAAAACTTAGATGAATTTCAAGGGAATTGTGCTCAGTAAAAAAAAGCCAATCCCAGAGGTTACATACCATATGATTCCATTTATGTAACATTCTTAAAATGACAAAATTATAGAGATGGAGAACAGATTAGCTATTGTCAGGGGTTAAGGAAGGAGTGGGGATGTGGTAGGGAGGTGGGGTGGTTATAAAAGGGCGACATGAGGAATTCTTATACTGATGGAACTGTTCCGTATCTTGACTATGGTGGGGGACACATGGACCTACTGTTGTGATCAAATTGCACTGGACTAAACGCATGCACACACATACATCAGATCAGTACAAGAAAGACTGAGGAAATCTGAATAAGATCGGTATATTCTATTAATTTCATTATCATGGTTGTGATATCATACTACAGTTCTGCAAGATGTTATCATCGGGGGAAATGGTACAGGATCTGTTTGTATTACTTTTTTTTTCCCTTTTTAATTTTTATTGGAGTATAGTTCATTTACAATGTTATGTTAGTTTCTGCTGTATAGCAAAGTGAATCAGTTATACAGATACATATATCCACTCTTTCAGATTCTTTTCCCATATAGGTCATTACAGAGCATTGAGTAGAGTTCCCTGTGCTATACAGTAGGTCCTTATTAGTTATCTGTTTTTTTGAAAAATAGTTCTTTATTGGAGTATAACTGCTTCACAGTACTGTGTTAGTTTCTGTTGTACAACAAAGGGACTCAGCCATATGCATACACATGTCCCCATATCCCCTTCCTCTTGAGCCTCCCTCCCATCCTCCCTATCCCACTCCTCTCAATCATTGCAAAGCACTGAGCCGATCACCCTGTGCTATGCTTCTGCTTCCCACCAGCCAAATATTTTACATTCGGTAGTGTGTATGTCGATGCTACTCTCACTTCGCCCCAGCTTTGCCCTCCCACCCCATGTCATCAAGTCCGTTCTCTATGTGTTAGCATACAGTATTTGTTTTTCTCTTTCTGACTTACTTCACTCTGTATGACAGACTCTAGGTCCATCCACCTCACTACAAATAACTCAATTTTGTTTCTTTTTATGGCTGAGTAATATTCCATTGTATATATGTGCCACATCTTCTTTTTTTTTTTTTTTGCCACATCTTCTTTATCCATTCATCTGTTGATGGACATTTAGGTTGGTTCCATGTTCTGGCTATTGTAGATAACACTGCAGTGAACATTGTGGTGCATGTCTCTTTTTGAATTATGGTTTTCTCAGGGTATGCATTACTTCTTACAACTGCATGTGAATCTATTTTTTAAAAAAGAAAGGAAGGACTTCCCTGGTGGCGCAATGGTTAACAATCCGCCTGCCAATGCAGGGGACGTGGGTTCAATCCCTGGTCCTGGAAGATCCCACATGCTGTGGAGCAACTAAGTCTGTGCGCCACAACTACTGAGCCTGCGCTCTAGAGCCTGCGAGCCACAACTACTGAGCCCACGTGCCACAACTACTGAAGCCTGCGCGCCTAGAGCCCGTGCTCCGCAACAAGAGAAGCCACCGCAACGAGAAGCCCATGCACCGCAATGAAGAGTAGCCCCAGCTTGCCACAACTAGAGAAAGCCTGCACACAGCAATGAAGACCCAACGCAGCCAAAAATAAATAAATAAATAAATAAATAAATAAATAAATAAATTTATTAAAAAAAGAAAAAGAAATACCAAAGAAAATTCTTTAAGCCAACAGGAAATTATCTCAGACTGAAGGCCAGATCTGCAGGAAGAATCAATAATATAAGAAATGGTAAGTATTTGGGTAAACATAAAAGACTATTTTTTTTTGTTTTTAAAGCAAAAATAATAAGCAATTTGTGTGGGATTTATAACATATGTATAAATAATTTTGACAATAGCTCATAATTTGACAATAATTTGACAAAAGGACAGGAGGGGATAGTTCTGTCAGAACAGTTAGATTTGTCCATTGTGAAGTGATTACAACACTAACTCAAGGAAGACTATTATTGGTTAAGGTTGCACATTGTGACGTCTAAAATACCCATGAAAAATAATACAAGGAGATATAATAAATATATTATCTATTCAACACTCATGACAAGTAGGTAGAATGAGCATTAACACCCAATTTCACAGGTAGAAAAACTGAGGCTTGGAGAGGCTAAAGCTTTGCCTGAGGGCACCAGATGGGAAACAGGTGCACCAGAACTTAAGACAGGTTTTCAGGCCCCCCAAGCCCAGTGTCCCTCCCATCATTCTGAGGTTCAACAAACTTTTTCTGTGCAAGACCAGATAATAAATATTTTAGGCTTTGTGGGCCATAGAGTCTCTGTTGCAACTACTGAACTCTGCAAAAACAGCCTCAGAAAATTCATAAATAATCGAGCATGGCAGTGTTCCGATAAAACTCTTTACTTATAAAAACAGGTGGTGGGCCAGATTTGGCCCATGGGTCACTGTTTTCCAGTCTTGCATTATGCTACTGTCCAGTGGTTTTGTGGATCTAGCCCAGAGAGGGTCATTGTGATCCACAGCCAGTGTCCACAACCACCAACATAGCAACAGGCTCTTTTTGGTCTATGGCTGTCCCCCGCCCATCTCCCCTGCCTGGCTCCCATGGGCTCTGGCCCCAGCCTTATGATAAATAGAAACCTTAGTTCCATTTCATTCCTTCCTCGGGGGAAATATCCAGCAACAGGCCAGGGACAGCTGGGCCCCGATTACTGCATCACATTTTGCTCCCTCACCTCTCCTTTCCAGCCTTAAAAATAAACCCACAGCGCTTCCGCCAGCAGCAACTCACTGCCTTCTCACCATCTCCCTGTGGCTTTACTTGAAGCTCTCTCCCCTGAGGGCTTCCAGTCCTTAGGGTCAGCCCAACCCTTGACAACCAAGACTTTAAAACACACACAAACAATATTTGCAAGAGGCTGATGTGCTCCAACAATGTCCCATGACTGACGTTTAACAATGACTCTGTGGCAGCCCAGGCAAGAGAGGCCAGAACTGAAGGCTTAACTGAAAGACAGAGCAGGAAACCATCCAGTTGCTGTCCTTTTGTTCCCCTGGCAGAGAAACCCCCAGACTGTTACTTAGTGCTGCTCAACAGTTTCTAGTTTACAAAATATCCCCAGACTATTTTCAGCAGATTTCCCTTCCAGGATGCCCATCTCACCCAGCAGCTGGCATCACTGTGTCAATTTTGTTATACTTTTTTTTTTTTTTTGGCCTCGCCGTATGGCATGTGGGATCTTAGTTCCCTTATCAGGGATCGAATCCGTGCCTCCTGCAGTGGAAGCGCGGAGCCCTAACCACTGGACGGCCAGGGAATTCCCTCAATTTGTAATTAAGGAAATAAAAACCTCTGCTGGGTTTAACAACTTGCTCAAGGTCACCGAGCCCACTTAGGACTAGAATCATTCATGCAAATATTTACTGAGCACCTACTGTGTGCCTGATGGTGTTCTGGGTCTGAGACACAGCAGAGACTAAAATTGCTGTAAATAAATAAATAAGGCTGCATGAGTCCCTGCCCTCACGATGCTGACCTTCTGGAAGGAGAGACAAATGATAAGATAAATATGCAAACTGTGTCATTATTTGCTAGGGGGTAGGGGATGCTGGGGATGGGGTGGTATTTGGTATAGGATGGTCAGGGAAGACCTTACGAGCACAGAGACCAGGAGGGGGTGAGAGAAGGAGCGATTTGGGGAGGGGCTTTCTTGGTAGAGGGACTCCAAGTCTGAGATGTTGAGGCAGGAGTGTGCCTGGTGTGCCCGGGAACAGCAAAGAAGCCGGTGTTTCTGGAGCAGAGTGACCTCGGAGGAGTGTGGAGAGGCAGCGGTGGGAGGGAGTGGACCCATCATGTGGAGACGGCGTCTTATTCATTTCCAGGTACACTTTGCTCAGCACAGCAAAGAGCAAAGCACGGCTGATCAGAGGTTTATGGCAGCTTGTGGGGCTGCAGTAACAGATGCCCTCAACCCTGCGGGTGACCCGGTGTTCTGTCCTCACCCGGAATCTGTCCCGGACCTCCTGCGGGGAGGAGGGGCACAGGTAGAGTGTGTGGGGAGAGGCCTCCAACTCACATTCCTAGCTCTTGCACTGAAAGATCAGCACCTGCATAAAAACGAGATGGGATCTGGGAAGCGAAGACCCTTCCGCCCCCTGCCCCCACCTCTCCCTGACCTCCAAGTCCACCCTCTGGGAGGCTCCTGTTTGTCATTACCCTAGGCAGGCCCCCGCCCAGACCTCTGACCCCTGCCCTGGCCCTGGGGCTGTGCCTCAGCTCACCTGCCCCCACCTGTGACCACCTGGCAGTCATTTGTGGCCGCAGGGAAAGGGAGGGCTCTGGGAGGGGAAATGGGGAAACCAAGGTCAGGTCTCTGAACCCTCCTCTCCTTCTCTGTTCCCTTCCGCAGGGCCCTGTCTCAGGCCAGGAAAGCGCGGAAAAGGGGAAGAGAAAGGACCTATCCTGTGCTAAGCACTTACTGTGTACCAGAGCTCATGACCTCGCGCATCCTGGTGGGCACCGTCCCTGTGGGGCGGTGGAGCCTCTGAGCTGTGGGAGGCTGGCCCAGGGTCCTGCTGGGTAGGTCATGACTGGCTTTTTTTGCTTTTAGCACTTGGTGTTATAGATTTTTTTTTTCTTAAAGTATAACTGATGTACAATATTCTATAAGTTATAGGTGTACAATACAGTAATTCACAATTTTTAAAGGTCATATTCCATATATAGTTATTATAAAATATTGGCTGTATTCCCTGTGTTGTACAATATATATCCTTGTAGCTTATATAGACTTCTTAAAAAAAGTGAACATTTGAGGAAATAGAGATTCTGAAAACTCATACACATTAAGCGTACAGGTCAACAAATCCTCTTAAACTCTGCCATCAGCACCCAGATCATGAAACAGAAACCAACAGCACCCACCTCCAGACACTCACCAGCTGGCGACCTCAGGCAGGTTCCCCGACAGCTCCAAGCCTCAGTCTGCCCATCCGTAAAGTGGGGCCCTGCTTGTTAACCTCCTCACAGCACATCTGGTGAGGATTAAATGGGATAAAGCATTTAATCATAAGAACACTGGCCGAGTCATCAGCCTTTCTACATACATGAACTCATCGAACCCTCGCAACAACGCCAAGGTTAAAACTGTCATCCCCACTTCCCCAGGTGAGGAGACGGAGGCTCGGGGGGTTAAGCGGCCCGCTGAGCTCTCAGGACCAGTACCTGGGAGAGCGGGGACTCCAGCCAAGCCGAGTTCCAGGGTCCCCCATCTCACCTGCCATTTGCCGAGCTCAATCTCTGCACAAAGTTAAACTTAATACACAGTAGAGTCCCGACTTATTACTGTGCTTCCATCAACCATGCAGACGACTCCCACCATAGGTGGGTGCTGTCACAAGAGGGTTCCCTGCAGTTTGATGCCTCCGGTGATGGTGTCACCTGAGCCCAGGTGAGGATGGGGGCCTCCCTGTGTAACTGTCCGCCTTGGCCCCAGCCTCAGGCCCTTCCCTGACTGGCAGCTGTGGCTTGGATTAATCCTCAAGACTAAATTGCCCTCCCCACGACACTCCTAGTCACCTGGTGTGAAGCTCATCCTCTGTCAGGCAAAACTGAATTACCAGTTACCTCCCCCAAAGCAGGTTTCTGGCTGTGGGCTTGTGCACGTGTTGTATGCTGGCATGTATGGTGCGGGGTGTGTGTGCAGTATGTGTGGTATTGTGTTATGTGTGTGTGGTATCTATGTGTGTGTGGGTGTGTGTGTTGAGGTGTGGGTGTGGGTGTGTATATGTGGGGTGTGTGTGTATGCGGTATGCGTGTGTTGTGTATGGGCTGTGTGTATGACGTGTGTGTATGTGGTCTGAGGAGTGTGTGTGGTGTGTGTGTGTGGCGTGTGGTCTGTGTGGTGTGTGGCGCACGCGTTTGTGTGTGTGGCGTGTGTGTGGCGTGTGTGTGTGTGGCATCTGTGTGGTGTGTGTGTGGCGTGTGTGGCGTGTGTGTGGCGTGTGTGGTGTGGGATGGGGTGGGGTGGGGGTGTTAAGTCTCCAGGGCCAAAACAAGGTGAAGCATTTAGGGCTGTGTCACATTTCTACCGTTAATGAACAGCTCTGACCCTTCAGTAACAGGAATCTGAAGAATATCCCAGGTTTCCAGCAGGGCACGTGGGAAACCTGCCTTTCTCTACCTTTTAAAATGCCCCACATCTTCCAAACCAGCAAAACACTCCAAACTGTCTGCATTAATCAATGAGTGAATCTCATGGAGGAGGAAAGTGGGGAGAACTAGAGACCAATAAACGGACCTTTGGAGTAAAAATCAGTCATTTATAAAGTGGCACAAAGCAGATCTGTGATTTCATACATTTCTGGAGTGAGGCCTGGAGCTCAGGACAGAGCGCAGGGCCGGCATCAGCCGGCAGGCGATGAATGAGTTATTTCAGAGCCACTGTTGGCAGCGTTCACACACTTAGAAGGTAAACAGTCGTCACTCAGGAGATGCCTATATATCCAGGTGTCAGCAGACAAATGAGTTATTTAGAAGATAACAGATTTACACAGACAGCCAAGAATTTAAAAGCAAAGATTGTTCAGGTGGTGGAGGCAGGTGGCTGCCCACCGAAGATTTGGGTTCCCCTTCCCTTAGGCAGAGTTGTTCTTGGGAAGGGGCTGCCCAGCTGGGACCACATTTCCCAGCTCCCTGAGGCCAAGAGAAAGTGGGCAGAAGTGATGTATGGCCATTTCCAGACCCGGCCCATGAAAACCTCATGAAATTCCACCTCTCTCTGCCCATATCTGAGGGCTGGATATCAACGTGCAGGGTAACTTGAGAGCCAAGAGGTGAAGGTGGTGGAGGTTCCTTCAGCCTGGGTCCCTCCCTCAAGCTGGAATAGGATGGAACAGGATCCTTCCCTGCTCCCTTCTCCAGAGGATTAGACTTAGGGAATGAGAAATAAAGTTTGCTGAGTGAGTGAGCCCACTGTGGCTTAGGGGTTTATCTGCTATAGTTACATTAACAGCTGATAATTTTTAAAAAATTATTGCTCAAGATGATTGGTAGACAATCAAGACACTGGCAGACCACGAAGGTGTTAGTGCACAGTTAAGGGGTTGCAGGTAATCATGAGGTAACTTGTAACTGAGGTCTACTGCACTCACTAAGAGGGGAACTGACTCCTAAGATGTTAGTAGTTGTCTTAGTTCTGGCTGCTCTAACAAAGTACCATAGACTGCATGGCTGATAAACAACAGAAATTTATTTCTCACAGCTCTGGAGGCTAAGTCTGAGATCAGGGTGCCAGTTTGGTCGAGTTCTGGTGAGAACCCTCTTCCGGGTTGTGGACTGCTGACTTCTTGTGTCCTCATGTGGCAGAACGCAGAGGGGAAGCAAGCTTTGTTGTGACTCTCATGAGGCCACTAATCCCACCCACAAGGGCTGCACCCTCATGACCTCACCTAGTTACACCTCCAAAGCCCCACCTGCTAGTATCATTTGGAAGTACGATTTCAACATATGAATTTTAGGGGGCTACATTCAGGCCATAATAAAAATCAATTAAGATATTACTAGAAAGCTAACATGTTATCTGGTAACAGGTTAACAGACAACTAATCATGGAGATACTTGGTGACATCTGGCTTTTCAGCCTATTTCCACGTGGTGGCTGCCTTGTGTCCTGCCCACTGACAGCGAGCCCCCTGGGGAACCCACCTCGCAAAGCCCCACTGGCCCACCCTGTCCCTGTTTCTATTGGAAGGGAGCTGCTTTTTCCCTGATGAATGACATTCCAGGTTCAGTGAATAATAGCACCTTTTGGGTGGCCCCGCCTCCCTAGTTGACCCCACAGTGTCCACTATACCCACTGGACACTCGCCCCTCACCTCACAGTGTCTGAGGAAGGGGATCCCTGCCCAGGCCCGGTTCTTCTCCTGGTCCTGAGGCAGCCCATGAGGGTGCAGCTGCAGCAGGTGTGGCAGGCGAGTCCACCTTTAGAGGGGGCTGGGGCGAACCACCCCTAAGTAATCACAGATGAGGTTCTTCTGTGGGCAGAGGAAAGGATGTTCTGGGGAAGACACTGGCCCAGCTGCTGTGAGGCCAGGCAGCTCTCACTGTGCCCACAGGCCCAGGCCAGGTCTCCCCTTCCATGGAATTTTCCTCGCAGTATGTGGAGTAGAGCAAAGTTGACCCCCTGACTTCTAGGTCTCACTGATGGGGCTCAAAGGTGAGGGCTCCCTGGGAGTCGTCAGTCCCAGGCTCAGAGAGAAAGCCCAGACCTCTCCCTGGGCACCAGGTAGGTGCTCACCCAGGTGTCCTCAGATCAGGAAGTGTGGGCTTGGCAGGTTCTAGGGTACTCTGAGAGCCAGAAATCAGGGCTGTCTTGGAAAACCCAGGAGGCTCAGGGCTGGTTTGCATCAAGGCCTTTGGGAAGCAATGTGGTGGAGTAGGGTTGGAATCACGGCTCTGCCAGCCTCTCATGTGGTCTTGAGCTGGGCCCCTTCTGTGGTAAGGCTCTTACAACAGGGCCTGGCACATAACTAGTCCTCGGTAAGTGGTAAATGTTATTATTGCTGCTGATATCGGGGCATCTCAGGCATCACTGGGTGTCTGGCACGGGCCTGCTCTTCCAGAAGCCAGACAAGAACTGGAATTCAAGTTCAGGGCTTGAGGCGCATGGAGGTGAGTCATGACTGTTGGGTTCCAGGCGCGTGACTCCAGCAGGCCTGGCTCCCCACCCCCGCAGGGCCTTGTTACCCCTGCATCCGCTCCCTCATGTGGGCAGACGCAATGAAGATCTGGAGTGAGGTCAACCGTTCTGGACGGCTGTTGGCCCCACCCTGGGATCCAAGGCTGCTCCCCACAGGACTGGCCCTTCCTCAGCCGTTCCAGGCTGCCCCCTCCCTGCCAGCACTGCCTGCCCACCCACCCTTGGGGGGGTTCCTCCTTGCTCATTGTTGGTCACCCCAGATTCCGATCTCCAGACTCATCAGCTTGGATGAAAGCCTTTGGCCGCCCACCCTCTGAGCTTCAGACAGAACTTAGCCCATGAAACAGATGTTTTCTGCTTGCTCTTCTCACAGGAAGAAACAGAGTACAGGCTTTACTCATTTTGTCTACCCTGATGGTTTCCACAATTAAGAATATTTACCTCCTGAGCTAAGTTTTGCCTGGCGGTACCACCAGGCTTTTCCTGCAGGGTAGGGGCAGGGGCCCCTGAGTGGAATGAGCACAGAATGGGGGTCAAGATATTCCATCACTTGCTGTAGGACCTTAAGCAAGTCACAGCCTGTGTGAGCCACGGTTTTGTCATCTGCAAAAGGGGGAATGACGCCTTCCAGTTTGGTCTCACCCACTGCCTTGAATGCAGCAGCACTGCCCGGAGCCACCCAGCCCAGGGCATCGAGGCAGGCCCAAGGCAGCTCAGCTTGTCCTCACTCCATCCTATGTTCATCCGCGTCTCTTGTGACTCTGTGTCTGTCTAGAGCGTTTCCTCATCCACAGACTCGCTGCTTCTCAGGACTCTCACCTTCTCTTCTTGTGGTGGTCGCCTTGGGTGCTCCACCGGGTCCTCCTCACAAGCAGGGGTGCCTGTCCCCAGCTCCCGTGCATGCTGGCTGCCGACGGCTCAGTTGTGCTCCTCTTTGGAAACCTTCCCTGAGCCAGTGGGAGTCCCTTCATCCCAAGATGCCCAGGAAATTACTAACTATCCCCCTCCACCTGGTGTTGGCCCACAGCCAGTGATGGACAGATTCAGGGTACAAAAGCCCAGCCCCCTTCTTTAAGGAGGGTCTGCGGGGAGGTGAATCATGAGTGTGGGGCTCCAGTCTGCGGGGCCACATACATGCCAGAGCTCCAGTTCAGAATTCCCGGGAGAGAAAGAACAAGAGCTGTATTTCCTCCCAAGACACTCCACTTCTTCCCTCCCTGAAGGCAGGTTGGGGCTGAAGAGAAAGCATGAGCTGTGAACAGAAAGGCAGAACTGGGGCTGAATCCTGGCTTGAGCAGCTATCAGTGGCATGATGTAGGTAATCCACTATACTTTTCTAGGCTTCAGTTTCCTTCTTTATAGGATGTGGGTCATAATTCCCACTTTCTAGCACTGATGTGAGGATTTAAGAGCACCAGCAAAACCTCTTGCACGGTTCCTGGTGCACAGAATGACCCTGTAGACTTGTCTGCCTCCTTCCCTTCCCTCCTAGGCGGAGAAACACCAAGAGGGCAGCTGGTGGTGGAGGCCAGGGCAGCTGATGCAGGAACCATGCCCTCTTTGGCCCGAGTAATGGCCGACTGTGGCCCAGCAGAAATGTCATCAGCCCAGGTGCATGTTGCTGCATGTCCGTGTGCACTAGTGGCCTCATAACCCTGACTTGGGCTCAGTTCGGGAATCAAACCACCTGGAAATGAAAACCAAAGCCAACTTTGGATCCTCAGCTTTTGGTTTGGAGGCCATCTTGTCTGAGCATTGGCCTGCCAAGAAGCCTGTGGGCCATGAGTGGCTTGCAAGGATTTCTGGTGGACTTCTTTATGTGGCCACAAACCTCTAGCTCACACCACTGGGCCATCTGCCCCCAGCAGCCTCAGGCCATCAATCAGTAAACCCCAAGCCAAGGCAGCAAAGGCAACAAGAATAATGGCCACTCCATTCAGTCGCGAGGCTTCCCTAGTAAGCACCAAGCTTCCAGCCAACATCTCAATTTTCCTGACTTCAAGCAAGATGGGCAATTAGGTGAGGGGACTGGTAGGTACAGTGGATGGCATAAGGGGATTTGGAGGCCAGAGGACCTGGGTTTGGATTCAGTTCTTCTACTTAGCTGTGGAAACTGAGCAAATTACTGAACCTCAGAACCTGGGTATCTTCATATTTATGAGAGAATAATTCCTTCCCTCTAGGGTTTTAGTGGAAATTAAATGACATAATGCAAGTGAACTTGTTGAGTCCAGTTTTTGACCTAATCAAGGCAGTTAATAAAGGACTGAGATCATTTCCCACCCCAGGGATCAGATTTTTCTGTTCAATTTTTCCATTACACCAACCATCTCAGTAGTACCAATGAGCTCTTGTTTTTAAAAGTTTTATCCTCTTGGAGAAAAAGGTCTCCAAAGACGTGCTGGTTAGTCCAGTGGCCTTGAGGCTGGACTCGCCCATTGCTCTGGCCAGATTATGTGCAAAGGGCTCCCTACACTCATCTTGTTGACAGACTCAAGACCACTTACGTTACTTCTGGAATAAACAAGACAATCAAGCAAAAACACTCACTCGCCTCCTTGTACCAAATAGCCTCATCCGTTCACTTATATTTAATCCACATTTGCTGGTACATGGAATTGGATTGTGTACACTCAAGTCAGCTCTAGGAACATCTTAAATATTTGCTCCAGAGTTCCGGCCCCTGCGTTCCCTTCTGGTCCTAGTCTTTCCCAGCTCTACTTCATTGTGTTTTGGTCGTTATCAAATTCATCCCAGTTAAGCTGAAGGTTAGGGAGAGAAAGGACTAGTTAGACATATGGTTCAAATGCATCAATTAATCCGGTGGTTTTCAAACTTAGCTGTCCATTAGAATCACCTGTGGAGCTTTTAAGATTTCCCAGATGCCCAAGTGCACTTCAGATCAATTAAACCAGGATTTCTGGGCATGGGGATCAGGCAGAATATTAAGTTTGAGTCAAGTGACTTAGTTGCTGTTACTAACATTCCTGAGTCAGTATGGTCTACCATGTTCTGTAAGTTCCCCATGCATCCCACTTTATAACAGTCCACGTGGAGTCAGGCACATAGCCAGTGCTTCAGATGACGATGGAATACCTCAATCTGTTCCTGATTAACTCCCAGAATTGGAATATGGTGGCTATTCCAGGATCACACATATGTCCCAAAGTCATACATGACAAACATTTTATTCCATTAAAAAAAGTCATCTGTTAACTGCTGAAGTGCAGGGGACCACATCTGAGGCTACTTCAGAAAAAGGCATCAGAGAATGAATACAGATTTTCAGTGTCACAGAATGGCTAGATTCTCCTCCTCCTCCCCCTATTAAATAGTAATCAGTGGCTTAGGCCAGTTCTGGTAAGAGCACCTGATAGCTGACTTCACAGAAACCCAGGATCACCCTAATATACAATGACACAGGGTCTCCCTGGCAGCCAACTGCTGTGGCTCAAGCACAGGAGGAGATGCCTGGGTGGCATCAGTCCCACCCCCTGCGGTGGACTTGCTCTTCCTAATGACTGGCTCTGGGGGCCACATCCATGGCGGCATCACCATCTGCGGCGCACATGAGCAGACTCCCTGTTGAGCTGCAGCGGGCTCTGAGATTGGTTCCATCCGAGGCTGGAACCAGCTCCGTTCCGCTTCACTTCACAGCAAATTTTACACCCTGAGGGAGTGGTTAGGAAGCGCTGCTCACCATTCACAGTGGGAAGTGGTACTTCGTCCAAGAGCCTGAGTACCAGGATCAGAGAAGGCCCGGCAGGCAAGTCCAGCTGGGCTGGGGTGGAAACAGCCTGCACGGCAGGGCTGAGAAGTGGTGGGAGTGCTGGCAGCCAGACTAGCCCTGCTTGCCTTTTGATTCCGAGCAACTTCTTTTTTTTTGGCTGCGCCAGCCCACAAGATCTTAGTTCTCTGACCAGGGATCGAACCCGGGGCCCACGGCAGTGAAAGCGCTGAGTCCTAACCGCTGGGCCGCCAGGGAATTCCCCTGAGCAACTTCTGAAGACCCCAGTGTCCACTCCGCATATGGATATTTGGACACGATCCAAATGGCTTCTCCATCTAGCCTGAAGGCGGGAGACAATCCGCCACGATGCTGAGGCTCTGTAACCTGTTCAACAGTGACTGCTCACGCTGCTCCTCAGCCCCTGTGCCTCCTCAGTTTAGCCTTATGTTCCTAACACCTGCCTAAGGCAGTGCAATGTCTGGGGTCCAGAAGCTCCCAGGCTGCTCGAGAGGCTTCGTGCTCATCCTCGCTTGCTTTTCAATTCACCTTCTCGCTCCCACCCAGCTGAATCTCTGGTGGCTTCCTATGGGGCTAGATGCTTCCTCCACCCTGCAATGGTGGAGGAAGGTACTGGGTCCCCACCCCGCTTCACTCATATTTCTCCTCTGCCTTCACCCACCTTCACCCCTGCACAGGCCACACCTCAGAGGCACCCTGTTGATGCCAGCCCGTCAGAGTGCAAAGGCAGACATTCAAGACATTGGGCTTGGGGCTTGGTGGCACAGTGGTTAAGAATCTGCCTGCCAATGCAGGGGACACGGGTTTGAGCCCTGGTCCAGGAAGATTTCCACATGCCGCAGAGCAACTAAGCCCGTGTGCCACAACTACTGAGCCCGCATGCCACAACTACTGAAGCCTGCACGCCTAAAGCCCACGCTCCACAACAAGAGAAGCCACGTCAAAGAGAAGCCCGCGTACTGCAACGAAGGCCCAACACAGACATAAATAAATAAATAAATAAATAAATAAATAAATAAATAAATAAATAAATAAATAAATAAATAAAATTTATGTATATATATAAAAAAGACATTTGTTTTTTTCCTGTCTCTGGGCCCCAGACTCCTTCCTTCATCCCAGACCTGGAGGAGGTGCCTCAAGCCCTCGTGGTAGCCGCAGCATCCCTTTAGTCATTCCTGCACCAGGAAGTTGATGAGGGCGGTTCGGGGGGAGAGGAAGGCCTTCTTGATGCTTCGCCCCTGTAAGAGCCTGACACCCAGTTCACTTTGGAGAACCAGTTCGTGGACTTTGTCCTGGTCCTGGGCAACTTGTTGGGGCACAGGGATTTTGCCGCAGGCTTTGTTGTTGATCTGAGAAGGTGAAAAGCCGAGACAAACAATGAGCAAAGTCCTGAGAGTGGCAGGCAGCCAGACATCAATACCCACTGCCCCTCAAGGGTACTGCTGCCTCTGTGTGGGGAAGGAGTACGGGAAAAGAGAAAGAAAGGCAGCACCCAGCTTCCCGGAAGAACAAAGCACACTTAGATGGGTAGGATTAACGCCCGAACGCTTTGGATAAGGAGAGGGAGAGGGCGCCACCCTGTATTTCCTGAGTGTTGCCCATCACAGCTGTGGTGGAAACTATGTCAAAAATCCTCAGCATGAGATGGCTTAGGCTGTATCCGGGGGTAGAGGGATTATTGTGTTACTGAAGCTCAAATCAAGTTCAGATCTGGCTACAGGGGGTGTCACCGAGGATTTACCTAGATCTCACGTGGACTAATTTCTGGGGCGTGTAGGCAACCTCCCTCCCTGATGACTGGCTCCAGAAGGGGGCGCTCAAGTTTGACCACCTGGAAGCTGGATCTACATCACACACAACTCTTGCCTAAAACGGGCCAGTATAGTTCTAGCCGTAGTGGTATTCACTGAATATTAGTTTCATAAGGATAAACTTCACATCAAATATGAACTGATACTGCCACCGAGGAAAGCGACACATGACCCAAATAGCTTCTGAACTGCTGTGCTGGGTCCCCACCCCGCTTCACTCATATTTCTCCATCCCATCGCTCCTGTAAGAACGCTTACGTTTTTTTCACAAATGCTCCTGTTTTTAACTTGGAAAATAAAGTCACTGTGTTATGAAAAATTACCAGGAAGAACTTCTGAAGTTTCAACCCAAGCACATTATCCAGGATCCCTTAATCACCCACCTCATCTTTTCAGATTTCTGTAGAACTTAGTGGCATTTTTATGGGCTGCATTAGCCTAGATCACTGGGTGGGAGACAAGTAAGACATCACCTCAAACAGTGGCTGCTTGACTTCAGAAAGGTCTCCCAGTCCCCATTTGGTGGCCTTGCAAGCTTTGCCACCGCCACTTCATCGCTCAGCCTTGGTCCGGGCCTCTGCATTGTTCTCTTGGACTTTTCCAACAGCTGCCTGGAGGGCCCCTGGCCACGAGCACTATCCACCCGCCCCATCCACCACTACTCACTGACAGGAGCCCTGCAATGGCTAATGACAATAAAAGCTCACGTTGTCTGAGCTCTCACTCTGTGCCAGGCACTGTGCTCCACAATCCACCTGAGTGAACCTGTTTATCCCCACCACAAGCCTGTGAGGTAGGTCACAGCCGTTCCATCCCCGATTCACAGAGGGCAAAGCTAAGGGATAGGAGGTGAAGCCACTTACCCAAGGCCCCTTTCCAGCAAGTGGTGGAGACGGGATGACCCCATGGACCCTCTCTCTTCCCTGCCAGCCCCCAACCTCTCGGGATGGAGTCTGGCCTTCTCTCCAGTGCTGCCCTGCCTCTGCCTCTGTTCCACCCCCTCCATGGCTCATGGTCCAGTGAGGACTTCCCCCGCCTTTGCTCCTTTCTCCACTAGGGAAATGCTGCTCCTCTTTCAAAGCCAAGGTCCACATCCCCTTCCTTGGATGCCTCCTCCAATCCCCCAACTGCCAGAGGCAGCGATGCTGATGCTAGCAGCATTTAATATTTACTGAGTGAGTTATTAAACCCTGTTCTGCCACTGTTTCCTCACTTGTAAGATGGGGTTAGGCACGTATCTGCCTTGTCTGTGAAATGGGGAAAACGGCGGGGTCTGCTTCACAGGGCTGTTGTGCGGGGTTAATGAGTTAGTATCTGGAAAGTTCTTAGTCGGTACTCACTGCGTGTTAGTGGCTTTTGTCATTAGTGTGTCCAGAAGCAGGCTAAGTACCTCCTGGCATTATCCCATCTAATTCTTTCAACAACCAGGTAAGGCAGGCCCTGTGTTTTCTGAGGAAACTGAGGCTTAGAGAAATTAAGTATTTTGCAAAGCTGAGATGGTCCAACTTCCAAGCTCTTACATCTTAACCTGGAGGCTACACAAACTCTCGGTGTGCATGACAATGCGTGTGCCTCCCCAGACTGTCCCTCCTGGGTGCTGGGCTCCATGAAGACGATGTAGTGCCTCTGGGCTCAGAGCACATGGGCACGGCTGAACTGAATTACACCGAGTTACACCGTTCTGTGTTGCAACTTCTATTTCTGGCCATGGCACCAAGTGAGATCACGTGGAGACAGAACACAGACCTTGACAGAAGTCCTGCCACGTGGCACAGTGCCCCAACCCAAAGGTTCTTGAGTTTGGTGTACTTGCAGGGAGTCCTCCACACATTTTAAATCTTGGATGTTTATTTCAATGATAATCTGAAATTATTTTACCAATTATCAAAACTAAATTTCTTTTCTTCAGTGGTAATTTAAAATGGAAAGACGTTTTCACAGATTAAAACTTCAGTGTCTCAGGTTGG
Organism: Phocoena sinus; assembly: GCF_008692025.1. NCBI lineage: Eukaryota > Metazoa > Chordata > Mammalia > Artiodactyla > Phocoenidae > Phocoena > Phocoena sinus. The sequence goes on from NC_045773.1 coordinate 42,019,049, forward strand.
TATTTCTCAGTTGCGCTGAGGATGAGTTCTTAGGGGTACACAGATAGTTATTTCTTAGAAACATTATTCAAGTTAAAGAAATTGCCTCTCTGTGCCACAGGCTGGTTTCGGTTTTGAGGATTTTGGGAAGAAGCCTAGCAGGGCAGCCCCCCTCCTCCCCTCCATGGGGGGGGGGCGAATTGGAGGCAATGAGGAACTAAGTGTCGGGGAGGTGGTATGGAGACAGAGCATCTGTGAAGGACCCAGTCTCCTAGGGGCAACTGTCTTTCCCAACATGGATCTGCCCGCAGGGCCCAGGGTTTGCAGACAAAGCAGGTGGGGCCTGGCAGGCCCGGCTCCTGTTCAGCCCCTGGGTGATTATTTTGTGGTACTTTCCACAGTTTGCAATTATTTTGTTTATTTTTCTCTTTCCTTCTTCTTTTCCCCTATCTTTCCCACTAGGCTTTAAGCTCCGTGAGGGCAGGGACCCTGTTTTTTGCATTTCAGTTTGTGTCCCCAGAGCCTAGCACTGTGCCTGATGTATTGATAGCATAGGTAACTTGACAATGACTGAGGAATAAACAAATAAACGTGGGCAAGGTGACGAGCTTCTCTGAGCCTGTGTCCTCAGCTGAAAAAAATGGGAACAGCTAAGCCTATCTTTTAGGGTGGTGAGACTTAAATTAAACTTGGGATGTAAGTTAGCTGGCCCATGTGTGGTTCAGACTAAAAGGTTCACCCCTTGTTTTCTTTCCCTCTTCAGCCACATCAGCATATTTAAGAGATATTCCTCATAATGGGTCTCAGATTAAACAAATTAAATACATAAAAATTACATAAGGATAAACTATAGGAGAGTTATTTGCTCTATAATCAACTACTTTTATGTATTTAAAATGATGCAATTTACCAAAAAATAAATTTCATGTAGCCTTTCTGGAATATATTTTGCAGCACGAGGTGTTCCTTGCCCACCTCCTCACCATCACTCTACCCCCTCCAAGAGCCCAGAGCAGCTGAATGAAACTTAGAGAGATTGAAACACAGTTGGAAAGGAAGACAGTTAGAACCTATAATGCAGGACAGGTTGATACTTTCCACTTTCTGGCCACAAGTTTTATGCTCACAAGCTTTTGGTATGTGGTAACTTCAAAACTGAAGGTGCTGGCAAAGGAAGACAGGCTGGAGGGTTGGGCGGAGAGCTGAGTGGGCTAGAAAGGCCTGGCGAGAAATTTCCAAACCCATCCGTGTGTGTGTGGCCGGTTCGCCTTGGCCCTGGGGGCTGCGGGAGACACTCACCAGAACCGCCATCTGTACAACATCGGGCTGCTGGAGGAACTGCGGGTCCACAGCTGGCCAGGCTTGAAGCAGCACACTGGTGTCCCAGGCGTAGTGAGTACACAGCTTCCTTGGCACCAGCGCCAGGCCTGCAACGCCAAGGCACAGAGAGTCACTGAGCACGTACGAGGCCCTTGGGAGCACTAATAAAGCGTTTGCCCTGACACAGCCTGGCTTGGAGCCGTCTGAGGCCCCAGGAGGCCACACCATGGCTTTCCACAGCCTACCAGGTGCCCCCTACTTCCTTCAGCCTGGCTCATCATCCCAGTTTATAGGTAGCTTTTTCTTTTTTTTTCAAACAACACCCAGAGCCATAACGATGGATGGACACACTGTTCTCAAGTGCATTTGCAAAAGCAAGGCTGCTGCTTTTACTCGGTCTCTCTGCAGTCCTGCTGGTGAAGGAATCCTTTGTGCTCCTGAGAGTGGATCCCAAAGTAATGAGCTGCATTTGCTTCCTTTCTGGCCCATGAATACTTGTGGCCTGAGAGTACTTTTACTCATAATCACCAGAGCCAACATGCTGAGAACAGCGGGCACTCCTTCTGGACCTACTCTGAGGGCGCTCAACCTTTCCGCTAAACTTCTTCTCGGGAGGGGCTCCCCCCATTACCAAATTGGAAAGAGCTGTCCTTGGCTCAGGGTGGGTCAAACCCGAGGAAGCAGGGAGGAATGAAACCCTCTCCAGTCTCTCTTCCCAGAGTGCTTCACGCTGCAGCTCCCAAAGCAGAGGAGGCTCACCATCCAGAGCTGCTCAGGGCCAACTGTCAGTGCTTTGGGACTTCAACCAGGGGCTTCCTAGCAGGGAAAGTTTGATTTCCAAGCCTCTGTTGATCTCATGAGTACAAGAGATGCCCCCAAATGGGCAGGAAATACACAGAGCAGAAAACAGATCACTGGGCAATTGTTGTGTGGTATCCCCGCTGCCTCCTGGTCCTCCCAGAGGCAAGCCCTGGGTAAGCGGGCAAGTGCATGTGGCCCGTGTGCCCACGCTGGGGGCGGTGCTGTGGTAGATGCATAGCCCTTACGCTGTGAATGGCTTTTCCAGGGCTGGTGGAGGTGGGGTGGCCCTTACATACCTCCCCCTTATTACTAGTCTTGAGACCAGCAGATGCATTTGAGGGATGGGCCCATAGCTCAGGGGATGGTCTGAGGCCAAGTCTGGGACAGAGGGAATGAATCCCACCAATGCCAGTCCCGAACACTAGCTGTGAATGACAATGTTTTATTTTATGTTCTTTGATGACAAAAGTAATGCATGCTCCTTGCAGAAAATTTGTAAAAAGTCTAAAAACAAAGAAGAAAATCATGTTTACATGGATAGCATCTTTTTAACTTTTTATTTTGAAAGATACTAATGTAATATATTTAATGAATACTTGTATGTACAAACCAACTCCACAAAATGAAACCAAACTACCACCAGGATCATGCTGTAGATATAGTTTTGGATTCTCTTTTTTCCTACATTTTAAACTAATAATCAATTTCATGGAAAAGGATGACACACTATAGTATATACAGTATGGCCACAGTTTTAGTAAATATTTAAATAAACAGATAAAAATTTAGAAGGAAATACATCAGAAAAGCAGCAAGCATTAACCCTGGGAGGCAGAAGTATAGGTGATCTTTCTATTAAAAACAGATTTATTGATGATGATGAAAAAATACCACTGAAACAATACCAATGCTGGTGAGGAAGTGAAACAATGGAATTCTCATGTACTGCCTCTATCTAGGCCTTTAGTAGTATTAGGAAGAAGAAAGCTACCAGAGCATTCACTGAAGCATTGTTGACGTTATTTTAATAGTAAAAATAATTAAAACTTCAAACAGCCCATATGACCATTAGTAGGCGACTAGATAAATAAATTGAGCTATTTATTCAACAGAATATTATACAGAGTGAAATGGAATAACTAGAACTATAAGAATAAACATAAACTTCAAAAAAAATTTATAGATTTTCTACAAGGAATACTTATTACTTCTGTAATTAGAAAAGATATTTAAAAACAGTTTTCCATGCTATAACATCAGTTCAAGATTTTTCTTCTGTTTTTTTTTTTTAGGTTTCATTTTCTTGCCCATTTATCCATAATTTATTTTGCATATCATGTGAAAAAACATTCTTAAAAAGAACTTGGTCAGGGCTTCCCTGGGGGCGCAGTGGTTGAGAGTCCACCTGCCGATGCAGGGGGCACGGGTTCGTGCCCTGGTCTGGGAAGATCCCACATGCCGCGGAGCGGCTGGGCCCGTGAGCCATGGGCCCATGAGCCTGCACGTCCGGAGACTGTGCTCCGCAACAGGGGAGGCCACAACAGTGGGAGGCCCGCGTACCGCAAAACAAACAAACAAACAAAAAAAACTTGGTCAATTCTCCAAATCCAATCTGTTGAATAAACCTTCTCTTCCCTATTGGTTTGTGATTTTTCTTTTACAATATATTATATTAGGGATGGTATCAGAACTATTCACTACAAAGATACTCAAAATGCCTGTCTGTGATGAGCTGAAGAACGGGCCAGAATATGAATTAACACACTGCTTCCTTCATTGAGAAATTCTTGCTACCAAAAAAATGGTCAGTCTTACACGAATATGTGCTTAGTGACACAGGTGATGTACCTACTGAGCTCCTTATCTTGGCCTACAGACAGTTCCTAGACCAGCCTCAGGTCTACGGACCACTCTGAATAGCACTGGTCCATTTTGTTCTGTTGACCTCTGTCTTGGTTCTTGTGCAGGCATCACAGATTTGTTGTAGCTTCACATGTTTTACTGTCTGTCACTCCTATTGTAACCCTGTGCTGCTAGTCAACCTGAGGGAAGTCTGAGAATCAAGTAGCATAAAAGATGTATTCCTGGGGCCCATCTGGCCCCTGTGTCCTGGGATTCCCATGCTTCTAATGAACCTACTCCATTTCTAACAGATGTGCCTTTTGGCAGAAGCAGAAAGGAGCTTCCTGCTTGTTCCTCAGAAGGGATCCTATTAAGACTCATATCGCAAGACAGAGGTCACAGAAGGAAGATAATTACTTCTTCATTTTAGCTGGCTGGGCCAGCATGCCTTGTCCTGTGACCCAGCTGCAGTGGGAAGCATTCCAAAATCTCCGCATGGCAGTTGTACAGGATGCCTGGGAGATGAAAGGACATTGGACACAAATGTTCTGGGCAGAAGCTGTTACAAATTCCACTTTAAAAAAAATGAGGAAGTCCAGCCTTCCTGGAGCAATTAGGATGCTTATTTATAGCGGCCTGGGCCCCTGCCAGCAATTCCATATAGATGGGAGTGGGGCCATCCTGCTCAGCAGGGAGGAAAAGAAACTTACCACCCCCAGTTCTACGTAGTGTTTTTGCCTTCCTGCTCTTTTTAGGGTAGTAAAAATACCTAATATTTGCATGGCAAATACAATGGTTTCTTTACATGACACAGGTCAGGTCAAGAGCTGGCCTTTGGGAAGCCTGTGGAGAAAGTCTGAACACAGGCTGGGAAGTGGCAAGGCCCTGGCACACAAGGCCACCACGCAGGGCCAGCTGTCACTGTCAGCCCACCCCCTTCCTGCCCCTCCTCTGGAGAGCTGTTGTTGCTGACCTTCCCGTGAAATAACTGAAACAAGCCTCCTCTCCCGCTCTGAGAGCTGGTGAGGTTGCCATGCCACCATGGCACCCGGAGTGAGTGCTGGGTGGTCATGGTGCCCGTGGATGGCAGGCCTGTCTCCAGCCCGCCCCCATCCTCATATACACACAGAGGAGGACCTGGGGACTCTGTGGTGTCTCATCCCCATCATGCCTCGTCCAGCCCTGGCACTTCCAAGGAAGTGGACAGGAAGTGATGCTACTTCACATTAGCCTTTACCCACAGAAAGGGTTCTGTTGACATTATTTTGAAATAACAACACTGACACAGCATACACATTCATGTATAAAACCATCCGAACATCAGCAGATGTCTTACTGTCCCTTACAAGTATCTTAGCGTCCCTTACAAGAAGTGTTCCCACACTTCCAGATTATTTGTAGATTTGCAGTTGTCGTTGCTGTTGTTGTTGTTCCTTGGCTGTACTGCGTGGCTTGTGTGATCTTACTTCCCCAACCAGGGACTGAACCTGCACCCTTGGCAGGGAAAGCGTGGAATCCTAACTGCTGGTCCGCCAGGGAATTCCCAAGATTTACAGTTTTGTTGAAATTAATGAATACAGCATATATGTACAGCAAAACAATATAGCTACAATATTTTACCACCATTTTTACTAAGAAAAATGGGTTTATGGTGGTAGACTATACTTCAAGATTAGAGTTACTTCAGAAACTTAAGAGAGGCAAAGGGTCACCTTGTTGTGACCCTCACAATTAAAGTACTGATGGAAGACTTGGAGATGACAAGAGGTAAAAGCCGGAGGCAAAAACCAAGATAGATAAATCACTGTTGAAACTGTAAAAATGGCCAGAGAAATAGAAATGGAGATCTTATCACCACATTTTAAATAACTTGTATTTTGGACAAGAGGCTCATCTCAAAGCAGCACAAAAAAACAGAAAAAGAGGAGAAATCACTCAAATGCCCATCAGTGGATGACTGTTTAATAACCTATGGAATATTCACTGGGTAGGACACCATATAGCTGTTAAAAAAGAACAGGGCAGGGCTTCCCTGGTGGCGCAGTGGTTGAGAGTCCGCCCGTCGATGCAGGGGACGCAGGTTCGTGCCCCGGTCCGGGAAGATCCCACATGCTGCGGAGCAGCTGGGCCTGTGAGCCATGGCCGCTGAGCCTGCGCGTCCGGAGCCTGTGCTCCACAATGGGAGAGGCCACAACAGTGAAAGGCCCGCGTACCACAAAAAAAAAAAAAAAAAAAAAAAAAGAACAGGGTCAGCCTGTAAGTGTTGATATAGAACGATTCTATACACTCCATATGGTAAGAGAGAAACATTTCACATACATACATGGAGTTCTGTCAAATCAACTATCCAACTGGCAGTGGAGGTGCTTGGGGAGAGCAACTGAGCATAGGGGTGAGGATGGGAGGGAACTTAGGACACACCCTTTGTAAGAACTGAAGGTTTTACAATATGCATATAGATGTACTTTTCAATGAAAAATCTAGATTCTGCTTTTGCTTTAAGAAGCCCAGAGAGGTACACTGGAGGGTGAAGCTATTTTCTGCAGCTGGCTCTATGTACTTTTCTTCGGAAGCGGGGCTTGTGTAGCTGTGAGATCACCCTCGAGGAGCAGCGCTCCTTGGGCACTTAGGGCAGACCCATCCCATCACCACGAGCTTCTTCACGCTGCTCTGCAGAGCGATGCAGGAGACACGGGAGCCTCACACACTAGTGGGATGAATGGCTGCATCTGGTCAGTTGTGTGTGTGTGTGTGTCTATTAAAACCTTCCACAACAAGAAATAAATTGCTTCTTCCCTTCCTTCCTCTCTCGTCTATGACATTCCAGAACCAGAATCTCAACACTCAGGACTTGTGGGTTTAGAAAGGTAATTTAAAACAAACAAACAAAAAGAAATTGAAATAATTATAGATTCATAGGAGGTTGCAAAGAAATGTACAGGAGGTCCTATGACCCCTCCCCCAGCCTCCCCCAGTGGTAACATCTGGCATAACTACAGCACAATGTCAAAACCAGGAAATGGACATTGGTACAATCCACAGATCTCATTCAGATTTCACCAGTTTTTGTTTGTTTGTTTTTGTTTTTGTTTTTTTTGTGTGGTACACAGGCCTCTCACTCTTGTGGCCTCTCCCGTTGTGGAGCACAGGCTCCGGACGCACAGACTCAGCAGCCATGGCTCATGGGCCCAGCCGCTCCGCGGCATGTGGGATTTTCCCGGACCTGACCATGAACCTGTGTCCCCTGCATCGGCAGGTGTACTCTCAACCACTGCGCCACCAGGGAAGCCCAAGATTTCACCAGTTTTATAAGCACTAACGTGTGTGCGTGTGGCTTCATATAACCACCACTGCACTCAAGAGACAGAACTGTTCCATCACCACAAGGCTCCCTTTCCCCTTTTATGGCCACCATCCCTTCTGCCCAGTCCCTAACCCTACCCTGGGCAACCACTAATGTGTTCTTCATCTCTGTAGTTTTGTTTTTTTCAAGAATGTGATAAATGGGATCATAGAATATATAGCCTTTTGAGATTGGCTTTTTTTTTTTTTTTTTTTTTTTTTTTGCGGTACGCAGGCCTCTCACTGTTGTGGCCTCTCCCGTTGCGGAGCACAGGCTCCGGACGCGCAGGCCCAGCAGCCACGGCTCACGGGCCCAGCCGCTCTGCGGCACACGGGATCCTCCCGGACCGGGGCACGAATCCGTGTCCCCTGCATCGGCAGGTGGACTCTCAACCACCGCGCCACCAGGGAAGCCCGAGATTGGCTTTTTTTTCACTTACCATAATGCCCTTGAGATCCATCCAAGCTGCTGCCTGTTAGAAAGGTCATTTTTTTTTTAATAGTCAGGCTATAGTTTATTACAGCAAAGGGATAAAAAGCAGGATCAATAAAGGAAAAAGGTACATCAGGCAGAAGCTGGAGGATACCAGGTATAAGCTTCCAAGAGTCCTCTCCCAGTGGAGTCACACAGGACATACTAAATCCCCCAGCAATGAACTGCAGAAACACATGCAAAATGTTTTCTTCCAGGGGAGTCTGCTTGAGCCTAAGAGTCCAGGGTTTTTATTGGGGTAATTGCAGTGGTAACTGCAGTTACTGAAACTTCAGACCCTCCAGAAGGAAAGCAGGTGTTCACCATAAATCACATTTTTTACACGAACTATCCACACAAGCTGGTATAATGTGGTTCAAGACCTCAAGCATGCACAGTGCCCTAATCAGTTAGTAGCATAGGGAACATTCTAAGACCTCAGTTCCTAGGAGCCAGCCAAAGGCTAGTCATACAAGTAGGCCCTTCTGAGAATGTACAAGATTTGAGTAACTCAAGGCTGCTCGGTTAATTATTTACTTCACAGATAGGAATCAAATTATTGTGAATTTAATGTACTATATATATATGATAAAGCAGTACATTATAAAATACATACATTAAATTATAATTAAATGTAAATAAATATATCATAAATGTTATAGGACATATCATACATATGATAAGCAGTACATTAAATGCAAGGTATTATTATTATTACAAATGAGTAATGAGGGCTAGAGCTGTCCTAGGGTGTGACTGAGCAGAGTAATAATGGACATTTGCGAGGCAGCTCCTCAGAGCACTGAATGGGAGGCTGTGAAAAAAATCCCACTGAAGAGTTTTTCTCTCTGATAGAGATAATTTTGTCACTAGAACCATTTTGTCCCTCTCCAGTTTGACACCATACATTCTTATCATTAGCTACGTATTTCTTGGGGGGGCATGCACAAGCTAAATTGTTCCACCACCCACGATGGAGTTTTGGCAAGGATGTGACTCTTCCAAGGAAGGTGCAGAATTGAGCCTCTGGAAAAAGGCATAGACAGGTGCTTCCTAACAAACCCTGAGCAAGGCTCAGTAAAAGACTGTGATTAGTAATATGATGACTAATACCAACAGTGGATTTGAGTCTGAACTGAATTGAGATGAATTTATGTGAACCTGAATACTGTGGGGATAGCATTTTGAGCTAAATACTGGACTAGATGCCCAGCCAAACCCTGATCTATTATTTTCCAAAAAAAATGTGCCCTCTAAGGATGAAGAAAAAGACTATGGAAATGAAACTTGGGCACTGTGCATTAGAATGATTTCCTTGTGGAGAGGGGAGGAGGAGGGTCATCCTGAGGAGGCACACTTACCCATGCCTAAAACTGCCAAAAGCATTTACCAAGGGATAGTCTGTATTATCTGAACCCAGTTGGTGGTGGTAGCCAGTAGACTGGAGAGCAACTTGGGGGAGGGCGGATCTTACAGATGGACAACAAGCCTCCTGATGGAGCTTTGGTGAGAGAGTGCATGTTAGAGTATTTTAGCTGCTGTCAGGCTCCTCCCCTGCTTTATACCTGCGTAGCTGCTGTAGTTCCCCCCACCAACTGCCCAAGAGGGGGACCTGAGGCAGTTGCCCTTATTCTGCATATAAGATAAAACCAGCTCATTTGTATTGCTGGTATATTCTTAGAAAGGTCATTTTTGATGATGATAAAATGATACCTTTAACCAGAGTACCACCAAGGAGCTCCCCGTTTGGTGATTTTTGGCTTTTTTACTATCCACCAACAAAGGAAACCTTGTGTCCTTTGTGTGGAAACAGCATCAGTAACTCCAAATATGCAAAATTTCCCTAACACCCTCATAGATAGGACAGTATTCTATGGTGGTAAACAAAAGATAAGTTTGTAAATTCAGGTGTGGTCTATTGACCTTCTCAGATCCAAAGTTTCAGGAAGGAAAAGAAGATTTCCTCATCCTGTTGAAGTGTGCACACTGCCAAGACACTGGTTCTGTTTCTCGGGTCTCCACTGATTCTTAAAGTGATCGGTAGAGAAGCACTTTGGGCTTCTCTAAAGGTTTCCTTTTATCCAGAGCCACGATGGCCATTTTGCCCATAGACCCCAAATTGCCCCCCAGAAGACAGATCTCAATTCTGCTGCCCTTGGGGGAGGATCTCTTTTATGAAAACCTGCTTCTCTGGAGAATTCTGAGAAATGGTAACTTCTGAACAACCCACCCTCACTGACCACATTTCCATTATAATCATTGTGAGGTTATCTTTCGAAGATGCAGGAATGAAACCAGAAGTTATATGAAAGCTATGTTTTTCAGAATAAACCAAATGTGTGTAAAAACTGTCCCAAACGCTTGAGACAAGAGTGACTGACAGTGTGGGATGACAATAATGACCGTCACAACACAGCACTTCTGTTTGCAAAGGACTTTCAACACCTTGTGACACTGGCCCTTATCCGCTGCTGGGAGAGGCAGGAAGGGGTCGTGGCCCCATTCTCTCCAGAAGGCACCTGACAGAGACCTGTCTGTGAGTTAATGACCAGGGTGATATGCCTGGTGTGTAGGATTCCTCACTTGACTGTGCTACAGCCCCCGATGCTCATTCAGAGAAGCCACACACATACACATGTGCAGAGCCAGGAGACAAAGGCTTCCCCTTGTTTCTTTGAATTAAAAAAAAGAAAATTAGTTGCCATGAATTTGTAAAGCTTGAGGGAAGATCTTCTCAAGTGAATGAACACAGACAGACTGCAATGCCCGCTGCTCAGAATGCCCTCCCCAGCTTTCCCACCAATGCCTAGAACAGAGCCAGGCACAAAATACATTCTCAATGAATGTTTACTGAATGGCTGAATGAGACATGCTAGCAAAACTAAGACTCAGTCTAGACCCACTCCTTATTATAACACAGCTCACAAAAGCCCACTGGTATTGTGTGTGGAAAAAAACATGGAGCAAAGTTTGAAATGGGCCAGTTTCTACCATACTGCTTTAGTGTATGTCCTGCTGGAGATGTTGTCACACAATTGAAGGACAGACTAACAGGGTAACACCACAGTGTACACCTGTCTGGTAAGACCTGCTGGGCAGGGACAGGACCCTGGAGACAGCAGACCCTCTCTGCCACCCCCCCAAATCCTGGCCCTAAAACACAGAGACTGGAGGGGCAATGCAAGGCGGGAGTTTCTGAAAACCCCATTTACATCAGTCCCTCCTGGGAGAAATGAAATGAAGGAGGCAGACAGATAATGTGGGACAAAAAAAGATGATAAAAGGGAGAGATCTGTATATTCTAGGGTCAGAGTAAACACTTTTATTATAAATTAGATAAGTTTTGCTTTAAAAGAAGGGAAGACTAGGAAAGAATTAACAGTGTGCCATTTAAAAGACTTAATGTGATCACCAATGCTAAATGAAAGAGGCATGTTTCCTGCCTAAGGAGATAATGAAAGGCTACATAATCTAATATGATATGGCAGTAGCCTGGCAGGGCCTAATAACACCCACCCTTTAGGGCATTCTGGCTATTCAGCAAAGAATGGGTGAACGTCTTGTCCTGTATAGTCTGTTCTAAAGCACAGAAGCAACTCAATTCACTTGGTGAAGTCAGCAAAACCCTTATTCCCAAACCTGACAATGCCTACTGAGAAAAAACTGGGGTCTCTTAGGCGTATAATTGCAAAATTCTAAATAAAACACTAGCAAATAGAATTTAACAGTATGTTAAAGGTTTACTACCCCATGGTTAAGGTAAATTTATCCCGCAATAGGCTATTAGGCAATCAATTAATTGGACGTAGGTCATGACAACAGGGCAAAGGGGAAAATTAAAAGCAAAGGATACAACACCATAACAATTGAAGAATGGATGTTACGTAAAATCTACCTCCCAATTCCTAAGATGAGTTCTGGTAAACAAGGTTAGAAGGCCGCTTCCTTAACATGACAGGGAATATCTACTCTAAACCAACAGCCAACACCATACCTAACAGGGAAGTGTTCCATTTAAATCTGGAAATGAATCAAGATTGGCTGTTGCCAGTATTCTTTAACATTACATACGGTTTTCTAAGCAGTATATTAAAGAAAGTAAACAGACACAAGGGCATTACTATCAGAAAGGAGAAAACTTAACCTTATTTGCTGATCATAGACTCCTGGAAAATCCAAGAGGATTCTACCCATTAAGTGAAGGAGGAGAGATTGGTAGGGAATCTGGTTAGAAAATAAGGAAGTACATTAATATTAAAAATTATATGCCAGATATTACCAGTCAAAAATTATTAAAGAAAAAAGATTCCAGTCACAATAACAAAAATAAAATGAAATGTGGCAAGATTACTTGAGAATAATCTTAAGAAATGTGTGGGACCTACATGAAGAAAATTACAAAACTTGCCCAGGCACGAGGGAAGTCTTGAATGAATGGAGAGACAGATCATGTTTTGGAATGGAAGCCTAGATGCGGTATAAATGTGAAACTTTCCCAAGTTAATTCTAGGTTTAACCCAATCTCAATCTCAAGGAGATTTTGGGAGAACTTAACAGAACTATGCCAGAGTTCTACTGAGAAGAATAAACAGGTGAGAAGAGCTAAAATAATTATGAAAAAGAAATGAATGCTACTTCTCAGAGGCCCCCAGATAAAAGCATGATGTAAACACAGCATCCCTAGGCTGCCTGGCTTCTGCAAGCTCCTTTGAAACATCCACAGAAGTCACAGGAGACCTCTGAACACAAGGTCTGGAGAACGGGGCCCAGAATAACCATCAAGTCCTCCTGCACAGCACCTTCTCACTTCATTCCCATTTCCACAGAGAGGTCCCAAGTGCAGATGCCAAACGCTGGACCCCACGGCTGAATAATGCTCAACAAGAGGCTGGAGCACATGCTGCTCAGTAGTAACTGGTCAAGCAAGGTCTCGACCTACCTGCCCAGAGCTCCGAGGTTATGTGAGGGGCCATGGGAGCAGCCATCACCATCAGGGCGCAGAGAGCATCCTCAAACTCAGGGCTGTGGAGAACAACTCTCTGAGAAGCTTGCTGAGGAACAGAAAAGAACAGCAATGTAAGAACACTGAGGTGTACAAGATAAGCCTGGGTAAGAAAGGCCATGAATGTATGTGAAATCCAGAGACACAAACAGGCAGGAAGAAACCCTCTTCAACATCATTTTTGCTCTGGGCAAAGAACTTTCCCCATTTAATCATAGTATTAAAAATAGCTGGAGCAGCAACAGCAGATATATTACTATTTGTCTTTTTGGCCGTGCTGCACGGCTTGCAGGATTTTAGTTTCCTGGACCAGGGATCGAACCCGTGCCCCCTGCAATGGAAGCTCAGAGCCCTAACCACTGGACCGCCAGGGAATTCCTGAGCAGATATACTGTTGACTGAGCATTTAACCACGCCCGCGGTCTGATGCTAACGCATTTGGTTTTTACTACCCTTTGAGGGCAGTATTGTTACCCCATTTGACAGATAAAGCAGCTAAGGGTTAGAGTGGGAGAGTCATCTGTCCCTGCGTACACGGTTAACCAAGAGATGGAGACCAGATTAGAATCCAGGTCGGTCCTAATTCTTAACCACTCAGCTATGTTTCCTATGTGCACAGAACCAGTGGGAAATAGAGACTAGCTCAAAGGTTCTGCAATGTGGAACCTCCAGGACAGGGGTCCTCTTGTGGCCCTCAGGGAGCTCAGGGTTCCCCATTCTTCGACAGTTCCTGCAAACACTCAGCGTCTTCCTGAGGTGTGGCTAATCAGTTAACTCAGTCACACCCATTCACTTTATGGGGCACCTACTATACACCAGACTTCAGAGATAAAATGTCCAGAAAGGCATAGTCTCTGCCCTCAAGGAGCTGCAGGCCACCTCACCATGTGACTGGAAGCCACGCTCCCTCATCGGTTACCAGCAAATGAGCACAGACGGGCCACCTACCAAGAGGGCACTGCTGAGTCCCATCAGTTGAGAAATCGCAGAATTCAGTGAGAAGTCCTCTGTGAAATGGGCAGTCACCTATTGGTAAAAAGTTGAATGATTCATTTTGTTCAAATTTCCTTTAAGCTTTCCATAAAAAAACTAAATTATCCAAAAAATGTGAAACTAAATGCATGCAATAAAAGATATTTATAAATGTATTCACTATCTTAAATAGTCACTTTAATGTTTCGTCAGCACAAAGATTTTTTTTTTTTTGCTGTACGCGGGCCTCTCACTGTTGTGGCCTCTCCCGCTATGGAGCAACAGGCTCCAGACGCACAGGCTCAGCGGCCATGGCTCACGGGCCCAGCCGCTCCGTGGCATGTGGGATCTTCCCGGACCGGGGCACAAACCCGTGTCCCCTGCATCAGCAGGTGGACTCTCAACCACTGCGCCACCAGGGAACCTCAGCACAAAGATTTTTAAAATCAAAGTCAATGTTGTTTCCACCACTCAAGACTGTTACTCTTCCCCCATATTTGGGACAGTGTTGGTTCCCATAGTAGATGCCTAAGAAAACACTGATCATTACCTGAAAAGGAGGCAGGACCCATTTGATGAGCAAACATCAAAACGATAGTAAACAGGAGATGGGGTAAAGGATGCCACCTCTCTGTGGTTACATGACTTCAATTCACAGTGAAGATTATTGGTATATGAGATAAGGTTAGTTTTACATTTTCAAACACGGAGTCAACACAAGAACACAAATACGATTTGTCAACTTTTTCCTGTTGGTGTGCTTTTCAATTTTGACCATGGGCAAAGATATAGAAAAATAACACGTCCTTAAGATGTCCAGAGTTTCCAACTTGTTGAAATAACCCAATTCCATTATCTGACAGAAGAGAAGAATTTGCCAAATCCAAAGAGAAAATATGGGGTATGAAAACGATCATTCAGGCATCACTCTGATCACTAAATTCAATTCCGTGAGCTCTGTTTCTCTGCACTATAGTAGAGAGGAGAAAACAAAGCTGAAGAAGTGTCAATAAATGAGACCATGCTGGACCCAGGGCCACTGCAGGTTATACAAACCAGAGGAAAAGCCCTGCTCCTTCAATGTAATCAGTTGCCAGAGTCCAGCGAAGTGACCTTGGCTAACTTTCTAAGCTTGAATCTGCACAACTTAAAAAAACAAATTCAGCCTAAGGAGAATTTGGGGTATCTGGTACCCATTAAAAAATGGCTTCAGATTTCCTAGGGGCCTTCTTTCAAAGATATATGACATTTTTTCACAAAGTTCTTAAAAAAGGTGAATGTCATGGTATTATAGCAGACCTCTAGTTGAACAATTTAAAGGGATTCTATCAATGAAGAATCTTTTAAAATGATTTAGACAATAATATACTATTCTCTAAGAAGATAAAGTGAACAATTATTTTACCTGTAAAATTTAACCCACAATAACTCACGTGAACATTGTGTAACAAAGTACCTGAGTGGGAAAGTACTCGCTATTCTGAGTGTCAGGGAACTCTGCTCTGTTCCTCACTGGTTGTGTGACTTTCATAAGACATTTAGCCTCTCTGTGTCTCAGCTCTGCCCACAGATGGGATGATGAGGAGGCTAAAGAAGAGAGTCTTTTCCAGCCCCTTTCAACTCTAAAATTCTGTTTCTGTTTTTATAACATATACAGTGTGTCATCAGTATGATATTAAATTTGGTTCTCTACCTGGATGTGTTAAATATGGAAACATGGAAAGTGGGCAGCTTCTTGAGATCCGGGATGGATAAATGGGAGGCACCATTAGTGGGAGCCATTTCCTGAGAGCATCTCTGTTCATGACAACGTTTGCACTGTTGCTCCACCTTGGTGAAATACCCAAAGCAGTAAGATCAATTAATCAAGGCAAGTCGGCCACCATAATAAGAAAGGAGGAAGACCCAGAGTGCCCACCCCAAGGCAGGGTGAGCCACACAGATCACGAGGGCTCAGTTACAGAATCAACCAGTGTCCCCTGGAAGGTTTCTGACCTGAGAGATGACGGAGTTCTTGTACTCCCACAGCTTCCTTCCCTCGGCTTTCTCCTCGTTACTCAACAGCTGAGGCCTGGGAACCTTCCCAGAAACCCTGGCCTCGATAAATCGAGTTGCCAAGGACCAGAGACGCTGCTGCCATCTCAGCACCCCAGGGAGAGCGTCAGCTGAGTGTAATGTCAGTGAATGAGGGAGAGAAAGAGAGACATGTGAGAATGATTGGTTTGGTTATACCTAAGTGACAAAGCACCTGTGAATGAAGAGACACTTCACTGTGCCCGGTGGATCTCTCCAAGGGCACGGAGAAGGGTCCTTCCTGGCTTCCAGTGTCTGGGAACTCAGACCAGGACTGACTCTATCATTTCTTAGATCTCCAAATATTCAGAGTACAGGACGGCAGGGCTACACAAAGGGTTTCCACCAACTGTCACTGGCCCACAACGAGCTTAGAAGCTTGGGCCAGGATGTGCATCAGGGCACTGCCTCCTTGGTTAAGAAATCTTGCTGTGACAAAAGTGTCCTCGGAACTAACAGTGTGCTTGGAGACAGGGTTGACTTACACTGGTGCAGGTGCCCCATCTCACGTGGACAGGTAACATGCAGAGGCGGCAGTGGTCCACAGACCGCACTCTGAGCTGCAGTGCTACATAGCCTGAGGTGTTTTAACACAACCCCTGTCCTCGCCAGATCCGTGTGTATCACATATTTCAGATGTGTTCATCAAATCAGCCGTTCATCTGATCTGGAGAAGTTGAACAGCTTCACCTGGTGGCCCTGGGTCACACGGCTAACCAAATTAGGGCCAGTTCAGGTCTTTTACACTTTAGCCACTGGACTAGACATTCTCGAGCCTGGATGCACAGCAGGATCTTCTGGAAGGCTTGTTAGAGACAGATTCCTGGAGCTGGTCTCACAAGGAGGGCTGGGGAGCCAGAACCTGGGCCTGAGTGTCCCCAGGGATTCTAGTTCCAGGACTGGCATCTGTGACCACTGCTCCAGACCACACTTCTCACTAGAAATGGTGTGTTGAACTGAACGGTGATTCCAGGCATCTGATTTCTTTTCCCCATAACACTTGGATAAGACCACATGAAGGAAAACTGAATTACTGATTACTGTTGGACAGCTTATTCTAGGATATCCAGATACCTGAGATTATTCTACCTCACACCGTTTTAGGTCTAAACAACTTTGGAGGGACGAATCTCCCCTGCGGGGGCCTCTAAAGGCTACTGTGGGTGACTGAAGAGGTCACAGGTAACATCAGGACCAGGCCCCATGCGGGGTTTTCTGGACTGGTGACAGGCAATGACACCATTCTAGAAAAAACCTTTCAGGTTAGACCAAAAGGGAACCGGCTTCTGTGGACCACAGTGGGCCCAGGAGTACCACAAACGCCAGTCTGGCTCAAGGAAACGTTTTCAAAGTGGGATCCTCGTAGAACCTGCATGAGAACGCCACAGACTCACTGAAGGCAGGCTCCGGGGCCCTGGCCTGGGGGCTGGGTCAGCAGGGCTGTGGTGAGGACTGGGAGTCTGTAGTCACAGCGAGCTCCCCCAAAGGCTGGACGCTCATTTCATTACATCTGAGAAAACTGGCCTAGGAATGGCACAGGATGTTGGGCAAACTGCTACTTGCCTCACAGAGCTGATTCCTAGAACCCTACTATTGACTCAGCAAAGACATTTCCTTCCTTGAATTCCTGTGGCACCGAGGCGGATCACAGAGGAGGCAGGCTGGGAAGAGGAAGGTGACTTACTTTTTACATCCCACAAGATATCCTTCTCAGGAGGGGCGGCGAAAAGGATGTAGAGCCGGATGGTGTCAATGCCGTACTGCTCCACAACGGCCTTGGGGTCCACGCCATTGTGCTTGGATTTGCTCATCTTCTCCCAAGTCACCTCTAACTTCTCCCTCGTGTTTGCATGAACAGGAACAGAACCTAGGCACCAGAAAATTGCATCGGTAGGGGATGTGTGATGCCGAATTGGTTCTGTGACAGTATATTCAGTAAAAAAATACTGGGTGAGCAATTACAAGTGTTAATTTAAAGAATTCCACTAATTCATTTAACATGACTTGTTCTCTCCCTCTAGACGTCATAAAAATGTTTTTGTTTTCAAATGAGTAGGCCCACCTCCCATAACAAACCTTCCTTTTTCTCAATCACAAAACAACACAAAGTAAGTTCCCTTTTTTTTTTTTGCGGTACGCGGGCCTCTCACTGCTGTGGCCTCTCCCGCTGCGGAGCATAGGCTCCGGATGCACAGGCTCAGCGGCCACGGCTCACAGGCCCAGCCGCTCCACGGCACGTGGGATCCTCCCAGACCAGGGCACGAACCCACGTCCCCCGCATCGGCAGGCGGACCCTCAACCACTGCGCCACCAGGGAAGCCCAATTTCCCTTTTTTTAAAAAAGTAAATTACTTATATGCAAAAAGGAAAGTGAAAAAGGATAAGGAAGACTCGCATATTGCTCTTCTCTTTATGGATTCAGGGTCTCCTTTGGAAACGGGCAGATGACCAGTCAGGGTCTCCGAGCAGCAAAGCACCTGAGAGGTCACTTCACCTGGGGGCTAGGTCCCCCGTCCGTGTTGAAGTCACCAGAACATGATCTCGCAGCATCGAGGCCCATGCGTGCAGTTAGCTTGCTGGGCTCACAGTAAACGCGGTGTCCCATTGTGCAGCCCTGTTCTTTGTCTCCTTTCCACCCACACATCATCGGTCCAGACGGTGCTGATGGAGGAGGCCTTCCATGGCCATGTTTGGAGGAGGTGACCTTGCTGCCAAGCTCCAGTGGCTGGGACCAGGAAGGACATCTGAGAAGGCTAAGCTTCCTTCTCGGGAATTGGAACTAAGAGACAGAAACTCTGTCTCAATGCTGTTGGGCACTGGAACCAGAAGGTCCTAAGGAGCTGGGCCAAGACGTGGCTCTGCGGCTACCAAAGGTCACTCTGGAAACTGAAATTAGGGAGAGCAGAATCCAAGCCTGGGGGAGGAAGGAGAACATGGCAGAAGAACAGAGAGGGGCAGGGAGAGGAACTGGAGGCTCAAGAAAGAGGACAGAGGAGTGGCCTGGCGGCTTCCTACATGTTGTACTTCCTTTAGCTGGGTTTGGGCGATGTCCCTACATCCCTGTGCGAAACCTGCCTTTGCATGGATTTCTGTTCCTTCCAGCTAAATACTCCCTCTAACAGCAACCAAACTCGCTCCCCAAGGGACCAGCGTATATACCTACAAGCCAACTCCATATATCATGAGAGGCACACCCACTAAGTAGACAGATGCCTGCCCTTGCTGATCCACGTCCATATTCTCCCCCTGGGGGCAAGTCTGCGTGGGAAGGAAAAAGATGTTCACAACAATGCTTGACCCCGTGACATCAGAGCAAAGGGAGACTGAAGTCCTGGAAGATGTTTTATCTAAGCTGTGGTGAGGATCAGGGAACCACTGCCCCCTCTACCCCACACCCCCGTCCAGGCTGCAGCAAGCCTTTATAACACTGTTGTGAAAATTAGGAAAAAGGCATCTTTCTGGGCAGAGAAGTTGAGAAGTTAGAAAAAGGTGCCCTCTCTTGGCAGATGTGGCCCTGAGGTGTATAGTTGGGTGAGTGGCTGGATCTCGGGCCCTGCTCACCCCTCAGGCGGTTGCCTTTGTACACTGCACAGACTGTACAGTCATACTTAGCAGCCCTGCCCATGACACAGAGAGCCCTTCACCAACAGCTAAAAGTTATGTGTCCCCTGGATTTAGCTCCTTTCCCTCTGGCAAGTGTTGGAGAAACACTGCCAATTTCTGCTTCTCCAGCTTCTTTTTCTCCCAAGGACCATGGTGACCCTTCCAAACCCTGAGGAATTACTGCTTTAACTAGGTAATCCCATTGCCTGCTTCCACCTAAACCTTCTCTCTAGTGTTTGGCTTGGGAACCTGACTACCTTTTAAGGGGTTGTTGGGTTTACCTAATTTCATCCATTAAGCATGAGTTAATCTAAATTTAACTGCCAGAGTTTCTCACAGCCACCTCCCAATTTTCTGACACGTCATTTATTTGTATGCTGAGTGCACGTGATACACCCTCATCATGCCACCTAGAGATCTTTGAGGATGAGTGAAAACACAGGGTGGTAGGAAAAGGCTCGGGAAAGCTGGGAGAAGGGGAAGTCCAGGGGGTCAGGGAGAGGAATTCCACCAGGGGGCCCAAGTAGACTGGTGGCCCCTGACGTTCTGAAATGCCCCTCTAGACCACGTGGGGAGATGTGCTGAGAATGCCCCAGTCTTACAAGAATGTCTCTTGGGTCTGGGGCCTCTGTCCCTGAGATGGGCTGTCAAACACAGGCTAGGACAGGAGGTGATGCCAGAGTTGACTCCATGTTATATACAAAAGAAAACACTTCCGGAAACTGAACTGACACTTGAGCTGGATGGGATGGGGCTGAGGGGAGCCAGCCTCAGCCTCAGAGGGCGCCAGCCCAGAGCCAGCTGAGGCTTTGAGACCATGAGGCTAAAGGGTCACTTGCCTGGATTCCTGCCCAGCCAGGGCCTGGCAGCGTTCGCCAGCTTGGTTTTCTGTGAGCACCTGGATGGGACTAGATGGGCCATTCTTACCTGTGAGATCGACTTCCTCTCGCTGTAGATACTGTCCAGATGGTAGGCGGAACGTCTGCCCCTTGACAAGGCCTTGGGCCAGCAGTTTATGAAAAGGCTCTCTGAGGACAGATAACAAAAAAAGAAAACTGGTGGGGCAGGAATTCAAAGCAATCAGAAAACAGCAGTACAAACCTTACCAGCTGATGAGCAGACATAACTGCCCTGCATGAAAACTGGCTGACCAATGCCACTTGTAAATCCAACTTGAACAAATGACTCCTTACAAATAAGTGATAAGGAAATTAAGTCAAATCAGAAGAAGTTAACTACTTTCCAATGTGGCAAAGTGGAAAGAACATCAGGCCTCACATCTGGAAGGCCTGGATCTGAATCTCTGTTCTGCTTCTCAAAGACTTTTATGAGCCCAGACAAGTCACTTACTCTGAGATCAGTCTGCTCCTCTGTAAAATGGGGATTTAAAAAACCTGCCTCAAAGGGCTGTTGGGAGAACTAAATGAAATGACTGCATGAAGATACTTGTAAATTTTAAAGGTCTGTACAAATGTCAGTTACGCTGAGCCTGGAGTAATGAAGGGCTCAGGAGGATGTAGACAGGTTGGGGTTTTGCTCGTTAAGATTACTCTTTCCTTAACTTTTATACAGTGCCTGCTTACATTCTTTTTAAAATCATACAAATTATATATGAATATGCCCTTTCTCTTCGAATTCAAACACCCCTGCCCCCGCCTTCCCAGGCCTATTCCCCTCTGATGAGGCAGTTACTATCAGTCCATACAGATCTATTTCCTTTTTTTTTTGGCTGCTCCAAGAGGCTTTCAGGATCTTATTTCCGCAACCAGGAATTGAACCCGGGGCCCCAGCAGTGAAAGCACAGAGACCTAACCAGTGGACGGCCACGGAATTCCCCAGATCTATTTCATTTTTAAACATCTATCGAGCATTTTACATATGGGTGGCTTACAATTTATTTATAGTGCCTATTTTTTTTTTAAAAAGCTGTTTTAGGGCTTCCCTGGTGGCGCAGTGGTTGAGAGTCTGCCTGCCGATGCAGGGGACACGGGTTTGTGCCCCGGTCTGGGAAGATCCCACATGCCAAGGAGCAGCTGGGCCTGTGAGCCATGGCCGCTGAGCCTGTGCTCCACAATGGGAGGGGCCGCAGCAGTGAGAGGCCAGCATACCGCAAAAAAAAAAAAAAAGCTGTTTTAGTCACACCCTTACTGGCTGAATAATGAACTATAGATGTTTTCTCTTAAGAGGACAAGAAGGGGTTGACCCTCCTACTGAAATTACTTTGTCTCAGATTTGAAATTGTTACTCAGTTTTGAAGCATGTGAGCAAGAGCTATCCCAAACTCAAAGTATTTGTGGAAACCTCTGCTGAGAGCATGTGCCGTATTTCACTCTTACAAAGCAGAAGGTAGGAACGACTGAATGAGGGGACAGATTGATGTTTTCCACCAATATCACCCCCAGCATGACGAGCCTATCGATGTACAAACCCTCGGGTGCTTCAAGCTCACTTACATGGAATGGCTTTTATTTAGAGGCTCAAAAACCCAATAACCTCAAAGAGGCCAAGCCGACCACAAACCCAGCTCTAGTGATGGAGGTAGAGGGCGCTGTCTTTGTTAATTTAACAGGATCTTATTTCACACTCGAGGCTCATGTAGACGAACCCTGATACAGGGTAAGGCCTCTGGACAGGCCTCTGATTTGTACACTGTGCAGCCCCTGTCACAGCAGCTGTGTGGACAGAGGCAGTTTAAAGGAAACTTTCTAGTGGATTCAGAGGGACAGAGGGGAACAAAGATGCTTACTGGGAAAAAGATGAAGGTCAGCTAGAAAAAAAGGACTCCTGCCCTTCGTATTTTAAAATCTTGTTATGAGCGTGGGTATGTATGCATGTGTGCATGTGTGAGTTTGGTGGTATGTGTGTGTGGGGGGGGTATTTTCCAACATGGAAAAGACCCATATATTTGACATCAAATGGAAATGTAACACGTATTTTTGAAGCCTCAAATTATTCAGTGTCACAGGGCCCATCCAGCATGGTACTGTGTTAATTTGGAAGAAATTTCACATGTGCATACGCATAAAAATAGTCACCCCATTGTTCCGGCTCTAAGATCTATCTTAATAATAAGCTCTTTTGAGTCATAAAACTGCCTTCCTTCCACCTCCAAGAAATTCCACCAGCAATGTCACCATTGGCAGAATGACATCCTTTTGTGCCACATCCCAGCAAGATTCCCAGAAAATGTGAGTGATGGAAAGATATGAAAAATGATTTAAAAATACAATGCACTTGGATCTCATGATGCATTTTAATACAGAAGCACCTTGAAGGGGGAGCAATGGTATCTGGGGTCCCTGTTTCTCAGGAACACTGGCACAGACTCCACGGGAACCTTGTGTCCTCGGGCCACATGAGCCGTATCCAGGGTAGGCTGGGGTTTTGATGCCCGAGGACCCAGATCTGCATTTTCCTCAGGAAGCTCAGGGAATTGTACCCACAGACCAAGCATGCAGTTCTCTTTACCATCAGCCCCATCTACCTTCCTGGCCTCTCCTCTCACATCTAAATGCCCCTGCTCCTCACAGAGGTCACAAGGACACTCGACCATTCCCAGAATGTGCCGTGCTTCCTAGGATTCAGCAGGAATGCCCACCTCAGCCTGGGTTCCTGGGGAAACCTGGACCCAACCTTTACCACTGAGCTCAGGCATCCCCTTCTCTGGTGGCTGTCCCTGTACCCTGCACACAGTCCCCTTCACGCAGCTCTGAACCCTCCTTTGTGCCCTGCCACGTCCAGCACACCCTGCCGGGAAGAGCATAACCAGGTTGTCCTGTGATTACAACATAAATACCCCTCCGCCCCCCGCCCTACCCCCACCGTGGCAAGGAGCATTCTCTTGTCCTTCCCTCTATCCCCAGCGCTTAGCACTGTACTCAACAGACAACATGCTCTTTAAACATGTTCAAAACATGGATGGATGGATGAACAAATGCGAATGAACAGACAGATGGCGGGATGGGAGGAGGAAGACATGGGATGTTTGGGGCTGCCAGCTCCTGAAGCCATCTTTGCCTTCTATCCAGTCTGAGGTGGCACCTGGATTTTAACCTCATTACAGAAACAATACAACACAGTTTTAAAACAGAAGGAGAAAATTGTATGGCTACGTTTCATTGGGCAGATGAAGAGACTGATTACAAAGCAAACTGCACAAGTGTTCTACACAGAAGGGATGCCTCCCCAACCCGCAGTGGCCATCAGTGGCTCGACGGGACTGATTTCTCACACGCCCAGGATGCACGTTTTTGAGCACTAGCTTATCTTTCAAGAATCTCCCTCAAATAATTTTACATGCTGCTGCCTAACACAAAAGAGACAGACTGCAACCTTGTCCCTGCTGTGCTCAGTGGCAGGAGGATGAATTTGCTGTTACTGTCTTAGGCTCTAGTGTCCCTGTACCAGTTTTTGAGGTTTTTCCTCTCTTTTCTCACTTTGAGTACATGGCTTTGGTCACTCGCAAGAGAAAGAAAAAAGATGTCTTTGGGATGTTAGGAGGGAGGGAATAATCTGGATCCCAAAGATAAAAGATCAGTAGGATGATCAAAATCAGTAGCATTAAGCCTCCAGAAGGGGCGGGGTCAGAAACAAGGAGCTTGTTCTCCAGTCTTGCAGGTTATCAAGTGGCACAATGCTGCCCCCTTCTGGGAATGGACAGAATTGCAACCTGCTGGAATCTTGACCCTAACTCCAGCCTTTCCGCCTAAGGCTGCACTCCTCAGACCTCATCTTTTACAACTCTCTCTTCTTTTGTTTTTTTGTTTTTGTTTTTGTTTTTCTTTGCGGTATGTGGGCCTCTCACTGTTGCGACCTTTCCCGTTGTGGAGCACAGGCTCCGGACGCACAGGCTCAACAGCCATGGCTCACGGGCCCAGCTGCTCTGCAGCATGTGGGATCTTCCCGGACCGGGGCACGAACCCGTGTCCCCTGCATCGGCAGGCGGACTCTCAACCACTGCGCCACCAGGGAAGCCCACAACTCTCTCTTTTTTAAAAGTAAACTTTTTTTTTTTTTTTTTTGCAGTACGCGGGCCTCTCGCTGTTGTGGCCTCTCCCGTTGCGGAGCACAGGCTCTGGACGCACAGACTCAGCGACCATGGCTCACGGGTCCAGCCGCTCCGTGGCATGTGGGATCTTCCCGGACCGGGGCACGAACCCGTGTCCCCTGCATCGGCAGGCGGACTCTCAACCACTGCGCCACCAGGGAAGCCCAAAAGTAAACTTTTAAATGAGGTAAAGCACACATACTGAAAAGCATATAATTCCTACGGGTGAAACTTGAGGAATTTTCACAACATAAACACACCTGTGTAACCAGTACCCAGGTCAAAGATCAGAATGTGACCTACTTTCTGAAGGCCCCCTCCTCCCACTTCTAGGCAACATCTCCCCACCATGGGCACCACCAGCCTGGCTGCTAACACCATAGATCAGTTCTGCCTGTTTCAAAACCACTTCTAAGCCTTTCAGAATGAGGGATCTCAGGGGAGCGTCCACACTGGAGGCCTTCTCCAGAATGGCAGGCGTACCCTTCTCAAACAGCAGCACACCCAAAACAAGGCCTGCCAGTTACACAAATAAATCTTAATTTCCAAAAGTTAGCAACAACACAACTTGATAGCTGAGGCTCATCTGGGCTACCTTCTTCTTCCAGGGCTGAAGCACTGCAGGGCTGGCTGGAAGTGTCATCTAGTGCAGGGATGGCAAGACTGCCCCAGTGCCCCTCCCGCCCCATCACTGATCCATGGCAGCACTTCCTGGTGGACTCAGGTCGAGGCTCAGAATTCTTGGTATCACGTCCTCAGAAAGCAGAGTTACCCCGTGAAATCTATCATTTATTTATTCGGCAGGTATTTATTGAGTGCTGACTATGATTCCATCACTGAGCCAGGCATTAGGGATGTCATGGTGGGCAAATCAATTACTGCCCTCAGGGAGCCAGCCTGTCTGCTATCACTGAACCAAACCAATGCCTGACCACTCAGAGCTGGGGAGGAACAGAGTCCAGTCAGATCTGAAGATCAACTCCTGCCACATCAAGTCCAAACTGCCGGCTTGGCCATCGGACTTCTATCCCTTCCTTTTCGCTTCCTTTGCTCTTTCTACATGTTGCCCATATGCGTTTCCATGTCCTCACTCACACACTGTTCCCTGAAGTGCTATCAAAACTGCCCATTTGTCAAAACTCTACTCCCCCTTCCAGGCTTGACTCAAATGCCACCTCCACTGTGAAGGCATCTCAGGCCCTCCTGGTCAGAATTAGTTGCTCTTTCCTCGGTGTGTCCAGTGTTGTGCCTGTGACGGCATCGGGCAGATACTACATGTCACTGTGTATTCAGGTGAGTTGCATTGCTGCCTGTCTTCCTCCTGAGAGGGAGGAGGAGGAAGAGGAGGAGCCGTGAAGACCCCTCCCCGCACCCAGTTCATAGTAGATGCTCAATTAATGAAACTGGTTTGAAATGAATGAATAAATAAATCTGCCAGCAGCAGAGTGGGGGACAATGTGGAGGGGACAAGAGATGAAGGAAGAAAGGGGATGAAGAGTGAGCACTCGACGCTATGGCTTCCAGGTGGGGCCAGAACCTTTTTGCAGACAGAGGCACACTCAAAGATTTCAAACTCTTTCTATTTCAAGCCCTTGGGAAGATCAGCAGGGAATGAGAGTGAGAGAGAGAGAGAAATTCCACAGTGGGGAGGGGCGCTTCCCAGGTCCTGGAATCCTGCTCACCCCCCAGTGATTCTCCCTCCACTCTTCCAGGGCCAAAGGGCTCTGGGAAGCTGGTTCTTATTCCATCCATCCTCAGGTGTAGTTTAGCCCAGAAAGAGGAGTCACATTTGTATTTGAGCGACAACTGGGTACAGAGCCCTCTGAAATTAATCAAAGAGCTTACAGTAAAATGCGCGGCCCAAGACATGCTCATAAATCGCCACCACCACAAGGAGGAGGCATGAAGTGTGATATAGAGAAGCACAGTACATGGGAATGGGGGACAAGGGGACATCAAGGGCCCTGCTAGACTTGGAGCCTAGTCCTGCTGGAGCAGAGATGACACCACATTGCCAGGTTCATTACTCAGATTCATAACAATGTAACTAATGTATTTTCCATTTGTCCATTCATTCATTCAACAAATGGTACCTGGGAACAAACTTGTATAAGCAAACAAGTTATTCACGCATCATAATTACTGTGTATAGCAGGGAGCTTTATAAGAAAGTGAAGAGTGAATGTTTCTAAAGTCTGGGAACAACTTCTCCACTGGGTTAAGATGATGGCCACGCCTGGGCACCCAAGCTTCTACTTTCCTCCATTTGAAGGTAAAAGGAGGCGTTTCCAGCAAGGTCAGGAGTGCAAACGGCACTTTCTCTTGTAGGTGGCACCCTCCTCCACTTTGGGTGGGTCATGCTGCTGGTGCCCGCAAGGGACCAACATGACCAGGCCATGTACCTGGGTCCCAGACCCCTCTGAAGGAGCCCGGGGACACCTGTCCAGCCAAGCTATGTCCCAGGGACCCGCCCACCATCTCCCTGGTCACTGCTCCCACCCACTCTAGCTCCTGGGCCTTTCTCAACAGCCCTCCTCCAAGCTTCCCTCTGAAGGGAAAACTGGACAACAAATACACAAACCGGGGAACAGGGGGGTGGACAGTATTAATGCACTTTCATCTTGTTTGAATTTTTTTAAACATGCATTTGTCCTTCTATGATATTTATTTACTTATTTATTTAGCTAGTTAGCTAGTTATTTTTCAAGAGAAGGAAGGATTTATCATTACTGGCAGCAAGTAAGGAGAACACCAGGGATCTTTCCCAAAGCAGCGTCTCCCTGAACAGCAAAATTGGGAAGTTTTAAGCTAAGGGTACATGCATATTCATGACTTCTGTGATTTTTAAAATAAATTAAATTAAAAACAAGAAAAAGAAAGTGAAAAGTCTGCAACTGTAAACCACCAACAAACCCCTTCTGACTCTGAAGCCATTAAAGGTAGAGGCGTTCTGCAGGGCATCTGCCTTGAGGAAGGCCTAGATGGTTTCACTTGCATGAATACAAATTTGTGCTCTTTGCTGAGCCAGCTTTCTTCTCACTCCTTCAATACCACCCCTAGAGATGGATTACCTTTTTTTGTACCACAGCACAGCTATATGCAATCAGAATGATGAAAAGGGATGGAATCTTCAGTTTCCTTGATAGTTTGGACTGCACTAATTCAGAAATTACAATGAATACCTGCTGGTCATTGAAAGGCACCTTTGTTCAAGGAAGGAAAGAAGGAAGGAAGGGAGGGTGGGTGTGAGGAAGGGAGGGTGGGAGGAAGGTCACTAATTCTTAGGATTAACAAGGAATTTCAGAACATAGGCTATTTTAAGCACCCTTGTAAAACTCACTGCATAAAGGAATGCATTAACCAAGATGGGCTAAAAGAATCTCAGGATCCATCAGAGCCCTAACTAGTCACCGCAGATGACATTTCCCTACTTAAGAAGACCTGGAGAGCCTGCTACCCACTCTCTTGCCTGGTCAGGCGGCTACTATAGATCTGAAAAGAAGAAAACAGAAAGCCATGGATCTCTGAAAATAGTTTCTAACTGGGATTTTTCAGACTAAGTTCACCTTGCTCTTCATCCCTGCCCTGAGTCTAGGACCATCATGTTCACATAATTAGCCCGTTTCTAAGTATCAAGACATGGCTCATCTTAAAATATCACAGTTTCCATTTCCTAGCAGCTAGCCAGGGGCATGGAAGGAAGCCTTAGCATTACGGCGAGACTCAAGTAAGGCTTTTCTTCTCTTCCTTTGCCTTTTCCCAATAGCCCCATTTCTGGTGTGATCAGAAAAAGTTCCCCGGACCATGGATGGGGGCCTGCTGAGCTCTCAATGGTCAGCAGGTGGCTGTTAGCACGGGAGCAGCAGCTTCCGACAACCCCCCCCCCCCCGCCACCCCCCGCTTTGTTGTTTGCGAACCGCAGGGAGAAAGTCGATTCAGGGAATTTAGTGTCTGAGTTGTATGAAAGAGCAAGAACAAAAACTGACAAGATTCCGTGTTACAGCTGTCTCTCACAAAGGGGGAGAAAAGGCTTCCTGACCCCAGTTCAGTGGAGATGAGCAGAGACACGTACCCCCCACCGAGCGTACCCCTCTGTGCCTTCCAGCATCCTGGTGACAGCAGCCAAGGCTGGTGCCAACCTCATACTCACACTGGCAGGCCCAGTGCACTTCCCTGCTTCAGAATATAAACTGTAAACGACTTTGCTTTATTTTCTGTTATAAAGTTACGTAATCATTGTATAACATCTGGAAAAAAATCCATTAAAAAATAATAAAATCATCAATAAGCTCATCATCCAGAGAAAAATAGCGTTAGCATGCTGACATAATTTTTTCTAGCCTTTTCTCTTGCTTTGTGTATGTGTATTGGTATGTGTGTACATATAAAGACAGAGATAATCAAACTATCTACAATTTTCTGTCTTGCTTTTTTCACTTCTCATTACTAAGATGTATTTCTCCATGTTATTCAACATTCTTTGTACAAGAATCCTCCCTAAGATGGGGTATACTTTGCCCTTTCTCAGCATTTCGGGGCAGTTAGGTTCAGGGTATTTAGCTACTTGAAGTAATACTTACAGGAACACTTTGCTGTATAAGTTTGCATTTCTGATTATTTCTTTAGGATAGATTTCTAGAAGTGCAAATAGTGTCCAAAAGTGTGACTATTTTTAAAGCTCGCACTATATACTGCCAAAATGCTTTTTATGAAGCCTGTTCGCAATTGCCTTGCAGTATATGAGAGCTGTTCTCATTGGGATGCTATACGGAAAACAGTACCTCACTACTGTTTATTTTGTATTCCTTTTGCTGCTAGAGAGATAAACATTTTATAGTATGTTTATTGGTCACTTGTATTTCTCCTTTTGCAAATTTCCTGTTGACATCAATTCCAGCTTAATCATCAACCTGGTGTTTCAGACACAAAATAAAGGCACTTGGTGTCCCATGTGATGGCATACCCAACCCAGAGGCCAGTTTCTTATAAAGGGTAAAGAGACCTTCTGAAAGTTCAAACTGCAGACCTAAATGTATCAGTGATGAAAGAAAGGGCCAGGGCTCTTTTGGGAACTAGGAAGATTATTAAATCTACATAAACCTTTACTTTTATATTGATATTTGAAGACATTTAACCAGAATCATAGAGTGAAAAGAGGGCTCAGAGGTGACTGAATCCCTAACCTATGAGGCCACTGAGAACCAAAGGGGTTAGGTCTCTTGTCCACACCACTAATTACAGGCCCATGTGATCATGGGACAGAGGTTTTTTTGGACTCCCAGTCCAGAGCTACTACCTGAGACAGTGGCCACGTGGCTGAGAAATGAAAACAAAAGTGGAACAGCTGTAATCTCAAATCCCTTCTGAAATGACAACGCTAATCAAAAAGAATACAGAAATGGGGCTTCCCAGGTGGGGCAGTGGTTGAGAGTCTGCCTGCCGATGCAGGGGATGCGGGTTCGTGCCCCGGTCTGGGAAGATCCCACATGCCACAGAGCGGCTGGGCCAGTGGGCCATGGCCGCTGAGCCTGCGCGTCCGGAGCTTGTGCTCCGCAACGGGAGAGGCCACAACCGTGAGAGGCCCGCGTACTGAAAAAAAAAAAAAAGAATACAGAAATGGACATGAAATTCCAATTTATACACATTTCAGGAAAAATAGCTAATAAACAGAGAGAAATACACACATAAGGTTGACAGGTTTCAAAATTTCCTCTTAGGCCAGCTTGATAAAATTGTTTGGAGGCTTTAAAACATGTTTAATCAAAGAGTTCTGAATTACTCATCACAGAAAGTAGATGATTTTCATTTCATCTGAGGCCAAGTGGTTTACCAAAACACCTCTGATAAACAGGTAACACTCAGAAATAGTTTTCAGAGGCTATTGTTGCCCTGATGTAATGTAACAGGAGTAATTCTGACAACTGTGCTGAGAAACAGAAATAAGATGACTTTCTGCACCTTCCTCAAAAAAGTCAGCCTTCTAAGTACTTAAAATAAATCTCCCTCTTTTTGGGGGGTGGGAGGGCATGGAATAGAACATACCATCTTGTGAAGAATTAAAAAAATATATTGCCTAGGTATATTTCCATTTATACCATACAGCTGTCGCTTAAAGTTGATGGTAAGGCACATACCAGGTGTCCCTTGAGGCTTTGCAAATTAGAAATTTATCTGAACAGAAACAAGTCACATCCAAAACTGTATTTTAAATTATGTCGGAATGCTACAAACATTTTTCCTCCTTGACTATTGTTTTAAAACACTGTAAAGAAGTCAGAAAAGTAGCCAGGGCCTGTCCTACACCTTAAATTAGTGAGCCTTTGAATAATTTATTTACTCATTCATTACTTCTACAAATAATTGTTCCAAAGCTGAGAAATGTGCCCTACTGTTAAGGAGCCAGAAGCCATTTATGGTCTTTGTTTCTAGACCTACATGAGAAGGAAATATTTCTTATGTTGTATTTGGCCTTTGAACTAAACCTCTCTCTATCCAACTCTCCTTATCCCAAGAAGAACATTTCCTTTGAACAACATAAACTTTTATCTGTTTATATCAAGGGGTTAACCTCAACTTATTTAAACAGATATTCACTGAGAATATATAATGTCCATGAGACTGTGATAGTAACAGAACACAGTTTCCATCCTCCAGGGTAATCTTTATCTAGTGAGGTAATGAAGTTTCCGTAGAGAAAATGCAAGGCAGAATGGTAAATTCTATAATCCAAGTTACAAACATTTTAACGACAGTCAGCCCTCTTTATCTGTGGGTTCCACACTCGTGGATTCAACAAACCGTAGATCAAAAATATTCAAAAAAAGGAAAAATTCCAGAAAGTTCCCAAAAGCAAAACTTGAATTTGGTGCACCCAGGCAACTATTTACATAGCATTTACACTGTATTAGGTATTATAAGTTATCTAGAAATGACTTAAAACATTCAGGAGAATGAGTGTAAGTTATATGCAAATACTACACCGTTTGGTATGAAGGATTTGAGCATCCTCAGATTCTGGTATCTTCGGGGGTCCTGGGACTAATCCCCTATGGATACCAAGGGATGACTGTCACTTATTTCTCTGAAGGTGAACACTGTTCATGTGTTTAGTGTCCTTCTGATGCAGATGGGTTAATTTTTACACATGAAGGTCTCTGGGACTAATGAGAAGAAATTATTTTAAGCATTTAATTTATATCCTAAATTAGCTTTCTGTAGACTTTTAATCCATGTATGCATGCACAGAATGAGGGAGCAGGTCTGAGCATGGGGTGAAAAGGGAGGGAGCTTTCAAGGTACTTCATTTTAATGAAACTGGATTTTAGTCTGCATTACAGAGGTTCTAAAAGTAATATATTTTTTAAGGATCAAAAATTTAAAAATACATATTCTTTGACCCAGCATTCTCCAGTGTCAGGACTTGAACCTACAGATATGATCCCAAATGCCTGCTAAGCATATAGATAAAGAGCATCTTTGGACTTTTTTTTTTTTTTAATAGCAATTAGAAAATTAGGTGACTGCTTAAATAAATTATGGTATATCCATATGACAGAATACTATGCATAAATTGTAAATGCTGATGTAGAACGACCACTGAGATATATTATATAAAAAATATAAATGGCATATATATATATATGTAACATTTAAAAATGAGTATATCAATAGAAATATGGAGATATGCAAAATATTTTTGTGGAAGAAATCAAAAGAAATTTAACAGGTTGAGGAGATGGGTAGGGTGGGATGCAGGGAGGGAGATTTCAATGTTCACTTTCTGTGCTGTTAAATTTTTAAATTTTAACCTTAGACGTATTACTTTTTCATTACTTAATTTTTAAATTGTTAACATGAAGTTATCTGGACAAGGAAATAACCAGATTTTTCCCCCCTTTTCTTCTCTGCAACTAAAAAATATTCTAAAGGTTGTTGTATTAAAAAAACAAAACACAGCAAAAACTGAAAAAAAATCCCAGGAACTATGCTCCAGGCAGTATGGAAGACAAGAGAGCCTGAATCATTGTCCTGATGAAAAACAAGTGAAAAAGTCAGATAAGATATAAAACGTGTATAAAATGTTTTAACTGTGTTATTGAGCTGGCAAACTCTAAGAAATGAGGTTGAAATAAATGTATTTTTAGATAAATAATAATAGATGGACCTTCACTAAAAAACATGAGATATATTTCAATATAAGGGAAAGTATGTATTTCAGATAAAAGGGAAATGATTTCAGATGTTAAAGTCAGAGATGCAAGTAGGAAGAGTGAGAAAAGATATTAGTAAGCATGTTGATCCAATGCAATTACTGTTGAACTCCCAATAGATAATCTCTATGGAATTTGACAAGCTAAATCTGAAATTTATATGGAAGAACAAAGGTCCAATTATAGTCAAAAAACAAATAGACTAATGGACAAAATAAAGACCCTATAAATAGGCCCTTGCATATATATGAAAACTGGATTTGTAATGGAGAGGGCACTGCAGATCAGTGGGGAAATGGATGGACTGTTCCATTAAAGGTACTGAGACACTAAAAGCAATAGCCATAAAGGAAAAGATTATTAAAATGTACTACATTAAATTAAGAGTTTCTATTCATCATTAGTGGCAGGGCAGGAATAAAGACACAGATGTAGAGAACGGACTTGAGGACCACGGGGTGGGGGGCGGGGTGGGAGCTGGGATGAAGTGAGAGAGTAGCACTGTCATATATACACTACCAAATGTAAAACGCATGGCTAGTGGGAAACTGCTGCATAGCACAGGGAAATCAGCTCGATGCTCTGTGACGACCTAGAGGGGTAGGAGAGGGAGGGTGGAAGGGAGGCTCAAGAGGGAGGGCATACGGGGATATATGTATACATATAGCTGATTCACTTTGTTGTACAGAAGAAACTAACAACATTGTAAAGCAGTTATACTCCAATAAAGATATAAAAAGATATATGAAATCCATGTGTGACATAAAAAAAAAATAAAGAGCACAACAATCATTAAAGAAAAAAAAAAGAGTTTCTGTTCATCAAAAGACACCATAAAAATAAGACAAGCCAAAAACTGGGAAAGAATATTGCAATACATATAGCTGATAAAGGATTAGCATCCAGAATATGTATAGAACTCCTACAATTGATAAAAGACAACCCAGAAGAAATAAGGGCAAAGGACACAAATAGGGATTTAACAGAAGAGGAAACAAAGAAGTCCATAAACATAATAAAAATATGCTAAACTTCATTAAGTAAGCAGTGTCTTTAAATTCAAGTTTAACTCACAAAGTGATCCATTATATAACCACCAGTTTGACAAAATTTTAAGTTAGATAATACAGTTAGCCCTCTGTGATTATGGTCCAAGGTTGGTTGAATCCAAGGATGTGGAACCCATGGATAAGGAGGGCCTACTATGAGAATTGTGCATCTACAGATTTTGGTATCTGTGGTGGGTCCTGGAACCCATCCCCTGCAGATACACAGCGATGGCTGTACTATATGTTGTAATGATGAAGATCTTGAGTGATAGGACCCTCACCTCTGTTGGTGCCAGTATAGGTTTATATAACCAACTTGGGAAACGGTCTGGCATTTCTTAGTGAAGCTGAACATGTGGTTACCCTAATCCTACTCCAGGTACACATCCTAGAGAACTGCTAACACGCGTATGTCAGGAAACGTACCGGGATGCTTACGGCAGTTTTGTTCTTAATTACACAAAACAGCCCAAGGACCATTAATGGTGGTATAGACATAAACTGAGCTCTGTATTAGAAATTCCATTCCATGTAATGGAATACCAGATAGCAGTGAATCACGAATGAAACATAACTCCATGCAGGAACATGGATGAATCCCCAAAAATGCTGAGCAAGAGAAGCAAGAGAGAATACATGAAATATGATTCTACTTATACAAAGTTCAAACACAGAAAACTAAACAACACATACTGCTTAAAAATATATAAAGAAGTATGGGCTTCCCTGGTGGCGCAGTGGTTGAGAATCTGCCTGCTAATGCAGGGGACATGGGTTTGAGCCCTGGTCTGGGAAGATCCCACATGCCGCGGAGCAACTAGACCCGTGAGCCACAACTACTGAGCCTGCGCATCTGGAGGCTGTGCTCCGCAACAAGAGAGGCCACGACAGTGAGAGGCCTGCGCACCGCGATGAAGAGTGGCCCCCGCTCGCCGCAACTAGAGAAAGCCCTCGCACAGAAACGAAGACCCAACACAGCCAAAAATAAATAAATAAATAATTTAAAAAAAAATATATATATATATATAAAGAAGTAATACATTTAAGAAAAGCAAGAAAATGAATAATTCAAGATTCAGGATAGGGATTGTATGGGGGAGGGGTGGGTGGTGTAGGAAGGGGGATGATCTGATTAGTGAGGGCACCCTGGGTAATCTAAGGACCTGTAATACTCTATATCCTAATCTAAGGAGGGGGTGCATGGATGTTAATTTTATTTTTTAAATTGTATAATACATTAAATACATATTATATAATATATATATATTATATATACATATATATGATACATTTCATGGGAAAAAAGCACACACACACATCTTTCTGAACATGATGGGGAATATATTATAGACCAACAAGAAAAGAATTTATCAATGGATTTACAATGTGATCCCTAGCTTTTAATCCATTTTATCAGAATGACATATTGAGACAGGATTCAGTCAAGCTTGGAAACATAGCTTACACCAAGGGACCATATGATAAACATGACCTCACATGAGAAGCTATAAAAAGCTGTGTGACATTATGAACCGCTCTTCTCTGCCTCACAAGCGAAAATCTCAACTACTTAACTCAGTTCAACAGAGAAAAGCTGAAGGGAAGATCCTATGCAAGCAGGCAAACACCACGGCCTAGAACTGACTAAGCAACATAAATGGACTTCCAGTGGTTAAGGCTGACAATGACCTCTAAAGTATGCTTGAAAAACAGAGTTCTTCTGCCACATATACTTACCTTGCTTCAGAAGAACCAACACCTGCCTTCAGTTGCTGTTCAAGGAACTGAATTCTTTTGCAAAGCAGTAAAAATGCTCACCTGTGCTTGACCATTTTTTGATCATGGCAAAAATGACTAAAGAATCTTGCATAGAACAAGTGCATGACAGCATGTTCTTTCCCTCCAATGTACAAATCCACAGGCATCCAGTAATCTGCCAACGCTGTGCTGAAAGGGCTGGGAGGAAGAGAGATGGTCATTTATAAAAAAACCCTGCTTTGTCACAATTGCATAAATTAGACCAATCATAATTTGCATATTCCCTGAAATAAATTATGTCAGAGAAAAACAGTGATTTTCTTATTAAAATATAATGAGAGAAGCTTATATAACAAAGGAGAAAAATGTCAGAGCAGTGTTAATTTATGAAATTTATAAAAACTGTTTCAGAAGCCATTATTGACATATTTTAACAAATGTGATTTTCATATATAATGAGGACAAAAGGAAAACATACCAGCAAAAAGGGTATTTCTGTACAATGCATATTTGACTATCTGGATTTATTTTAATTTTTATTACCATAGACAATCAAGATTTTTGAGTTCTTACCAATAGAGGGCAATATGGCATGTACAATGGAGACTCTCATGCAGACACTAAAAGTTCATTTGAAGACAGAAATTCATTTGCCTTTCTAGTGCATTAAGAAATGACACGCATGTCATTTCTTAATACACTAGAAAGGGGAAATAAAGTACACAAGTCCAAGTCTAAAATTAGTACTTTCCCATGCAGATTTGTGCACATGTGAGAGGGTGTCCAGTTTGTCTGGTGATTGTTAGAGAGTTGGACCACTATTGTATGTTGCTAATAATCATCGACTGTAGTCCCAAAAATGCCTTGTGAAAATGTTATGCCCTATGTAACAGCAGAGTAACATAAAATTACATTTTATAAACCAAAAAATAAATAAATAAAACAGAAATTCAATCTTATTTTTAAAGCAGCCTCAAAATGCAGATAGTCAGCAAGAGCCTGCATATGCTTCCTAAATGCACTGAGCATACTTGGAGTAATTAACATGGAACACCCTAATTCTGTCACCTAATAGATACTTTTTAGTCAAGAGAGGTCCTAAAAGAAAGGCTTCCTCAGTGGAGGCATCATTCCCTAGTCCTAATGGATGCTAGGGAGGAAAAGAAATGCCACTCACTTTATTTTCTGTGTGTGTGTGTGTGTGTGTGTGTGTGTGTGTATACACTCCGTGTGTGTGTACACTCTGTGTGTGTGTACACTCTGTGTATGTGTGTGTGTATACACTCCATGGTTTCACATATATGTGAATTCTCTTCCCCACACCTCAAGGTACTTTTTTCCCTGGAACTCAGCAGGTGGGCCTGGCCAAACACCATGTGTTTGCATCTTAAGGCAGCTTGTTTTTCTCTCCTCCAGTTACTATGCCAGAATTCTGATAAAATTTTAAATAATGTTTCTTTGTGAAAAATGCTTCCCCAGAGAAATCTAACTGCTCATGCAGGTGACAGAAAAGCAAGGGAAGTCAAGAATGGTACTCGGCCTGAAAGTAAGTTTGAAATAAATTGAGCAGTGAGATGTTGAAGGTAGCTATAGCTGGGATCTATGATCTTTCCTGGAAACCACCTAGTGAGAATGCAAGCCAGCATGGAAATAAACAGCAGCATTTTACAAAGGAAATGATGTGATACGTGGCATTCCCAAACTGGGGGCTGTGAAGGTCTCAGGACATACCTCTCACCAGTTAAGGGTCCCATCATTAAATTGAAGTCCCATCTGTAAGAAGGTTTTCCCTTGAAGCATTCTGAGAGGTGGAGAGCCTGATTTCCCTTGCATTCTAAGGCAGCTCTTCCTAACTGGAAGTCACCAAAAGTCCCTTCTAGAAGGAAGACCCAGAAGAGGGGCCCCTCTGTGGGTTAGCCGGGGCTGCCCCGGTGGTTCCCAGCCACAGCAGTCGCCCTGTATCCTTTCTTGCCTCTGTCGGCTGCTATTTACTCCGGATCCTGCTCATTCTGCACAGCCTCAACTCAAATCACAGATCCGCAGGACTGCAGGGCAGGCAGGAGGGCCTGTCTCCCTGGAAATACATTATCTTACAACCAACGAAGAAAATGGGGGCATTTTCATACGTGGACTATGGGGTTTCAGTATAATTGTTCTCCCACGGACAAGAGCAAGCTGGCAAGGTCTTTGAAGCCAGCTTGTGTCTGTGGTTTTCCTGCGCTTTGTACCAGTTTTCTTTTGTTCTCATTTCCTTCTTTACCTATCTACCTACTGCTCTCTTTCCCTTATTTATTTATTTTTGTCAAAGAAGCACATGCACATAGCTGAAAAAAATCAAATAGTACCAAAAGGTTTATAATTAAAACAGTGGTCTCCAGCCCCATTCCTTCACTAACCTCCCTCCCACCCCTCACCTGTCACTTAGCCACTTTTAATTCTTTCAGATGTTTTTTCTGGCAATTATTAAAAAATGTTTATGCTCTTTGTTCGTTTGTCAATTTTGGAAATTATCTAGCGACTATATGTGCTAAGAAGTCATGCTTCTCAGCTCTCTCACACTCCCTACCCTCCTATCCTCCCTGAATAGTTACATCATTATTTTCAGTTAAGTAAGTAACATTACACCTTTACAACTGCATAAATGCAGTTCACCACAGGGCCAACGAGGGTATTAGCACTTCCTTCCTTTTTCTGCTTTTCATTTTTCTTGTACCTGGGACTTACTTGGCTGTGAAGAATCTAATTTAATAATCAAACACAGTCCCTACAAGAGCCTGTTTCAAAGAGCACAATTGATCAACAGCTTCTAGCTCTTCTGTCTTTGGAGCCACTGGGTGTTCACACAATCCATGCCCTCCTATAGGGAGCGGACCACAGCAGGCGTTTCCTCCTGACTTGAGACTCTCTAATGGACAAGCTTTGCTTGAGGCTTCCCGTCAGCCTG
Source organism: Phocoena sinus (assembly GCF_008692025.1). Classification (NCBI taxonomy): domain Eukaryota; kingdom Metazoa; phylum Chordata; class Mammalia; order Artiodactyla; family Phocoenidae; genus Phocoena; species Phocoena sinus. Next base: position 42,057,463 of record NC_045773.1, read on the forward strand.
CTCGAGACTTTCTCAAGCTGCACTGCGGTCTGAGGCTCTTCCTACGCCATCCTCCTACCTCCGCCCTCTCCTTTCACAGGTGTCAGACCAGCATCACGGTCAAGGGCTCGCCCTGCCAACTCCTGCTCCCTCACCTCCTTATTCCCTAGAGGCACTTGCCCCCATAAATCACTTGCCCCCTCACCTCCTTATTCCCTAGAGGCACTTGCCCCCATAAATCACTTGCCCCCTCACCTCCTTATTCCCTAGAGGCACTTGCCCCCATAAATCACTTGCCCATCGAATTCCATCTTGGTGTTTGCTTCTTGGAAGACCCAGACCGACACATGCTCAAGAATTCAGCAGGGCTTTCTTTACCTCTGAGTATTCTGAGGGTCGGTATATCTGAAGTAGTACCAAGCAGAATCAACAAAGGTATCCATCGTATCTGTCTCTCTCGTGGCTGCTCCCTTGCACCTAAGAAATAAATGAAGTTCATCGATTGGTTTCTTTTTAAATATTAATGCATTTTCCACCAGCTTTTGAGAAAGCTATGACAATCATTATGAATTTAAAATGTCATAAGAACAATGCTCCATCATGAAAAGATAATTCACAGTGTGGACTCTCTTTGTACTGCAGAGTACATGATGTTTTAAAGAAACTTACAAAATAAACATTTAAATCTTCAACAATTAAAAGCCCTATTCTGTACTTCTCTGAATTTAACATGGTAGAATATCTAACAGGAATCTTGTCTCTTTTAGGCATATCAAGACTGCCTTCAGCCAATGCCTCCTCTATGATGCTTATGAGGCAAATCAGTTTATGAAGAAAACCTGAAAACCAAATATAGTGAGATACTGTGCTGAAAAATGAACTTGGGGTTTTTTTCTATCTCTGTCTCTTGGGTAAGGGGAGCAGAAATCCACAAGAGGTGACCTTAGGAAGATAAATCACCTTGGGAGCCCAAAGGCAGAGGTATGCTGGAGCCACCTCATACCAGCTTGTGAGGACTAACTGTTGGGATCACTTCCCAACTCTGGGACAAATGATGCCAAGTTGGTAGTCTGAAATTAGCCCTTGGTGAAAGTACCTATACCACAGAAATGGGCTAACACTACAAATCAGAAGCTCCCCTCCAGAGAGCTATTTAGTACACACTTACCAACACACCACTGCCTAAAGGAAGCTTCCTTATAGAAGGGTGAAGATAGCCCCACTGTTCAAGAAAGTGAATGAAGTGAGATGCTTGGTGTGTAAAGGGTTGAAAAGAAAAAGCAATCCTCATCCTAGGCATGCAGATGCCTGGGGAGGACTAAGGTTCCACAAGCACCCAACTGCTGAACCAATTTTGAAACATGTTGGTAGGGTGATGGCCCTGTGGGACTGAAGCCAAAAGCCACAATTTCTGGGAAGCCAAGAGAGAGTACCCTGAGCCAAGCCTGGCCAAGGAGGGTGCTTGGCTTCCTTGAAGACCCCCCAGAGGCCTGGAACAGCAGTGGATGGGGTGAGCCAGCTACCGACAGCTATTAGCAGGGACCCTTTGTGGCCGTGAGAAGCCACAGCAGGAGAACAGGGCTCAGACTCCAGGCTCTCCCTTCTGAGGCATGGAAGTGGGACCAACCACCTCTCCAAATGCTGCCCTTTTGGCAGCATGGGTCCTCGGGAGTTCTTGGAGAATTTGAGGAGGGGGATGAGGAACCCCAAGAGGAACTGATGAAACCTCTGCTAATTTAGCATGCAAGGGCTTGAGACTGTTTTTAATTTAAAAATAAAAGAAGGGTTGCCTTTATATGTTGCATCTGTGATGCAGTTCATACTGGCTTTCCGAATAATATTGGAGGAAACAGCCACTCCCCATCTTCTGCTTATTAAATAGAAGTGGCTCAGCAGAGAGCACAGGAGCCCAGATCTGGCAGGGCTCTGGGCTCCCAGGGGCCTCCTCATTTCAGTCAGGGGGCCTCCCACTGGGAAGCGAGGTGGTCCCTGGGGTAGGAGCTTATCGGAGATAGCCCCAAGGGAACCCTAATCCTGTTTCCTACAGTGCATCTCTAAATGAAAGCCAGGGGACTTCCCTGGTGGTGCAGTGCTTAAGAATCTGCCTGCCAAAGCAGGGAACATGGGTTTGAGCCCTGGTCCAGGAGTATCCCACATGCCGGGGAGGAACTAAGCCCGTGCGCCGCAACTACTGAGCCTGAGCTCTAGAGCCTGTGAGCCACAACTACTGAAGCCCACACGCCTGGAGCCCATACTCCGCAACAGGAGAAGCCACCGCAATGAGAAGCCTGTGCACCACAACACAGAGTAGCCTCCATGCACTGCAACTAGAGAAAGCCCGCATGCAACAACAAAGACCCAACGCACCGCCCGCAAAAAATAATAAAATAATTTAAAAATTAAATAAATAAAATCCAGGTCTTTTTATTTGGAAGGCAATCAACCAGAACACATACTATTTTGGGAAATAATTAGAAGGTAACTGTTACTTCTTCTTCCTCACCATTAGGGCACCCATACAAGTTAGGAAGAAAATGCAGGATTCAACTGATAATAGGACTAATATCTGACTAAAACTTGCCATGCTGATTTTCTTTTTAAAGGTTATGTTGGACTTGAAGACAACCAACATGTTTTCCTGCTGACACTAAAAGCTGGATTACATGGAAGAGGCTACTTGGTAAGTGGGATGGACAGATGATGGTGATGGTAACAACGTTATTACCATTATTAGCTCCAATAGTAATAATACTAACACTGGGTGGCAGACACTAAGCCAAATGCTTCATGGGCATTATCTCATTTAATCCCTAGTAACCCTGGGGATTATGAGGTAGACACTACTCATGTCCCCATTTTGAAGTTGAGTAACTAGAGTTCCGCGAGGTTAAGAAATCTGCTCAAGGTCTTAGAGCTCAAGGGTAAGGAATCCACCTTTGCTGGACTCATGCCTGTGGTCCTTACCACCATGCTGTCCCGCTTGGCCACATGGGCTCAGTGGCTCTCAGCCCTGCGTGCTCATTAGAGTCATCAGGGAGACGTGACCAAGCCCAAGCCCTGGGCTCTGCCCTTCAGGAATCTGCAGCCAAGGTAGGAAAACTTATCCCCACCATCAAGGCCCTGGGCTGCCACAACTGGCGGGCTGAAGGCTGCTGATGTCTCCAGCAGGGAAACCCTTTGTCACTGCTTATCAACAAAGAGGGTGATACCCTAAAATGGCCCAGAGCTTCCTATGCTCCTGACTGCAAGCCCCATCTCAAACCTCAGAACCGCATGGGTGAGGACCTGGGCGGACTGTTGACAGGCCCGGGCAGGATGGCACTAACATTTCCAGTTACAGAGTGTCTGCTAGGTGTCACTCTGCAGTGTTACATGCATTAATTCTCATCTTCTGAAATCCCTTCAAGGGGGTTATTTTAGCTCCCGATAAGGGAATCACAGCTCAGAGAGGTTAAGTGACTTTCCCAAGACCACAGAGCTAGGGAAGAGGCAGGGCCAGAACTTGAAGCCATTACTGTCTGACTCCCCACTCTGAGCCATGCACTTGCACTACATGGTTACCTAATTACTGACCTAGAGATGCTAAGAAGAGGACTACGTTATTTTAAAACAACCCCATCATGATCTATAAGGCAGAGAAAAATGGCTTTTCCGTAGAAGGAAGAAGGGAAATATTACAGCTTGGTATCTGTTATTTGTTTAATCAGCTGGAATGGTATCATAAAAATCACATGTGAGACATGCCAGTGAATTAACAGGAAAACATAATCCTACTGTCAAAATGAGAAGAAATGAGATATGGTATGTTTCAGTATATTAAAGAATGAGACCCCCTGAGCATACTTGTCCTCGTAGCTACTACTACTCTGCTACTTGTGATAAAATCCCCACTGTTATCACAGTCACTATGTGGGAAAACGGTAAGGCATTTTCTCTCATCTATGAGAAGCTCTTTGGAATATAAAATGGAGGAAAGTGGTCTCTTCCAAAGCTATCATGAAAATGTGTAGCTTTTCCATCAGTTGGATCAGCTGTTTCTGGGAAAGATATGAATTGACATTGCTGCTTCTACCGGCTCCGAAGAGAGGACGGGGTGCTCATCACAGGGGCTGGGCCCCAGATTCCAGCCCCTTCTCTCAAAGACAGCAAAAGACCTAAGACCTATGTTATTCTTTCCAGCCAAGTGGAAGTCTGGGACCAGACATGGTCACAGCTGGGGAATGGGGTTTCTTACCTAGGGCAGGAGCAATTCACCCACTCCGAAGCCGAGGCCAGTGGGGAGCCTCCCTTGCCAGTGAAAGAGGTGATGCTGGGCAAGGTCACAGGCAAGTCCTCCAGAGGCACGGGCACAGGACCACAGGCCGGGCAGTGGACCATGGGGATGGGCGTGCCCCAGTACCGCTGCCGAGAGATCAGCCAGTCCTTCAGTTTATCACTTGTCACCTCTCCGCCCACTCTCTTCCTCCGGGCTTTGTGAGTCAGGGCTAGAAATGCATCCGGCCGGTTCATACCTGTGAACTGAGAGGGGAAGGAGAGAGATCGCGTTCCTCCCTTGGTAAGAATGAGCTGCCACCCTGATGCCACCACCCTGGATTGCCATTTTTTGTGTGGTCTGTGCAGGGCCACATTGTGACTCTCTGTTGCCTTTGTGGGCACCTTCCTCCTTACAGTATTAAAACTTATATTTTATGACAGTGGTGAATAAAGATGAATATAATTTTTGACCTTAAGAGTTCACTTTTTTCTTCTGATGTTAAAGAAATTAACAGTTTTGGGGGGGCCCCTGAGAGTACTGTGGGCTCTGGTTTGGGGCTCTCTTTATCACCAGAGCCCTGTGGCACCTACAGAGAGAGGCAAATATCAGCATTCAGCTGCCAGTAAAAAACTGCACATTTATTTTAATGACTAATCCCCTCTTGAGACAGGGGTTGCCAGAAAAGAAAAGTTCCATATTATCCTAGAGCCGAAGGAATTCGGGCAAGCAGGGGAACAAACTGAGGCCTCAGCTTGAAGGACCACCCCTTTTGTATTTAAATGCTCCCATGTGAGAGACAGCAGGGCAGGACACTCATAGCAGAAAAGAGGAATTCTCTGTTCACCGGACACTTTTGAGAGAACCGAACTAATGATAAGAATCAGGCCAGCATGGCTTGCCAACGAGGGGATCGTGGGAACCTTGGAATTGGTTCAGTGCAGGTGTACCGCAAACCTACTAGGTGCCAGGCTTGTGCTAGGCGTTGGGAGCACAAAGATAAATCTGATCTGCCCCTATCCTTAATGAGCTTACAGCCACGGGGCATAAAGAATAGGAAAGTACAGCTATGTTTATCAAAAGCAGCCTTTTCCATTAAGCGTCTGAAGTGTCCTGAAGACCGAGCTCTCTACCAAGGAACCACTTATACTCTGGGAGAGCACTTTCTTTGTCCTACGCTCCCACTATCATGTAATTATGGTGCAGGTGATCACAAGCTCTCTTGAAAGTCTATCTTCTCAATGCATTACTGTTTTCACATCCCAGAAGCTCATGGAAGCTTTCACCATCCATTCTCCTTCCATCCATTGAAAGAATTCCTCCAGTCTAGATATTCAGTCTAGGGCCACCAGAAGATTCAACAGACCACCTGAAGCTATCTGAAAGAAGCCAGGGAGCATAATTAATGCTCAGTCCTATACTAAGGAGGGGGCATTTTTCTGGCTAATTCATAACACTAATTTTGGCCATGACTGTCCTCTTTCTCACCCTGCAGAGGGTTATCCGGGTCTCCTTTCTGGCACCTTGGCTTGGCTCTGCTCTACATCTAAGAAGCCTGCTCACACAATCTTAAGAAGGGTTTAAGGTTCAGTATCTTAAAACATGACTCATGTCTGGGGATATAATTTATGAAGTGAAGGCACAAACATGAGGTCAGAAAACATTGCCACTCCTTACACAGGAAAAAAAACCTGGCTATTCCCTTATTTTTTATATACATGATATCCTATAACCAGGTAGTCCCAAACCTGAAAAACCTGGATCTTCAGGTCTAATGGAATCAGGATCACCCAGGTGGGGCCAGTAAGCATCTCCCAGGTGATTCTGAGACATGGCCGGGTTGCAATCACTGTGTTAAGCCAGGAGTTCCCAGGCTCTACTGCACATTAGAATCACCCGGGGAGCACTGAATTCTCCTGATGTCCGATCCATGTCCTCTCCACTCCCTCAACCATTAAATCAGAATATCTGGGGTGGGACTCAAGCATCAGTACTTTTCAAAACGTTCCAGGTGTTCTCAAAGGGCAGCCAAGTTTAAGAAAGAGTGCTCTAAACCAGAACTCTCAAACTTGAATGTGCACACAAATCACATGGGGTTCTCACTAGACCAGGTGGGGTCTGAGAGTCTACACTTCTAACAAGTGATGCCAACGCTGCTGGTCCTGGGACCAGACTTTGGGTGGCAAAGTTCTAACCCAGGGATTCTCAAAATGTGGTCCCTGGATCAGCAGCAGTAGTGGCATCACCTGGAAACTTGTTAGAAATGCAAATTCTTCAGTTGCATCAGGGACTGTGAAGCAGAATCTCCAGATGGGGGCCAGGGAATCTGTGTTCTAACAAGGCCACCAGGTGATACTGGTGTGTGCTCAAGTTTGAGAATCACTGTCTAAGCCATTTCCCACTTCCCCCTGCCCCACCTCACCCTACTTCTCCCATCATAATTTCTGGCCTAGTTCGGTATCAAGGCTGAGCTCAAATCCTGCCAGACTTACCACCTAGCAAGAGACAACCTTGACCAAATAAACATGACTCAGAACTTCTCTGCTGATTTCTAAAAATGAGTCAAACTTTAGGTGGGAATAAGTCAGTAATCTGGGGAGAACAGAGATCTCTAAAAGGAACAGCCAATTTTGGTCACCTGTCCCAAGGAATCAGTTTCCCTGGAAGAGGTCATTTTTCTTAAGCAGAAGATTCACAAAATAAAGTTTAGTTGCTTCGATAACCACACTATCCTAGGATCAGGTTCAACTTGGAGCTGATAAGCTTTTAGATCTTGAAAAAGAATATTATTTTGTTTTCATAGATTAAGAAACGAGGCTGCAAGACTGTTAGTGTGGGTATGAATGAAATGATAGGTCGTAACTTGCACCCAAAGGAAAATGTGTCATCAAGCTCTTGTCAAGGCCCTGAGTTTATAAGTAAGTTCTTCGGCCACCTCCACGAGCACCGACCTCCGCAGAGCTGCTCAGTCTCTCCGTGCCATCTGGCATGGTTTCAATGACTTCAGAGTACGACAGGCCCAGGGTTTGGGCTAAGACAGTGTCCTCTAAGCTGGTGCTGGGAATTCCTGTTTAGGGGAAGAAACACAGAACGTCTCCTTTGCAAATGGCCAAGTCACAAAATAATTGACAGCACTGACACTCAGCGTTAGCTTCTGAAGGGAGACTCTAAAAGATTTTAGTCACAGAAATTATAAAACCACCTCATATTCATTGGGAAAATGGAGAACAGTCTTGGAGAAACTCACTACCCTAACACAATAGTTTACCATATTGACACTACTTCCTGTAAGTCTTTTTCCATTGCTTAGTTTCTTTTAAAAAATAGTTGTAATTCTAAAATATACAATTTTGGGTGCTTCTGTCACTTAAATAGTAAATCACAAGCATCTGGGGAAGTGTCTCTTTTGAGTGACACAGGGCAGTGAGTTCTCTTGAGAAGCAGGGCTGACTCCTCCAGCAGCTCTTAGCGCCCCAGAAAAATCCGCTTGGTCAGTAAGTGGAAAGCTAGCCAATGTGTTTCTTCAAACTATGCTTTGTTCCCAGAGGCAACAGTACGTTCTGAACAGACATTTCTTCTTCAACCCACATATGCCCTTGAGGAGATGGAGTTGAATGTAAGTAAATCACTCATCCAGAGGGCCAAGGCATGCTGTTTCAGCTTCAGCTATTAATACAAACAGGCTTTTTAGTTGTTGGTTCTGTAGGCCAGGGTTTCTCAACCTGGGTCCTACTGACATTCTGAACTTTGCTGGGGGGCCTGTTCTGTGTGCTGTAGGATGTTGAAGAGCATCCCTGGTCTCTACCAGTAGAAATGTTTCTAAAATTGCCAAATGTTGCCTGCTGCAAATCACCCCTGGTTGAGAACTGCTGTAGGGTCAACTGTCAAGACTGCTGACATCCTTGTGGACACTACACATCACGCAGCAACTGAGAGAGATAAAACTAAGGGTAATATACAAAATGCTTACGTCAGATGTCCATGAACAACCTCTCTGGAATGCTGCCCTAAAAGGGTGATTTAATGTTTGGGACACACATTCTAAAGCTCCTTGGTAAGATGGAAAACTCCATGGTATGATGGAAAGTTCTGCAGTGTTCCAGCTGAGATTATGGACCAAAAGCATCTAATGAAGCAAACAAACTCTCAGAGTGGACTTGAAGGATACTGAAGGGTGAGGACAAATGGCAAGCAATAAAAGTTGCTGAAAAGTGTTCATGGTCAAGAAGGGAAAAAAGTCATTTACTGCATTCCAAAAGTTTGTGGTCTGTAGTAACTAGGAGCAATCTTCGAATGGAGACATTGTAACCACAGAATTTATTTGATCACATAAAGACCACTCTGGACCACTGTGTTGGTCATGTGGGGCTCAGTAGAATGTGAACTATTTGTAACATGCAGGTGAGATGGTGAAAACACCACTTTAACTCTTGTTTACTTTTGTTTCTGTTCTTCCTGGAAGGCCAAGAGCCAATAATTCACAAAACATTAATTACAGAAGTGTGGGATATCAAGACAACAGGAAAAATGATTTTCCATGCATACCCAAGAAAATCAGATTTTCCTTTTCTTTTCCCTTACCCTTCAGAACTCTCAATATTCTGCTAGTACTTTGACTCAAAATACCAAAAGGGGAGACTTCCCTGGTGGTCCAGTGGGTAGGACTCTGCGATTCCAGTGCAGGGGGCCCAGGTTCGATCCCTGGTGGGGAACTAGGCCCTGCATGCATGATGAAACTAAGAGTTTGCATGCCACAACTAAGAGTCTGCATGCGGCAACTAAGAAGTCTGCATGACGCAATTAAAAGATCCCTCGTGCCGCAACTAAGACCCAGCGCAGCCAAAATAAATAAATACATATTTTAAAACAACAACAACAACAAAAAAAGGGAAAAAAGCCACATCAACAAGAGCTTCCTTTATTGTTTATCTTCGCTGGTTGTATTAATGACTTTTACTAATTATAAAATGCATTAAAGTAATAGGAATTATTTCCTTTAAGGAACATACTTTCTAGGTTTAAATTGTCAGAGGAGAATGACTTGAGTGGCTTAATATCTGTTTTCTGTGTTGATGTTTCTTCAAATCAGTTTGCCATAAAAGGATCTGAGAATTGTGAGCAAAACCATGATTTCAATAAGCAATGCTATTTCTTCTGTGTGCTAGGAGATACAGAGTGTGGAAATAACTTCCTCCGCAGGTTCTGGCACATTGGAGACTGGCTGGAATCTACAGTAGGAAAGCTGTAGCGATTGCTCGGGTCTACCCTGAGGGCAGGTCTTGGATGGGGTATATGATTAGGTCTCACACCTTGGTTCAATCCCAGACTTCCTGTTCGGTGATGATAGGTTAGAACTCTTAGGAATGAGTAAGGCCGCCAAGGAAATCCAATTTACAGCTCTAAATATGACTTCGATTTTACTGCTATTTCACGATCCCTTTCTTGCATAGCTGAAGTTCACCTCCTCCACAAAGCCTTCACCAAAAACCCAGCCCACATCGATCATGTGTGCTTTGAACGCCCATCTCAGCAGTTGCTGTTGGTTCTATGAATTCTGAAATTGGATTTTCATCTGAGTGGTATGGTTCCCCACATTGCATAGGCAAGTCTCACCAACTAGCTCTACTGGCAAAATCCATGGGCCAGACATTTTTCATTATTCTCAGCAGCAACTAGCAAGATGCAATATACTTGATATGTTTTCCAAATATGATGCTTAAATAAGAGATGATGAAATGAAGGGACATTCATTTTTACAAAGAGGCAAAACAGATCATGGAATATATAGTCAGCTCTTCCAGGCTAGGATTTTGATCTTAAACCTGCTAAGTACATTATCCTGATTACATTTTAATGGCTACTTACCTATTTTTGCATCCAGAGAGCCCTCAAAGTCAGCTTTGGCCAAGATGACAACAGGGACTTCCTGCTGGGTGAGCATGTTCACAGCTGTCACGGGCGTGAGGCAATCTGAAAATGAGAGCAAACAACTGTGGACGCCAGTCTGCTGGGACTCTAACACCATCTGAATCTCAGAGGAGACAAGTGAGAAAAATAAGCCTTAGAATTTCTGTGTTTTTGTGCTAATTATTATAGAATTTGTTCTTTGAAGGTATTAACAGATAGTTCACACTAGTGGAGAATCAAAAGATTAAACAAAAAAATGAAAATATTCATTCGCACTCCTAACCAAAGACATGAAAATGGCAGTTCTACTTTCCAGATGGTGGAGTAAAGATGTTCCCACCACCCACTTTTCCTTTTGAAAAGTACCTCAAGTATACAGAAGAATGAGAAGCACAACAATCTATCTATGGTGAAACTAAAAGATACCTGAAATTTTAAACTATAACACTTGAAGATGGAAGTGGATAGAAAAGGAGAAAATGACTGAACAGAGAGGAGATTTCCACACACACAAGGACAAAACAGTTCCTTCCCATGTACCATTTCTAAGGAGATACCAGAGGTTGTGGTCCAGCAAAAGGAAGGGGTAAATCAAGAAAGAGACAGACATGGGATCTAGGAAACAGAGGATCCAACAAAGAAAAGAGGGTAGGGACATTTGCAGAGCAGAGACAGAGAGAAGTCCCAGGATGACAGATATGCAGAAGCCTGGAGGATGACCAGGTCAGATTTAAGCAGGACAGAGAGCCCCAGGAAGCATCTTCAGGAAAAAAAGGGGATGGATAGATTATCTGACAGGCTGGAATATGTAGAAAACTTGAGAGGAGTTTTAAAGAGCTTCTGGGAGGATGTGGGAAGACAGTCAGAAATTCAAAGAACACAAAGCAAATTAAAAAAATGAGGACACCATGAACTTCAGGAAAAACAGAAAGTTATATAAAAAGGAAAATGTAATCATAGTATATTTGGCTCAGGTGACCAATATTTATGTGGTCATAATAAAACACTTAATTTGGAATTATCCAAACAGTGTGTCATCTTAAATGAAGCTTATTACAACTACTGCAGCAGTGAGATAAACCATACATACATGAATCTTCACTGAATATATGTAGGACTGGAAGCATGAAGACCCCAATAAAGTCCCAAAGGAAGAAGGGATGAGAGGTGGTAAACAATTAGTGAGTTCATTTGTACTTTTGCAACATAAGCAATTAACTACAGTTATAATTTATGAACTATTACTATTTATACCCGCTATGTTTTAAGACTTTATATAGATTTATCTAAAATATGTTCTACAAACCCCAAAGTTAAAATAAGCCTAGGGGACTTCTCTGGTGGTCCAGTGGTTAAGACTTCGCCTTCCAACACAGGGGGTGTGGGTTCAATCCCTGGATGGGGAGCTAAGATCTCACATGCCTCACAGCCAAAAAACCAAAACATAAAACAGAAGCAATATTGTAACAAATTCAATAAAGACTTTAAAAATGGTCCACATCAGAAAAACCTTAAAAAAAAAAAAGCCTAGGAATTAGGATTTATTTTTCAGAGAGGTAAAGATAGGCTCTGTAAACATCTAAGCCAGCTCTGATCTTCCTTCACCTTGGGTGTCAGGAAGCACAGGACAGGGTTATGGTGGGGACAGAGTGAAAATGCAATGCAAATGGGTCTCCAGGGATGAGGTTCAACCAGCACCCTGGTACCATGACTGGAAGGCACCTGCTGCTGGAGCTGCTGAAGTGCTGACACCCTCAAAGTGGACAGCCAGATTTCTGATTCCATATGGTCCCTTCTCAAAGAACAGGTATACATTTGCAAATTCTGCAATTATGGTATGTTATTAGGAGGATGGACAGTGAGGCGTGGTGGAGTGAGAATAAAAGTCACTAGGTAATGTCTAGAACTGGTGAATGGAGAGACAGCAGTGTAGGCATATCATACAGACATGTGGCGGTCTATACCAGAGAAACGGCGGTGGAACAGACTGCCAGTTGACACCATATCTGTCTCTCCTTCTGATTCAGCAATAGAATGTTTAGTTGGACACATGACTGCGTAGCTAATGGCAGCACTGCTCAGCTTCACTTGCACTGGGTATGGCCATGGGGTTAAGTGTAGAAGCAAACTTGCAGGTCAAGCTCTCAAAGGGAAGGAGCTGCCCTTCTTCCCCCACCACCTTCTTACTGCGACGCAGATGAAGTGTAGAACAATCTGGAACACACAGATAAGGGCAACGTCCTAGAGGGGCAGAGCAGGAAGGCAGAAAGAGCCTTGGCCCCAACCACCCCACAAAGCAGACTTGTTATACCCACTCTACATGTCACGTGGGCAAGAAATAAACTTCTGTCCTTTTAGTCACTGTTTTTCTAGGACTCTGTCACAGCCATCAAACTTATACCCTAAGTAACAAATTCCCCCCCAAATTAAAAGTGGTTGGGTAAGGAGGCTACTGTCATTGCTGTTGTTAGTACCCTCTGAAATTTCACATAATATACATATATCACCTAGATTTTTAAAAACACAAATTAATTTTTATAAAGAGAGATGGAAATTAAAGTAATTTTGAAGTATTATTATTTTTCACCTGATAAGAAAAACTTTTAGAAGGGTACCATCACTGTTTGTGAAGTTGCACTGAAATTCACGTATCATTGAATACAGCACTCTAAACTGATATAGCCCTTTCAGAAACCAATTAAAGCAACTTGTAAACAGAACTAGAAAAGGGTTCATAAACTTTGACCCAAAAAAATCACACTCCTGGGGATGTTTCCTAAGGAAGTAATTCTGCAGAGGCAAAGAGCTGTCTCCATAATAGCCCAAACATGAAAAAGGCCAAATGTTCAACATGATAGGGAAGATTTAGGATATTATGATACACTTGAGTTGACAGAATATTATGTATGGATTAAAAAAACAATTGGGAAGCCTGCCTAAAAACAAAGAAATATTTTCTGATATCACATTAAGTAAAAACCAAAAAATAAAGATAGAAGCAGTCTGATTTTTAAGATAAGTGTGTGCGGGAACACGAATTTAAAAGATTTATGACACATAAAAAAGAACAAAGTTGAACTCCTATCTTTGCTATATATAAAAATTATACTTAATTTAAAAATGAATTAAAGACCTAAATATAAGATCTAAAACCATAAAACTCTTAGAAGAAACATAGGTATAAATCTTTGTGATCTTTGATTAGGCAATGGTTTCTTAGATATGATACCAAAATCAAAAACAAAAGAAAAAGTAGATAAATTGGACTTTAACAAAATTTAAAACTTCTGTGTTTCAAAGGACACCATCAAGGAAGTGAAAAGAAAACCCACAGAACTGGAGAACATTTTTGTAAATCATATATCTGATAAGAAACTTGTATCTAGCATAAAAAATTATTACAATTTAATAATAAAGACAACTAAATTAAAAAATGGGCAGATGTTTCTCTAAAGAAGATATGTAAATGGCCAATAAGCATGTGAAAAGATGCTCAATACCATTAGCCATCAGGTAAATGCAAATCAAAACCACAATGAGATAATGCTTCACACTCACCAGCATGGCCATAATAAAAAAGACAGACAATAACAAGTGTAGACAAAGATGTGGAGAAACTGGAACCCCCATGTACTGCTGCTGGGAATGTAAAATAGAGCAGCTGTTTTAAAAAAGTCTGATTGTTCCTCAACCAGTTAAAAATAGAGTTACCATAAGACCCAACAACTCTACTCCTAGATATTGGGTTGGCCCAAATCTGAACGAATGTTCATAGCAGCTAGCTGGAAAGTGGAAAGAAACAAAATGTCCATCAACTGATGAATGGATAAATAAAATCTGGTATATACAATGGAATATTCTGAAATAAAAAGGAATGAAGTACTGACTACAACATGGATGAACCTTGAAAACATTATACTATACGAAAGAAGCCAGTCACAAAAGAACAAATATCATATGAGTCCATTTATATGAAATGTCCAGAACAGGAAAGTTTATGTAGAAAGGAAGTAGATTAGTGGCTGCCTGGGGCTGGGGGAAATAGGAGGAATGGGGGTGACTGCTAGAGGGTATGGGATTTCTTTGGGGGATGATAAAAATGTCCTAAAATTGACAGGGGTGATGGTTGTAAAACTCTGTAGATATACTAAAAACCATTGAATTGCACATTTTAAATGGGTGAATTTTATGATATGTGAATTATATCTCAATAAAGTCATTACAAGAAAAATATGAAAAAAAAGTAGAGTACTTGCATTAAAGGGCTGAATTTTTCTCCATTTGCCCACATAAAAGGTCTATTATGACAGTTTTTCAATTAGAAAAAAGTTCTTGGCCAGGCCTAGCATTCTCCACATTTCTCATTAGTCATGTGCTGGTGACATGAAGCAGGAAGCCAAGGAGAAATCCCAAGTAACTGAAGCAGTTCATACAGGGGTTAAGTCATAGCTAAATGCTTTAGAAGATACAAAGGATTACTAACTTAATAGTTAGTAATTACAAAGGAAACATTCCAGTCAAGAAGCTGCCCTCTGCTCTCAGGGCCCCCACTGCAAAAAAGGCAGGTCTTTCACGCCCCACGGAAAAACAGACCAAAGTCTCTGTTCATAACTCAGCAAAGCAGTGCTGCTTGCAGCTAGGTCCCAGGGATGCTCTGTGGAAACAGGGTCCTCTGGTCAAGTAAGCGTGAGGAGAGCTGCATGACGTCCCCTCGTAGACAGTCACAGTGCACGTTAGCACAGCGAAGGCACTAAAAAGTCCAGAAGCAAAGAAACCTATTGATTTTTGCTTTATTCCAGGTTACCTGAGCATGGAAGCTTTCCTCCACACAGTATCTATTAACATGTGCTGAAAGGATGCTAGTAGGAGCAGTTTGATTGAGAATAAACTATTAGCCACAGGATTCTGTTCCTTACCCTTTGTCCCACCCCCATGCTGAATCAATGGCAAGACAATAGGGAGCAATAAATTATTCAGTGCTCTGAGGCTTCTCTCTAATGTGTCAATAACAACAGGGTTTCTACGTCACCCAGTAGGGAGACCTCATTTACCCTTTTGGCAAAAAATACATTGTGTAGACCACTGGTGACTCACAGCTGAAATGTGTGGTTCCAAAGCCCCAGGGTTTGCATATTTTAATAGTAGGAATGTAAGAAAAGACTCCAGGAAATGTCAGAACTGCTTCTAGAACTCTGATGATATTTCCCTATTGATGCTTTTTATGGTTTCTAGTTCCTATCAAGTCACAGCTTACATAACATGACTTAAATCAGAGGCGGTCAGCTGAGAAAAGGAGGCAATGCCAATGATTATGGAAATACACTCAATTTCAAGAACTGTATAGAGAAGGACCTTAATTTTTGCTCTCTTAAAGGAATCTGTGCCAATTATAGTATGCTGAGCAAAAACCGTACATTTAGTCAGTAACATCAGCAACCCAGTCGGCCAGGCCAGAAATGAGGGAGTTGTCCCAGGAGCCTTCCAAATACTTCTCAGAGCTGTTCTCGCCCCTCCATTCTGATGGCCACTGTTCTAGGGTCTTCACCATCTCTCACCCTAACTAATGGGGTAAGCCAGCTCTCCTGCCTCTACTCTGCGACTCAAGCATCACCCTGTCCACATGTATCACCCTCCTCCTCAGACCCCTCAGGGCTCCTTCTGTTCCCACCAAGTGCTCCACCCCACCTTGCCCGATAGCCTCATCACCTGCGCTGCAGAGAAAACTCAACTTACAAAGGTGAAATGACCATCCTTAAGTCATAGGATGGATCTGGGATCAGAACCTTGATCATCTTGTGCCAACTCAGGAGACAATATGCAGAAATCAACTTAGCAACTGCAGGAACTCATGTTTGAGAATTTAAACTTGTGCAAGTGATATATTCAGTCACAACTGTGGGCTGCCATGACTTGCAGCAGTTACTGCTCTAACATTAGCTATCCTCAAAACTGGACATTTGAGGGAAAACCAAGCTGCGTGCCTGATTTGAGCCACATGGCAATGGTAAATGACACTAGTGATAAGATGTTCAGGTTTAAAATGTGACCTCAAAGGCCAAAGGAGGTATAAATCCATATTCATATGGTAATTTTAATTCATTGGGAAAACTGCATTACACTCTAGCACTGTACTGGCCGTAAATAACTGATTCTACATGTCAACATCCAGAGACTTGACATGCAAATTAATCTAGAGACTTTGAATAAATTGACATCTGCAAAAAGAATATTTCCATTCTGAAAATTAGAATCAGAAAATTTAGAGCCAAGTGTAGTGTTCCATTTGTAATTATTTCAGAGATTACTAAAAAGAGGGGAGAACAAAGTGAACGAGCCATTCAGCACCAAAAGGAAATAACCAGGCCAAGTCAGATCTGCTGATATCCAAATGATCATGAAAACACTGCTCTCTGCATATGCTAAAATTATTTCTTAATTTCTTACATATGAAAATGTTTTGGATTTATGTAGTGTCTTTCATGTCAGGAACTCCATCTTTTGTAACTTATTGGCTAGTTAATCCTCTATTGCTATTACTTCATTTTAATTTGTGTCCCCAAATTAACCATGGGAAAAAAATCTAAGGCCAGATGTTTATATTTTTCAGTTTTTCAATTTTAGATATTATTCAACCAACATAGCCCTCAAGGAATCTCAAAATGCTCATGAAAGTAAAAACAACAAGTTTTCCCTTTAAACTAAACAGTCGAAAACAATCCAATCTTTCCTTTGAATACGTGGAAAATAAAACTGAGAGAGATAGCTACTGGACTTTATAAGCACACACTGAAATCTTAAGAGTCTTTTCTCCATTTCAATATACAACAACAAAAGAGATGAAACCAAGTGGTATCTGTCCTGTGCCAGTGAATTACATATGCATCTGGGTCTCCTCTGCTATGACCCCGCCTCCGCCCCCCAAAGACAGGACTGTGAACGGCCATCTATGCATCCCCAAGTGCTCAGTATGTAGCAGGCTCTCAGTAAGTATTAACTGATCTGAATATTGATGCTGTTAAGTAAACAATTAGAAGTCCTAAGCAGAGATAAGCTGGGATGACATTGTTTCTCTTTCCAATGTGATCAGGAAATCTTTCATTCTGACTATTTTAAGAATAGCAATTAAAAAAAAAAACTTTATGCCACCATTCAAAAAATTTTATTAATCAAATAACTTAAATAGACCTCCAATAATTCAGATGTTGTGCTTTTGGGTTGAAGTTTATAGTCTATGAAAAGTGAAGGAGGCTGAGATTTTTACAGAAACTTTACATTTCTCTGGAGACTTACTTCTAAATGACAGGTGATTTCTTTTCGCCTGCCCAGGATCATATCCCCTTCCTCTGGGAAGAGCCTCTGAGTTTCAGAAAGCTACCCCTTCCTCACTGATGACAGTCTTGTTGGTCTATCAAGGAAGGTGCCTGGCCTTCCCTTGGCCAACAAAAAGGCCAGGTCCTCAGTTATACCAAGTGAACACCCTTCTCTGCAACAGGAATCTCAAACCAAGTGCCCCAAGCACTGAGGGCGAGGTGAGAGCAGATTCACTCAGTCAGTGGTACGCAAGAGACTATTAGCTCCTACTGCCCAAACCCCCATGGCTGTCTGGTCCAAGTCCTCTTCCAGACTGGTTCTTCCCCACAGCTTTCTAGTATGTTCCCCTCCTCCCCTGGGTTAGCCAGAGATGGATTCTGTTGCTTGCAACCCTGGAATACTGACTAACGCATAGGCACTTCCCAATCCTCACTGACCAACACCTGCTATGCCAATTCTAGGTCAGCTTGATCCACTCATTTAAGACCTGTATTGAGCAGGACTCGGCTTGTCTGCTCAGATCACTGTGTGAATTCTTAAAGATACTAAAATTAAGTTATTGAAATGTTTCCTTTAATTGTCATTGGCTTCCTTCCTGTCCCTGTCAGTATAGTTTTATTTGATGATAAAATTATAAGTTAAGTACCAGATTCTATTCCTATCAGAAAAGAGCTTTAAATCTAGATTATATTTAAAGGGAAAGAGTTGAGCTTTCAAACAAAAACTTAAGAAGCGGACAAACTAGTAACTCAAAGTAACTTAACATTTTCAAAGTTCTTTTTGATCCTCATGTTTTAAAATCAAAACATGAAAAGTTAGGCCAAGGAGAATAACAGATCACACAAGATGACATATGTGAAAGGACCGTGAACTCTGTGAAACATAAGGCATAATGCCCCCGTCTTAACCTTAACTTGCCAACTCACCTTTGCCAGGGATGAGAGCCTTCCGAAAGGCTTCCTTCAGAGAGCTGTGCCCATGTAAGAGTCTGTGGCTGGGAGAGATGGCCACGTGGGCAGTGCCGTAAACGGCCTCGGGGGTGGCCGTGTAGGCGCTCAGCTTTTCTCCTGTGACTTGCCCATCAACCTGGCAGGGGGGGAAGCAGAGTCATTTCCTCAGTCCTCCCTCTGGGCTGCTGTGCTCCCCAGCCATATCCCTTCCTCCCACCCCTCCCCAATCCCAGATATGGTGACAGCTTCTGACCACAGCCACAGGGATGTGGGGACCTGAGGTGGTCCCTGGCAGGGGCAGAAAGGGCAAGAGAGAAGAGGGTCACAGCTCCTCTTTCAGGAGGCCTCCCCAGTGCCCACAACCAGGCGTACTTGGGGGCTCCAAATCAAAGGGGGTCAAAGCATGCTCAGAAGGATGCCTTCCCCGGTTCTCGGCTCCTTTGTTCACAAATCAATAATAACCGTCAATGTTATTCGTCCTGAGAAAGGAGCTACACTTTCCTCCAGGATTTAAGTTACAAATAAAGGCATCAACATTTCTAACCAGAAAAAGACACTGAGGCTAATTCCATTTTGAACAGGAAAGAAAGGACACCCTGAGCTGAGCTCAAGAATGAGTGCTCCTAGGGCTGGTTAAATGCCTTTCAAGGAAGAGTCAAACATTAGGCACCAACTGAATGCCAACTATGTGACAGACACAGAGGACACAGAGAGGCCAGATCCCCCTTTGTTCACACATTCAAATATGCTCACAAAGTGCCAATGATGTGCGAAGCGCTTGGGGCCCAGAACTAAAAGTCCACACTATGGACTGAGTGCCAATTAGATGTCACCTATGGAGCCAGGCGTGGGGCCTCAGAGGCACAGCCACATGGCCCTGTACCTGCAGGACTGAGAGTGTTCTCTCCGGAGATGTCTCATTTTCAGGTAGGTCCAGGAATGGAGGTGGAAACACTTTCACGATAAAATATTGGGCAAGGGAGAGAATACAGAAGACATTCCACATACAGTAGCCAGGTGGCTCAGAGACCCGCATCCCTCACCCTGGTGAAGAAGCAAAGGCCTACAATGTGATCACATCTTGAAATGAAAATTCTGGATGTAATGAGTTAAATAAAATATTATTAAAATTAATTTCACCTGTTTCTTTGTACTTTAAAAAATGTGGCTACTAGAAAATTTGAAATTACATATGTGACTCTCAGTATCTTTCTACTGGATAGCACTGTTGCAGTCTCAAGTTGCTGGTCTCTTCAAAGAGTTCTAAAAATGCAGAAGGGGGTTTCTGAGCATTAATTGCTGGAGATGCTCTTGCTCGATCACCTTTAATGTGAAGTCCAAATGGCAGCCCACACAGTCCCCGATCCAGTGGGCCTGCATGCCTTTTATTCCGTACCATTCCGGAAGGTCTGCCAGCGCGTCCTGCATGGGCTGTAGGAATGAAAGGAGAACGGAGAGGTAGAAGCACACAGCTTACTTAAGACAAAACAAGTGATCTGGGGATCGCTAAGGTGGGAGAACTGGGGACACTGAAGGAGGTTCAGGATTTAGCCCTTTTCTTCTTCACTTGTCAATCAGAGAGGCCCAGCAAAGGTCATACAGATGCACTCATCATGACTCAATTTAGTGAGATGGGTTTCACTCACTTCTCTATTTTGAGTGGGCCAAGGTTTCAGAGAGAGAAGAAAATTAACAAGGAGAGACCATGATTAACATCTTTGATGGATGTGGTTAGTGCATTCTCCTCCACAGTCTGGGACCGAAACAAAAGAAGTTCAAGTTTATGAATTTTTAAACCCTAAGATAAGTCATTCACAGGTATGGCTATTCTACAACTCAACTGTATCATATATAGAACATTAAAAGTTTATTTAAAAAATAAAAATTAGGGCTTCCCTGGTGGCGCAGTGGTTGAGAGTCTGCCTGCCAATGCAGGGGACACGGGTTCAAGCCCTGGTCTGGGAAGATCCCACGTGCCACGGAGCAGCTGGGCCCGTGAGCTACAAATACTGAGCTCTGCGCGTCTGGAGCCTGTGAGGCCCGCGACAGTGAGAGGCCCGCGCACCGCGATGAAGAGTGGCCCCCGCTTGCCACATTGATTTGTGTAACATTTACTATTAAAAGCACACATTTATTTTCATCGTCTAATTTTAATCCTAAAATCCTACAAAAGGGAGGCTTTTCAATAAACTATTCTCTATGGTCTCAAGCTCATGCCATCCCTTTATTTGAAGATGAGATACATTCTTTCAACAAATAAGTTTAAAAGTAAATCATATATTTATAATAAGAGTCCAATTTTAAATTCCTAATTGTATTATGACAAATACAGGCAACATAACAATGCTTTATTCGTGTAGTGTTTTGTAATTCATAAAGTGCTTTTACACACATCTCTTCTCACACACTCTGGGTAAGGTAGCTCACTTTCAGAGTAATGAACCCACACTGAAAAAGCGTATAGCTTTCTCATGCAAGCCTGCAGGAAAGGACAAGCCAGGACTAAAACCCAGACCTTACTAACTGCATTCTTTTGCCTACAGGTCAGAGACTTACTCTATCGTGTGATAAAACAACACAGAGCATTTTCTACACTTGTCATCTATCTATCCATCCATTCTCATTTATTCGGGAGAGCCTGCAAGTTTCAAGATCCAGAAATTTCTTCTGAGGCAGAAATTGTGGATTATGGACACCATCAAGTTGACCAGCAATGTGTTCATTCATTTGTTTATTCCCAGGAATGTATTAACACTAAACACAAGGACATCATCTAGGCATTGGAGACTTGGGCATACACAAAGCAGGATGTGCCAGAGTCCCTAAAATGAAGTTTAAATAATACACACATGGAGCCTGCAGCTATTCGTTGGGTAACTGATCAAACCTGCAATGCCAAATGCTATTAGCATCAGAGAAGATGGGACACGGGTCGTGGAAATGAATCAAGGGAAAAGAAAAATAGTGGGAGGGTAGGGAAGAAAAGTAACAGAGTGAAAAGTAGGGAGAGATATAAAAAATTTGGGGGGTGAACCACAGAGGAGAAGGAAAGTCACAGGAAGTGGGTGGGTGAGGAAAGAAAAGCTCCAAAAAGAAAAGAAAGGAAGGGAAAAGAAGCAACTAAAGAGTGCCTGCCCAGCCCACAGTAGGGTGCAGTGACCAGTCAATAACAGGGTGAGCCTTCCTGCCATGGGGCTGTCAATCTTGAGAGAAAAGCAAAGGAAAGAGGGAAAAGAGTTACACTAATATTAAAATAGAAACCAGACATGTGTGCAAAATTGGAAAAGGAGAGCACTGGAAAGCCTCAGTGAAGAGCTCAAGCTGTCCTTTTAACGCAACGTCACACTAAGGCTCAGTAAAGGCAGGTCCCCTTCCTTTTTGCTACCAATAGGAACCTAGCTGTGTGACACTTGGCATAATCCTCATGCAGAGACCCAACTACCCAGCTCATGTTTATAGGTCATCTGCAACAAAATGATTCTAGGGTTCTCCCATTTCCGGACCATTAATCACGAAAGATAAAAACGTTTTTTATGAGGAAATGTCATTAATTAGAAACCGTGGGTATTTTATAGTCTACCTGGTCATTTGGAAAGGAGATCTACAAAAACCAAATAGCTGATGACAAAGATTCAGAAATATTTTAGGTAAGTTTTGAAACTTCATAATTCAGCATGACCTATGCTTAAGCCAATTCATGATGTTGATGAAACCGTACTGCCCAATCTCCCAGGGCAGGATCAAGGAAAACCAGAGTTGCTAGTTTTAAGTACAACAAGCAGATCAACATGTGTCAATGCCATACATATATTCCAACATCTGTGCCTGTGAGATGGCTTTCCATAGGATATACAAAATGCTTTATGGGTCAAGTAAAGTTGCCCAAAAGGACCATTATGTTTCAGTATTTGCCTGAGTGAAAACTGACTTTTGAGAAGGTGGTAAAAGTCCTGCTTCAGGTTCCTGACTGTTCATTACTTCAATTAAAGTGGCTTTCTTAAAAAAAAAAAAAAAAAAAAGTGGCTTTCTTTTGGTACAAACTATTATGTATAAAATAAATAAGCTACAAGGATATATTGTACTGCCCAAGGAATATAGCCAGTATCTTATAATAACTATGAATGGAGTATAATCTATAAACATTTTCAGTCACTACATTATATACCTGAAACTAACATAATATTGTAAATCAACTATACCTCAAAAAAAAAAAGTCAGAGCAACGAGATTGGTTCAAGATGGTGGAGTAGAAGGACGTGCTCTCACTCCCTCCTGCAAGAACACCAGAATTACAACGAACTGCTGAAAAATCATCGATGGGAAGACACTGGAACTCACCAAAAATGATACCCCACATCCAAACACAAAGGAGAAGCCACAGTGAGATGGTAGGAGGGGCACAATCACAATAAAATCAAATTCCATAACTGCTGGGTGGGTGACTCACAAACAGAGAACACTTATACCACAGAAGTCCACCCACTGGAGTGAAGGTTCTGAGCCCCATGTCAGGCTTCCCAATCTGTGGGTCTGGCAACGGAAGGAGAATTCCTAGAGAATCAGACTTTGAATGCTAGTGGGATTCGATTGCAGGACTTTGACAGGACTGAGGGAAAAAGAGACTCCACTCTTGGAGGGAACACACAAAGTACTGTGCTCATTGGGACCAAGCGGAAGGAGCAGTGACCCCATAAAAGACTGAACCAGACCTACCTGCTAGTGTTGGAGGGTCTCACAGGCAGGGGATGACTGTGGCTCACCGTGGAGACACTGGCAGCAGAAGTTCTGGGAAGTACTCGTTGGCATGAGCCCTCCCAGGGTCTGCCATTAGCCCCACCAAAGAGACCGGGTAGGCTTCAGTGTTGGGTCGCCTCAGGCTAAACAACCAACAGGGAGGGAACCCAGCCCCATCCATCAGCAGACAAGTGAATTTAAGTTTTACGGAGCTCAGCCCACCAAAGCAACAGCCAGCTCTACCCACCACCAGTCCCTCCCATCAGGAAACTTGCACAAGCCTCTTAGATAGCCTCATCCACCAGAGGGCAGAGAGCAGAAGCAAGAAGAACTAAAATCCTGCAGCCTGTGGAACAAAAACCACATTCACAGAAAGACAGACAAGATGAAAAGGCAGAGGGTTATGTACCAGATGAAGGAACAAGATAAAACCCCAGAAAAACAACTAAATGAAGTGGAGATAGGAAACCTTCCAGAAAAAGAATTCACAATAATGATAGTGAACATGATCCAGGACCTCGCAAAAAAAATGGAGGCAAAGATTGAGAAGATGCAAGAAAAGTTTAACAAAGATCTGGAAGAATTAAAGAACAAACAAATAGAGATGAACAACACAATAACTGAAATGAAAAATACACTAGAAGGAATTGATAGCAGAATAACTGAGGCAGAAGAACGGATAAGGGACATGGAACACAGAATGGTGGAATTCACTGCTGTGGAACAGAATAAAGAAAAAAGGATCAAAAGAAATGAAGACAGCCTAAGAGACCTCTGGGACAACATTTAACATAACAACATTCACATTATGGAGGTCCCAAAAGGAGAATAGAGAGAGAAAGGACCAGAGAAAATATGTGAAGAGATTATAGTCGAAACCTTCCCTAACATGGGAAAGGAAATAGCCATCTAAGTCCAGGAAGTGCAGAGAGTCCCATACAGGATAAACCCAAGGAGAAACACGCCGAGACACATAGTAATCAAACTGGCAAAAATTAAAGACAAAGAAAAATTATTGAAAGCAGCAAGGGAAAAACAAAACATAACATACAAAGGAATCCCCATAAGGTTATCAGCTGATTTTTCAGTGGAAACGCTGCAGCCCAGAAAGGAGTGGCAGGATATACTTAAAGTGATGAAAGGGAAGAAACTATAACCAAGATTACTCTACCCAGCAAGGGTCTCATTCAGATTAGACAGAGAAATCAAAAGCTTTACAGACAAGCAAAAGCTAAGAGAATTCCACACCACCAAACCAGCTCTACAACAAATGCTAAAGGAACTTCTTTAAGTGGAAAACACAAGAGAAGAAAAGAACCTATAAAAACAAACCCAAAACAATTAAGAAAATGGAAATATGAAAATACATATCGATAATTACCTTAAACGTGAATGGATTAAATGCTCGAACCAAAAGACACAGGCTTGCTGAATGGATACAAAAACAAGACCCATATATATGCTGTCTACAAGAGACCCACTTCAGACCAAGGGAAACATTCAGACTGAAAGTGAGGGGATGGAAATAGATACTCCATGCAAATGGAAATCAAAAGAAAGCTGGAGTAGCAATACTCATATCAGATAAAATAAAGAATGTTACAAGAGACAAGGAAGGACATTACATAATGATCAAGGGATCAATCCAAGAAGGAGATATAACAATTATAAGTACATATGCACCCAACATAGGAGTACCTTAATACATAAGCCAACTGCTAACAGCTATAAAAGAGGAAATTGACAGTAACACAATAATAGTGGGGGACTTTAACACCTCACTTACACCAATGGACAGATCATCCAAACAGAAAATTAATAAGGAAACACAAGCTTTAATGACACAATAGACCAGATAGATTTAATTGATATTTATAGGACATTCCATCCAAAAACAGCAGTTTACACTTTCTTCTCAAGTGTACACGGAACATTCTCCAGGATAGATCACATCTTGGGTCACAAATCAAGCCTCAGTAAATTTAAGAAAATTGAAATCATATCAAGCATCTTTTCTGAACACAACGCTATGAGATTAGAAATCAATTACAGGGGGAAAAAATGTAAAAACATAAACACATGGAGGCTAAACAGTACATTACTAAATAACCAAGAGATCACTGAACAAATCAAAGAGGAAATCAAAAAACACCTAGAGACAAATGACAATGAAAACACAACAATCCAAAACCTATGGGATACAGCAAAAGCAGTTCTAAGAGGGAAGTTTATAGCTATATACAAGCCTACCTCAAGAAACAAGAAAAATCTCAAATAAACAATCTAACCTTACACCTAAAGGAACTAGAGAAAGAAGAACAAACAAAACCCAAAGGTAGCAGAAGGAAAGAAATCATAATGATCAGAGCAGAAATAAATGAAATAGAAACAAAGAACACAATAGCAAAGATCAATAAAACTAAAAGCTGGTTCTTTGAGAAGATAATCAAAATTGATAAACCATTAGCCAGACTCAACAAGAGAGAGAGGACTGAAATCAATAAAATTAGAAATGAAAAAGGAGAAGTTACAACAGACACCGCAGAAATACAAAACATCTGAAGAGACTACTACAAGCAACCCTATGCCAATAAAATGGACAACCTGGAAGAAATGGACAAATTTTTAGAAAGGTATAACCTTCTAAGACTGAACCAGGAAGAAACAGAAAATACGAACAGACCAATCACAAGTAACGAAATTGAAACTGTGATTAAAAATCTTCCAACAAACAAAAGTCCAGGACCAGATGGCTTCACAGGTGAATCGTATCAAACATTTAGAGAAGAGCTAACACCCATCCTCTCAAACTCTTCCAAAAAATTGCAGAGGAAGGACCACTCCCAAACTGATTCTATGAGGCCACCATCACCCTGATACCAAAACCAGACAAAGATACTACAAAGAAAGAAAATTACAGACCAATGTCACTGATGAATATAGATGCAAAAATCCTCAGCAAAATACTAGCAAACAGAATCCAACAACACATTAAAAGGATCATACACCATGATCAAGTGGGATTTATCCCAGGGATGCAAGGATTCTTCAATATACGCAAATCAATCAATGTGATACACCAAATTAAGAAATTGAAGAATAAAAACCATATGATTGTGCATCCCTGGTGGCGCAGTGGTTGAGAGTCTGCCTGCTGATGCAGGGGACACGGGTTCGTGCCCCGGTCCGGGAAGATCCCACATGCCGCGGAGCGGCTAGGCCTGTGAGCCATGGCCACTAAGCCTGCGCATCCGGAACCTGTGCTCCTCAACGGGAGAGGCCACAGTGGTGAGAGGCCCATGTACCGCAAAAAACAACAACAACAACAAAAAACCCCCAAAACCATACGATCATCTCAATAGATGCAGAAAAAGCTTTTGACAAAATTCAACACCCATTTAGGATAAAACCTCTCCAGAAAGTAGGCATAGAGGGAACCTACCTCAACATAATAAAGGCCATATACGACAAGCCCACAGTAAACATCATTCTCAATGGTGAAAAACTGAAAGCATTTCCTCTAAGATCAGGAACAAGACAAGGACGTCCACTCTTGCCACTATAATTGAGCATAGTTTTGGAAGTCCTAGCCACGGCAATCAGAGAAGAAAAGGAATACAAATTGGAAAAGAAGAAGTAAAACTGTCACTGTTTGCAGATGACATGATACTATACGTAGAGAATTCTAAAGATGCCACCAGAAAACTACTAGAGCTAATCAATGAATTTGGTAAAGTTGCAGGATACAAAATTAATGCACAGAAATCTCTTGCATTCCTATACACTAAAGATGAAAAATCTGAAAGAGAAATTAAGGAAACACTCCCATTTACCACTACAACAAAAAGAATAAAATACCTAGGAAAAAACCTACCTAGGGAGACAAAAGACCTGTATGCAGAAAACTATAAGATACTGTTGAAAGAAATTAAAGATGATACCAACAGATGGAGAGATATACCATGTCCTTGGATTGGAAGAATCAATATTGTGAAAATGACTATACTACCCAAAGCAATCTACAGATTCAATGCAATCCTTATCAAATTACCAATGGCATTTTTTACAGAACTAGAACAAAAAATCTTAAAATTTGTACGGAGACACAAAAGACCCCGAATAGCCAAAGCAGTCTTAAGGGAAAAAAACGTAGCTGGAGGAATCAGACTCCCTGACTTCAGGCTATACTACAAAGCTGCAGTAATCAAGACAATATGGTACTGGCACAAAAACAGAAATATAGATCAATGGAACAGGATAGAAAGCCCAGAGATAAACCCACACACCTATGGTCAACTAATCTATGACAAAGGAGGCAAGGATATACAATGGAGAAAAGACAGTCTCTTCAATAAGTGGTGTGGGAAAACTGGACAGCTAGATGTAAAAGAATGAAATTAGAATACTCCCTAACACCACACACAAAAATAAACTCAAAATGGATTAGAGACCTAAATGTAAGACCAGGCACTATACAACTCTTAGAGGAAAACATAGGAAGAACAGTGTTTGACATAAATCACAGCAAGGTCTTTTTTGATCCACCTCCTACAGTAATGGAAATAAAAACAAAATTAAACAAATGGGACCTAATGAAACTTAGAAGCTTTTGCACAGCAAAGCAAACCATAAACAAGACGAAAAGACAACCCTCAAAATGGGAGAAAATATTTGCAAACAGATTAACGGACAAAGGATTAATCTCCAAAATATATAAACAGCTCATGCAGCTCAATATTAAAAAAATCAAACAACCCAATCCAAAAATGGGCAGAAGACCTAAATAGACATTTCTGCAAAGAAGACATACAGATGGCCAGGAAGCGCATGAAAAGCTGCTCAACATCGCTAATTATTAAAGAAGTGCAAATCCAAACTACAATGAGGTATCACCTCACACCGGTTAGAATGGGCCTCATCAGAAAATCTACAAAGAACAAATGCTGGAGAGGGTGTGGAGAAAAGGGAACCCTCTTGCACTGTTGGTGGGAATGTAAATTGGTACAGCCACTACGGAGAACAGTATGGAGGTTCCTTAAAAAACTAAAAATAGAATTGCCTTATGACCCAGTAATCCCACTACTGGGCATATACCCAGAGAAAACCATAATTCAAATTTGAAGACACATGCACCCCAATGTTCACTGCAGCACTATTTACGGATGAATCAGTTTGCAGGGCAGAAACTGAGACACAGATGTAGAGAACAAACGTATGGACAAGGGGGGGAAAGCAGTGGTGGTGGGTGGTGGTGGTGGTGTGATGAATTGAGAGATTGGGATTGACGTGTATACACTAATGTGTATAAAATGGATAACTAATAGGAACCTGCTGTATAAGAAAATAAATAAAATAAAATTCAATAAAAAATTAAAGCAACAATCACACAGTGTATAAGTAGTTCCTTTTGTATAAAGAATAAAAATGTCAATAAAATTTATTGTAAAGTTAAAAAAAAAAAGTGGCCTTCTTTCAGTTTCTCAAAAATACCAAGCCTGCCTCATGGTCTTGGCACATGCTATGTTCTTGCCTTGAAACACCATTTCCTCACCCTCTATACAGTGGCTGCTGAGTCTCCCCATCTAAAGAGGTGCCCCTATCATTCTCCTTGCTCTTCCCACATCCCTAATGGTCCATCTCTTCTCTAGTCTGTTTGACTGCTTGTTGACGGTCTGGCTCCTTCTCTGCATTATAAGCTCCCTGAGAGTTCTGTTCACCAGTGTAAACTCAGCACCTATAGTTTCTGATATATAATAGGTATTTTGAATAAGTGAAAAAAAAAAAAGAGAAATGGGCCTCCTGCCAAGGTTAATGTAGAAACCAACCCTTTCCCCTTCTCTTTTCCCTGATAATGACGAGGAGGCCTACCTCTAATAACCTGGGTCAGCCAAGGCTCTGGTTTCAATAGACCTGTCCCAGGGGACACACTGCTGACCATGGACAGGTGGCCTTGTCCTCCTGCGGCACAGCCAACAGGAACCTGGCTCTTCAGTGGGCCCCTTGGTGGCCTTTCAGTTTCATTGGTGTCCCTCTCTTTCCCTCCCTCAGGGACCTCAATTCCATGATTTTAAGCCTGCAAACTCTGTGCTTTAAGAGAAAGTTACAAAAGTCCAAAAAAAAAAATTGATACAGATTTATTTATTTATTTGATACAGGTTTATTTCTAAATGTGACTTTTGGGGTGTTTAAAAATCACTCATAAGGACTTCCTTGGTGCTTCAGCAGTTAAGACTCTGTGCCCCCAATGCAGGGGGCCTGGGTTCGATCCCTGGTCAGGGAACCAGATCCAGCATGCTGCAACTAAAAGATCCCACATGCTGCAATGAAGATCCCAGGTGCTGCAACCAAGACCCGGTGCAGCCAAATAAATAAATATTTTAAAAAATATCACTCATAGGGGTGGCCGTAAGGCAGCATAAGATCATGATTCACTGAAGAAAAGCTGAATTATATTCCATATGTAGTTTATATATATTTAGTTGGATACGAATTCCTTGGAAACTAACTATATACGTAAAGGTACCTATAAACACACTCAGCTAAGGAGAATATTTACTTGATTGAAAGAGCTTATTCCCAAAATCTTTCAGATAAACCATAGTTTCTCCATATTTTCCCTTCCTGGCCGACATAAATGGAACATGAAATTGCAGAGCTACACATACATGTAACATTTTAAGAATGTTACAAAACAAATATTAGAAACATAGAGTTTCTGTTACTGACAGCACAGACTTGAAAAGTCGAACAACTAATTTTAGCATAACCCAGAGGTTAATGGGATTTCCGGGATTCGATCTTTGATATACTATCCTAAAGATGCATGAGAGATAAAAATGAGTCAGTTGGTAAGAACTGCAATGTAAACTTCATCTAAAATAAGGCTTTCCTAGAAATTCTTTCAAAAGAAACCAGCTGCTATGGACATTAGAAGATGGCATGTGGTATCTCAATTATGAATGAATCATGTACCAAAGTTTCCATGCTCCTATCCACTTCAATTATAATATGGCCACTGAGCTCCCTTGTAGAAGACATTGTGTTTCGTGTAATAAAAGGTGCCAGGAAATCCAGAGAACACAGGGACATGTTGAACTGCCCCATGAGTGTTCAATCAGCAAAACCCAGGAAACTATGGGCCAAACAGCCCAGGTCCTTCAACTGATAAATTGTAAGAAAAAGAAAGGGATAAGGATGGAAACCTGTAGATTAAAGTACTTGAAAGACATCAAATTTAAAAAGTGAAGGTAGGAATAAACTATACTCTCTAGGGAGGCACATTTAGGTGCTAAAACTATAGAGAGATGTGAGGACGTGACTACTATCTAAAAGTGAGGATAGTAGCTACTTTGGGGCCAGGGAGGCACTTATGTTGAGATGAGGCATGTAGAGGGCTTCTGGAGTGCTCTGGCAAGATCCACTATCTTGACCTACAAGGGCGGCTGCTTTAAAATAATTCAAAAGCTATATATTTGTTATATGGTTATCTGCATTTCATTTTATAATAAAAATGTCAAAACAAAACCTTACTAAGTTTGGTATTACATAGGTCACAACTCTTATCCCACATTGTTCCCAGAGTATGGCATAGAGAAATGTTGGCCTGTGATCTCTATGATTCAAGTGCAAACTATCTTGTTTTTCTTTAAACCCCACAAGGGGCCTGACCTAGAGCCTAGGACTATGTCTTGAACTGGGCAAATGCTCATCAAATTCCCATTTAATTCCCTCCACTCAAGGGAGAGTCTCAGAGAGCAAGCAGTACTACAAAACCAGATCCCCAGGCATCTAGGGAGGGGAGTAGTAACCTTTGTAGAATACT
Organism: Phocoena sinus; assembly: GCF_008692025.1. NCBI lineage: Eukaryota > Metazoa > Chordata > Mammalia > Artiodactyla > Phocoenidae > Phocoena > Phocoena sinus. Next base: position 42,088,418 of record NC_045773.1, read on the forward strand.
TCCTGTGTAGCAGGCACTTTTATGTATGTTGCCTCATTTAATCTTCACAACAGGACAAGTCAAGAAGTATTATCTCCACCTCACAGATGAGAAAACAAGTCTCAGAAATTTCCTCTAAGTCACTCCAAAAGTATGGGGTGGAACAGTGAAAAAGCACTGGCAGCAAGGTGTAGCTGACTCCTAAGTTCATATGCATTCCTATACTCTACTATGCAATGACTACTCTCCAGCAGAGGTCCTTAAATCCTGCTTTCCCACATCCATATTTCAGATAGTTTTGGCTTATCATTCTCTAAGTTAAAAGAGACACTTATTAGAGATCTGCCTGCTTCTATTATCCTACTTATATATATATTTTTTTTCCTGGAAAGAAGACTCTGGTTATAGAGTCATAGGGCTTGGGTTGTGATCAAAATTCCCTTTCTTCAGATAAGGACACAAAGGCTCCCAGAGGCTTAGCAAGATGCCCAACATCACTTAGCTAATTGGAGTGAAGCTAAAAACTCATTCCTCAGGCCTCATTTAACTACAATGCATCTTCTTCAGAACCTTTCTCCCCAGTTGCATAGTGAACTTCTATTGTTTAAGCTGCCCAGCACCTGAAGTCTCTTCTTTCTTGGGGGCAGGGGTAGGGAGGGGAATTGCAAGATGGAGTGAGTGGCAGGGCCCCACCACCAACTATGGAAGCTAGAAAGAGGGTGCTTTTCCCATCCCAATCTCCTCCTCTGTGGAAGCTAAACAAATAGTGTAACCAATCATAGGCTCAGTACAATTGGAACATTGAGGGGGGACCTAGATGCACAGGGTCAACTGGTTTAAATGCCACACCAGAACTGAGAGGCTGGAGATGCTGGTACCAATGGCAGCAATGACTTAACCAGACCATTCCTAGGACAAGATTTCAGCTGTGCCCTTGTTCTCCCCGATTCCTGCCTAGGCCTGGGTCTCCTGCCTTCCCATCCAACTGTGAGGAACCTGATCCTCTCCTGACCAATTCCTTTTTGGCTTAAGTTAACGAGAGTAACTTTAGGTTGTTTCAACCAAGTTTCCTAACTAATAATGGATTTAAAAAGTTTCAACATCCTGGGCTTCCCTGGTGGCGCAGTGGTTGGGAGTCTGCCTGCCGATGCAGGGGACGTGGGTCCGTGCCCCAGTCTGGGAGGATCCCACATGCCGCGGAGCGGCTAGGCCCGTGAGCCATGGCCGCTGAGCCTGCGCGTCCGGAGCCTGTGCTCTGCAATGGGAGAGGCCACAACAGCGAGAGGCCCGCGTACCACAAAAAAAAAAAAAAAAGATTCAACATCCTGATGTGTATCTATATTAGCTGAAACTATACTGTCTGATATCATTGTAGCAAAAGTGTAAAATCTTGAATATATTAATTAATATTAGAAAAATAAAACATAATGCTAATAAACTATTACTCAATCTTCTGATACAATTATATATTGTAGAAAGCTTTTCAATTTATGCAGCGATTTAAGGGGTCTTAAATGCCAACAAGCACGTAACTAGGGCATTATGAACTCAGAATGACCCTCGGCTTTTCCTCTCCAAGGATTAGTGAGATTCCATTTAACTTCCAAGCAAACCTATGAGTGGTATCACGGGATCTGATGTCTTTCCATCAGATAAAACCCACGTTATATGATCTGAAGGTTAGCCCCAACTCCCACTCCATCCTTTCCTGCCACAGAAAATTCGGAGCTGATGGGGTCCATTTCTGACACACTTTACGCCCCTCCCCTTCCCCTGCATTACTAAGCCACAGTTTACAAACCCTCTCATTGTGTTTTGCTTCTAGATTGAACTGTCAAAGCTGGAATACTTCCTATGGAGGTGCTTTGCTTAAAATATTCAGATCTCGATGAGGACAAAAGATTCAAATAGAATGAAATGTGAATGTTTTGATATGCTAATTGTGGCAGGGAAATAAGTCCACCTGCTTAAAACCTTACCAAATCTATGAATATTTTTTAAAAATCAAAAGAAATGAAAAAGAAAAAATGAAACCAAACTCTTGAGAATAACCCAGCAAGCCCTTTTTAGTCCCCACTATAAAATAAACTCATTATTCACGACTGAATTTTGAAGAACAGGGCTCCAGAAAGCACCTGCCCAACAGCTTCCAACAAGCCCCGCTAAGCCCAGGGCCAGCCCCACCAAGTCTCCACCAGAACAAGAAGAGCCTGGTGAGCATTTACAGTGCTACAGTTGTTCAATGCAAAGAACTGTTTTCATTTGTTTGTTTGTTTGTTTGGGGTTTTTGTTGAGATTATATACTTTTTGTGGTGTTTTGCAATTACAGTGACAGTAGATGGTATTCATCTCAAGTCCTTACGTTTGCCAGTTGGCAGTGCCTCCCTTACCCACTCTGGCCAACCTCAATTTATAGAAATCTTACTGGCTCATAGAATCCAAAAACTTGGGGAAGTACCAGGTTTTGAGACTCTTTATTAAAGTGCTATGAAATCCCTTTTCAAATAAAATCTGAGGGAACCCAATATCTAAGAGTTGAAAGCTGAACTATTCTAGGAGATGCCCTGCTCTCTCCTCTAACCCCTCTACATCAACTCCCAAGGCTTGGGCACAACTTGGAAACCATTAATTATTCAACTCCTTCCACTTAATTAATGAAAAAATGGCTCACTCGACCAAGTCAACAGCAGACCCCAAATAATGAATTCACCAGATCTGATTTTTCTGGGGCCATCATGCTCAGTTTTCAGGCATCTTTCTGTAAATTAAAAAAAGACACAACTTCTTCCATATGCAAAACCTAGAAATGAACAACGTGAATGGGCTCCTCATTCAACTTTTACAAATAATTATTGTATTTAATACTCAACTGAAGTCAAATTGTAAAGTTTCCCTGTAGTTATTATTTAGCATATATAGAAGTACTATGGTTAGGATTGGGGGGACCTATTATAATCATTTCACTAGGATAAGTCTGAAAAGACGGCCACTGTTGGTCCATAGGTACAGCACGTGAATGAAGATGCCTTCAGAAGTTGAAACAACACTGTACAGGAATGAGTCTCAGTGTGAGCCTGTGTTTAAGAGCATGTACCACCAGGAGATGGGCTGAAGCAAACATCCAACTGAAAAGGCTTTAGTAATACAAAATAGAATCAGGAGGGCTTCCCTGGTGGCGCAGTGGTTGAGAGTCTGCCTGCCGATGCAGGGGACACGGGTTCGTGCCCCGGTCCGGGAAGATCCCACATGCCGCGGAGTGGCTGGGCCCGTGAGCCATGGCCACTGAGCCCTCGCATCTGGAGCCTGTGCTCCGCAACGGGAGAGGCCACAACAGTGAGAGGCCCGCGTACTGCAAAAAAGAAAAAAAAAAAAAAAAAAAAAAAAAAAAAATAGAATCAGGAATAAGAAAGAGGAAGATGAAAACTACAAAGCTGGGGATAAAAAGAGGATTAGATATAACATGGCTAATCTGACTGTTTCTTCAAAGAAGCAGAAATAATGCCAGGAATAAATCCATACTTCCCAAGAGAAGACAGGATGTGAGCTAAAGCATGAAGAACAAGGTGCAACAGGACCGTAAATAAGAATTCTAGAAGACGTGGTTTTAAAAACATGACACATTTTAAAGACCTTGGTTAAAAAAAAAAAAAAAAAAGTTTAGGCAAACTGAGAAATATAGACCTTTTAAAACAAGTGGATTTATTAGCTACTAAGGGGAAAGTCGAGAAACTGCAACCTTGAGAGCTGGTTACAGATTTGAGACAGGATTTAATGAGATTTAATTAAAATGGACAATTTTTAAAAAGCTTAACACTTAGCCTTCTTCTGAATCAGTATGATTTGATTAGCAATTTTTTTTTTTTTTTGCGGTACGCGGTCCTCTCACTGTTGTGGCCTCTCCTGTTGTGGAGCACAGGCTCCGGACGTGCAGGCTCAGCGGCCATGGCTCGCAGGCGCAGCCGCTCCGCAGCATGTGGGATCTTCCCGGACCGGGGCACGGACCCGTGTCCCCTGCGTCGGCAGGTGGACTCTCAACCACTGCGCCACCAGGGAAGCCCAGCAATTATTTTTGAACGATAATTTGTCTGTATTTTTTCTAAAACTTATTATTGTTGCCAAGATTTCTTTATTCTTTTTGTTTCTGGAATCATTTCAGTGCAATTACTCCAAAGACACAGTATATATTTGAGTTGTAATAAAGGAAAGTCAATTCTGGAGGCAGTAAGATGTTTAAAAAATCTAGATGTCCCCTCTGGAATATTCTAGAGGAATAAACTCTCTCACGTTCTAGTCTCCCTCTTCTGCTTTGGCTCTGGCATGAAGTTGTGCATGAAGATTATAAACACATTAAAAAGCTCTGGCATGATGTTTACCTTGCTTACCTCTCTCTCTCTGATGGTTCTACTTTAATCTCTCTTCTGCAAAATAATATGCATTTCTAGCAAAATCCATTTGTTGTGACATCTCAATGTAAAACATTTATTTACAAATTCAGTTGTGCTATCCAAGGGTCTCAATTCCAGTGAAGGTGCTATTAACCCAGAAGGGAAATAATCAGTTCTAAGCAAGGCACCCTGCAAATGATGTATGACTTGCCAACAATGTATGGGTCATGGGACTGCAGAGGAAAAAGGAAAAGAGGCACCAAGCAGCCCATGCTTACATCAAGGGTGTATCTCAGAGCCATGTGAAAAGGAGGAACAAACCAAATGCTATTAAATAGCTTCCAAATACCTGGAAAGAAGGAAGTGCTTTCTGGGTATGACCAGCATGGATGTCCTGGTGTGCATGCTCTGTGGGAAAGGATGTGGTGAAGGAAACCAGGAAGCTACAGTGGCAGCCATGTATCAACTCATATATCAACTTACTCATGTATCAACTCAGGCCACACACCAGCCTTTTTGTTTTTTCCCTCTGTCTTAGGTAACCCACTTTTTCAGCAGCAAAATGATTTAAATTCCACTAACTTCTAAGAGATGGTGACTATAGGTTCTGAAATGTCACCACCAAAACCTAAGAGTGCAGATGACAGAGGACAAACTCTCTCAGTGACAGAGCCACCTGTCTGATGAGACAGCTTCTGATTCCCAGAGGCCACCCACATCACCTCACTGCCCCTGTCTCCACAGTACAAGAGAGAGGCTGTAACTGTACCCCTTAGGGGGAGGGAGAAATTAAATCACTATCCTGCAGACAGAACATGGTACTCAGCCCAATCTGTGGCACTAGGCTACGCTTGCCTGAAAAGGTGCTTTTGTTCCGAGAAGGGGGAGTTTTGGGAGCAACACCAAGAGCTTTTATTGGTCTAATTAAGAAAAACAAAATGGGGACAGCAGTCCCAGGGGACATTCTGCTCAAATGCCTTCGATTTGGAAGCTTGCTTATAAATTTAAAACTTGCAAGAACATAAGACCATCCCTTTCCAAGACACTCAGGTCTAAAGAAGATGTGTAAATAAATGCTGACATAACCCTGCTATCAGGCTGTTTTGTTTTATGATTATCAAAATAACAATAATCATTATGGAAAATCTGGAAAAGACAGAAAAGGATGGGGAAAAAAATTACAGTTACCCAAAATCAACTTAAGCATCCAGGGAGATCACTACTAATATTTGTTCTATATCCTTCCATCCTATTTATATCCCATCTTCCAGTGATACTGAGATGCATATTTTCCCCACAAATTCTGAAATTGAGACACGTCTTACAATCAATGGTGTCTTTGATTGAGCATTTTTCATTCTCAGTGGAGCATAAAATTTAAAACCAATCGTGTGTTAGAACTGATAAAACATAGTATGAGTGTGTGTACTTGTGCATATGCTTTTACACAGTTAAAATTATGCTGCTAATATACTGTTTTTAAATGACTAGAGTTTGCATTTTACCAGAGTTCACAACTTACTACAGCTCTAGAAAGGATTAAATCTCTTTTTTAAGCAATTCTGACACTCAGAATCAGCCACCCTGGAATAGTAAGCAAAATAAATAGAGAAATGGAAAGATACTGTGGAAAATTGTCGCTTTCTATAAGAAAATACATTTTGAAAAACAAAGCGGAACAATATAATATGGATATGTATGTATCTGCTAATGTCTGTTCGCTTCCTTAATAGCAGTGGAAGCCACTGGATCAGTCTCACTGTTCTCCAGGCAGCTGGGTTTAGAATGCCCTGGGGTAAGGAAAGGGCACTGGATTAGAGAATAATGACATAAAACATGACACTGCTCCAGCTCTGAGGTCAACAAGCCAACTCCATCAAGAACAAACTAGAAAACCTCTAATCACTGTACTTTCCGTTATCTGGCCATTTGTGCCCTCTCCCTGTACCTATAACATTTCCTAACTTGCATTAGCTGGCTTCCTGCAACACTCACCCTCCGACTGTCTGCCCTCTGCATGTGGTTGTCCGAAATACTTGGTTGCTTGGGAACTAGTGCTCAAGAGCAGGTGGACGAAACACAGGCCTAGGGCTTGGGAGACTCAGGTTGGGTCCTGGCTTTCCTAGCCTTGGGGGCCTGAGTTATAAAATGAGGAATGGGATCAGGCGGTAATTTTCAGGGACATCTCAAGCTGGCCATCGGCCCCCCTGGGGAGCAGGAGGAGGGCAGGATGTGGCCTACTTAAAATAAAGCAACAACTTACCCCTTCGTTTTTAGACACCATATTGACTTTGTAATTTCCGGCAGCAGTAAAGGCAGGCACGAGGGTTTTTTTTTTTTTTTTTTTGGCAGTACGTGGGCCTCTCTCTGTTGTGGCCTCTCCCGTTGCGGAGCACAGGCTCAGGATGCACAGGCTCAGCGGCCATGGCTCACGGGCCCAGCCGCTCCGCGGCATGTGGGATCTTCCCGGACCGGGGCACGAACCCATGTCCCCTGCATCAGCAGGCGGACTCTCAACCACTGTGCCACCAGGGAAGCCCCATGAGGGTTTTTTTTTTGTCGGCTTTTATGTTTTTCAGATCAGGACAGGGATTAGAAAGCACAGGAGACTGAGCCTAATGTCGGGGAGCCTGCACAATGTTCTCTCAGGTTTCTTCTAGTGTTAAAATTCAGATGACTCCCTAAGTTAAAGGAGTTCGTTGGTGACACTCACTAGCGCTCCTGAGCACAACCAGGGACTGCCCCCAACAAGGTGCTAATCAATCTTTTACCTCCCACGGAGTCCAGGCTAACACCTTGAGAAAGAAGGTGGCCTTTACGCTCCTAAAGGACCTGGCTGGGAGCTCAGAAAGGCTACTAAGGGTTTAAGAGCAAGACATAATGTTTACTTTGTTCATTTTTTTTCCTAATCAAATTTATAATTTATTTCATTGTCAATACACAATAAGAAATATATTATTAATGTATTTCTCCCATTTTCCCCTTGCAATCATTCCATCTTGAAACAAACAAACAAAAAAGGAAACCTTCCGGCTTGCAGAGTATGTGTGCCAAGCTGGAGACTGTGTGTCTCCTTCCTTCAGAAGTTCTCGTTCATTCTCACACACTCTGGAGTGGGTGTGCAAGCAGGGCTGTCTTCAGTTCCCTGATGGGAGGGACAGGGTGTGGGCAAGAACTCTGGGGTGAGGAAATAAGGTGGCCCTAGAGACCTGACCTAATAGAGGCCACATACAGATGTGATTAGGCATTGGTGGGGGACATTCCCAAGACAGGCAGGAAGGCACTGCATTTAGGGGACAGGAAATCTCATTGCCTGTTCTGTCATGAAATACCATGGTTTCCAAATCCAGAGCTGGAACCCAGCCCTGCACCAACTCTGGTGAGCTCTTCCAGGCAGAAGTTATCCCTAAGGCCTGCTCAGAGCCAGCCGGCGGCCTTCTCCCAACAGGCTCACCTTCAGCCCCAGCTGACATTAAAGAGCCTGTCCCCTTGGCCGGGGCTGCGGGCCAGAAGGGAGGCTGGCGTACAAGTCTCCTGATACACCCCAGGCAGTATCTTGCTCGCCTGCAAAGTGCCGGGGACTGTCAGCCTCAAATCACCTACTTTCCTTTTGCCTCTGTCCCCCTCCCACCCGCGCCCCCAGAAGGACTTCACTGCGCCCCTTAGCACCAGACAACGATCACCCTGAGGAGGACTGAGAGGACAGGACGGAAGGTGAAGAGTAGAGTTCGGCTCATGGTTTAGGAGAGAAAAGATCCTGGAGAGGCAGGTTACACAGAGAACAGAAGGAAGTATTATGTAAGAAGGAACAGAATTTAACAATTAATTAGCTCTGTGAGACAGGGAGTCAAAACCAGATCCTGGGGATGGGAGCAGAGTCTGCTGCTTCCAAAAGAAGAGACAGCCAGGGCCTGGGGGAGAACTCGGGCAGGAAGCTGGCTCCGAGAATGCGTCTGAGCACTGGTCTGAGTCCCGGGGTCCAGAGCTGTATGCGCTCTGCCCCCGCTACCACGCAGGAGCTGATAAACTGCTTTTTACAAGGAGGGAGGAATAAGGCCACGCTCAGCCCTGACTGGCCACAGAGGGGCACAGTGCGGGTGAACGCAGTAACAGTGTTAAAGCCACTGGGCTTAACCCTAACCCTCACAGTGGATACACCTCAGCATTAGCGCTGTTAAATCTGGCCCTGGTCTGGATCCTCACGGCTTTTTATCCCAACCGCCCTGCAGAGAAGCTGACAGTTCGTTAAACGTTTCTCACTTGCTCCTCTTGGTTCTCAGAAACTTTGCTTCCTTGGCCAACATCTAATCTGTGCACATGCCCACCGTGCGAAGGGCCAGGCTGAACACACAGCAGGCGACACTAGGGCCAAGGGTCTTTTTCGGGGGACAAGGTGGGGTCAAGTCGTCAAACCTCACTGATCAATCCCTTTGCAAAGTTTTCTGAGAGCACAGGAGGACTTGCATGCTGTTACGAGGAGGTGCTTCCTGGCACTCTCTCTGTTCTGGGGCTGGGAGAGGACCTGAGGGTAGAAGCAGAAAGCCAGGCGACAGCCCACTTTCCAGCAGACAGCCAAATGCTTTCACAGGGAACTCAAGGCCTCGGGATTAGAACAAGGGTGCCCAAGGGTCCCCATTTCAGAGTGCAGGGGACTCTTAAGCAGCCAGGGGCACCCAGGGGACTATACCTTTGTACCGCTGCTCCTCCGGGGCTGTCCTGCTCCAGCCTCCTCCTCCACCTCCCCAAGGAGCTCCTGTCATGAGCCTCATTCCCTTCCCTCACCTCCTTGGCTCTCCAACTCCAGAGTTCCACTCTTTGCAGTGTCCAACAAGACCAGTGCGTTCTGGTAAAGGCATCTCTACTTTACCCACAAGTGCAACATGAAACCAAGATGAGAGGCGCAGAGGGGGCAGGGAAATGGGTGGTTTATTACCTCCCATCCTCCCTGATTTCATAAGGGCTCACTGTTGCCCATCTGCTTCTTGCCAGCAGAAATTCTACTTGGAAATACTTGTGAAGCGTGAAGTTTCCTGCATGTCTGGGAGGCAACAAAACGCTCCCTTACAGATATTCTGCACTTCCCATCTTTCATCACCATCTTGTGATACCTCCTCAGACCACTCGGTAGAGCTGGGGCTCTTCCTCTCCTCCCCTGCACTCTCCTGCAATGTGATGTTGATCCCAACAGCTGTGACCTCTCATGTCTGCGACTGTCTCCTGCACTAGCCTCCAAGCTCCCAAAGAGCAGGGACCTCAGCTTTTCTCACCTGTATTCTTAGCACCTAGTCAAGAATACAGCTGGGGAGAGAAAGAATGAATTCAGGCTACCTGAGAAGTGGCACATACTGCCAGTGAAGAGCTCAAGCACCTGGATTTGAATCCCAGTGCTGTTACTTATGACCAGTGTGAGCCTTAGTTTCCTCATCAGTAAAACAGGGATAACAGGTGTATCTACCCTCCAAAGAATAACGTGAAGGTTCAATAAGATGGTGTAAGTGGAAGGCTGAGAACTGATCAGATCAGGGGCAAGCAGATCGGAAGTGGGAGGTGATCACAGGCTTGGTTCACATTCTAGCAGTTGCCAGGTAACTCCTGGAAACTTAGAAAACATAAGCACCAATTTGGTGTGGGCACTGACTAAGCACCATCAGGGCACGATTATGTCCATCTTAAGGCCAAAGAGGAGTCCACATATAGTGTCCCGGCAGCTGAGGGCCTGCGAGAAGTCAGCCTCTGGGGGCTGAAGGAAGCTGCACAGAAACCCAAACCACAAATCTATCAGAAAAGTTCAAACGGGAAGCTGTCTATTTGTCTCGCCTTCCAATTGTCACCCTGTTGTCAGGAACTGAAGTGTTCGTTCCATCCGGCTTTGAATCCCTCTTGCTTTCTGTATGTGAGTCTCCAATCCGCCCTCCTCCCCTTCCTCTCACCTCGTGGTGCTGCCCACAAGAATCCTCCCACACATCTCTGCCAAGACTAATTCATTTTCTTCAGATACTCCTACTGCCAGTTTTCTTTTTCACAGAACGAGTGGCTGAAATCACTTTTAACGTTTCATAAAGCAAACAATCCTAGGAAGACTTGGTGGGGGGGGTAAAGGGAGGAAAATCAAATACGTCACAGAACAGCCTTAATAAAGGATTTTTATATTTCAGGGTTCCCTGTAATTTTTACATCAGGCATCGTCTTTATAATTTGGAAGTTAAGTGAATGAAAGGAGGGCTCCTTCACAGCCATGCTTCCAAGCAGACCACCAGCTGTACATCACAGAGGCAGCCCTCAGAGCTGCAAAACTAGATGTAACTACAGAGCTCTAAAGATAACTGTGGCAGGCACAGCTCACCGGCCATCCCAGCACCCATTCCCCATCCCCTTCCCCCAACCATCTTGACTATAGAAGCTAAAAAGCCTGAGCCTGCTTTCCTAGTTTTCCTTGAAGCTGGGTGTAGTCACATGACACAACCGGGGCTAACAGAACATCAGTGGAAATTGGCTTTGGGTTTGTGGGAAAGTTCTTGCATTCTAGTCACTCACACTGCCTCTTTTGCTTCTTTCTGTCTTGAATGGAAGTGTGATGTCTGATCTGCAGCAGCCATCTTGCAACCATGAGTAATAGGTAGGAAGGAAAGGTCATGAGAATCACAGAAATGCCAACTCAGAGTCCTCTCCCAATTTGGTCCCAGCAACTGGGACTTCTTGTGTGGGAAGTAACCTCCCATCTGTTAAGCTACTGCTTGAGTTTTTATTTACTTGCAGCTAAAAGCATTGTTGACTCAATATCTCATCCTTATCTAAATAGGACCTCATCACTAACTCAACACCATTACTGTTATACCAGGTTTTAAAGTAGATGTCCTATCTCATTTGATCTTCTTTGAAGTTTTGGACCCATTTATCCAAGCATCATTTATTTCTACATCTCTACTCAAATGACTCATGGCCACTGCAAACTCAAAAGGGTCAGGACTATGTCTCTTCCAGGACTCCCTATCCCAGTGAGTAGCTTAATCATTCACTTTGTGTCCAAGTCAGGGTCTTTCTTGATGACATCATCTCCTACACACTCTCATTCATTATCACCAAGTTCTACAGATTTCACCATCTGAATATTTTTCTAACCTACCCATCTCTTTCCACTACCATCTAAGTCTAAGCTATGCATGCCTGGACCATTGCAATAACCTCCTAACTAGTCTCTCTGCACCCACACTTGCCCTTTCCACAGTGAATTTATAAAAGCACAAATCTGACCATGTCATTCCCTTCTTTAGAATCCTTTAATGGCTTCTCAGGGACCCCATGATAAAGTACATATTTCTTAAGACCTAAAAGGCATTGCCTGATCTGGCCCCTAACCACCTATTCAGATTCTCCAGCCCTATCTTGAGTTTCTCCTCTTGGCTCTCTTAGTTTCAGGTATACTGTCATTATTTCAGCTTCAAAACTTATATCCGTTTCTGTTTTAGGGCTACCACTTGTTATGTTCTCTATGTGGTGGGATGGGGGTTTCCCTATAGCTTTATGGCCTACTTAACCCTTACTCATCCCTCTGCAGCTCAAACAATAAATTTTCCATTTTAGAAGTTGCACTTTTCTGTTCTAGATTTCCAGTTTTTAAAAAAAAAAATAGTTTCCATTTCTCTTCAGAAATTCCCTTGTCCACTCATCTTTTCCTTTAAGTTCCATTATCTCAGGATCTATTTCTATTGGGCTGACTCCATTTTCCTCCCCTTTATTATGAGTCACAATTCCTAATTCTTTGCAAGTCTAGTAATTTTTTTTTATTATATGTTAGACATTGCAGATGAAACCAACCTTGCAGAAAGTCTGGATTATGTTGTTTCCTTTTAAAGGTGTTGAGTTTTGTTCTGAAAGTGCCTTTTGAAACTGTCAGGCTTACTTTTATTTTTAATTAAGATGAGTCTATTTTAATTTTGTCCTTGGTCCTAGGGTGTCATCCACACTTGTAATATATAGCCTTTCTGAGGTCTCAACTGCGTACTTTTGGCTGAGCCATAACTCCAAGGTTTCAGAGCACTGTGCAGCCCCCTGGTATCTCTGTTCTCCTCTCAATCTCATAGTAATCATTTTCTATTAGGCCTTATGAAGTCTTGCTTTGTGCACGTGCAGCCCTCAGCCAAGGACCTGCAGTGAACATGGATTTCTGCCCACCCCTACCTCCCATGCCACCCCCTCTTCTCCTGATTTTCAGGGCAAACCAAGTGTTGACCTCCAAACTCAGCTTTTTCAATAATTCTTCACTGGAGTTCAGCAAGAACCATGCAAGTCACCATGGTAACTAACCATTTCTGCTGAAGAGCTGAAAATTCACAGCTGACAGTTTAAAGAATAATGCCACTCAGATTATTACATTCCCAATTAGAGGCAGAGGACAATTAGGTGGCCTTTCCACCAGTGCCTATTACAGAGTCATCTGACAGGTCCGCGAGGTGACCTGGCATGCCTCCCAGTAATGCAGTCGACCCCAACTGTCAGCAAGTAGGGGCTCTCACTGCCTGGGACGTTATAGAGAGCAATGCCCTCAGCTTCCTTATTATTATTCAGCCTCTCAATACTACTAGTGTGCTTAAAAGGAGTAAGGCATTATGTTAACAAGTTCTAATTAGTAGTTTTCCAAATCCATATGCTACATTCTGAATAAATTAAAAAGGGAAAGCAGTCTCATTTTTAAGACATGTCTTTTGAATGAGAGAACTAGAGGTCATATAACCATATGGCATTGGTATGGTGAGCTGGTGTACTACAGTTCTAATTCGGCAAAGTTTTGTAGTGATCAGAGGTTATTTATAACTTGTGCTTTCTTTGCATATAAGAAGTGCAGTATTGGATCTGACCCAAAGTCCATTTCAGTCCAGTACCCTCTCTGTGATGGAGCAACCCACGGGCTACTATGGAAAGGTACAACTATCCTTTGTATGGTGACTACCCCAGGGTAAGAACTACCATGACATACCATCAGTAGCCCTTCATGATACCTTTACCTTTTCAGATCCTGCTTACTTCCTGTCTTATGCTAATATAGAGATTATCAAATTGCCATGGGAAATGCCCCTGATTTGCTCTAACCACTTTTCTCTGGAGTTTCAGGGAGTGATCACTCAATTCCATATCCCGAAACATGGTAGGCTCAAAGAATACCTTGCACAGAATGGTTCTGGCATACCCAGAACAAGTTATTTTGCCAAGGCTATTGGTGATTTAGTAAGCAAGCTCCCCCTTTCAATGGTTGGGTTTGCCTTGATTCCTGAAAACATAAAAAGCCAGAGGCACCTTAAAGACCACTTGGTCGCACCCTCTCCTTTTACTGATGAGGAAACTGAGGTGCAGGGACTTGCATCAGTTTACACTATTAATCAGAGACACAACAAGAGTTAAAGTCCAAAGCTTTGGTTCCTGGCTTAGTTCACTTTCACCCTGGCCTTCCCTCATGGAGACTGGCCATCTCTTCACTCCTTTTAGATGGTCTTCTCTGGACCCTCTGAAATGTCCTTCTGTCTTTCCGGAGGTCTTACTAGAACTGCACAGGTGAAGATACTTTCTTCCTTTCTAGCTTTATTGTTGATATAATTGCAGATGAAGATGAATGTTTTCTGGCCTCTATGGCAGTACAATGATATGTTGAAAGGTCAGCAAACAATGGCCTACAATGACCCCCGGGTGCTATTCTTGATTTCCAACTGAAAGACCCAAATCCATCAACCTCTACGTGAGTGACCCTGAGGTTCATGTGCTTCCTGTCTGCACACCAATGGCTCTAACAGCTCTAACTAGAGTTCACCCCCAACAGTGAGGCTCTCCAATACCGAGAAGACCTTGGTGTTGCCTACCAACATGTACGCATTACTGGGGAGCCTCCAGGCTGACACTCACCTTTGCATAAGCAGTTGTCTTAATAAACCACTGGCTGAGGTACTTCTGTTCCACCTTTGCTCCAGAACGCCACGAACAGCCATGTTCATCCACCTGCTCATTGGCAAGCACTGTTTGATCCACTGGGTCCCAGTTAACCAAGGCCTGTTATAATTCATGAAACAAAATGATGCAATCTGGTAAGTATACTGAATAGGATCATATTGAGGTTCCTTACATGTGAGAGGGTCTGCAAAGGCAGTATCTCTGCTCTGAGACTTGAGGGCACCTCCTTGGAGCATCAATTGGCAAGGAAGCCACTAGCAAGCTGTAAAAAAAGAATGTGGACTGCCTCTGTGCTTTCATTTTATTAGAATAGGTTTGGGAAGGGAGGCTCTAAGCATGTGTCTAACTCAAGTTTGGAATCTGCTTGTATGAAAGGATGGACTTGCAGATTGGAAATTTTAGTAAACAGAGGAAAAGAAGAAAAAATGGTACGTAGAACTTAGTAAAATTGGGTTATTTTAGGGGAAAAAATGTATTTATTTTAATGTAAATAGCTAACACTTACCGAGAGATTACCATGTACCAGATGCTGTGCTAAGTGCTTTCCTAAGGTTGGCTCTTCTAATCCTCACGACAACATTTTGAAGTAAGAATATTATTCTCCCCATATTGCAGAGGAGGAACTTAAGGAACAGAGAGATTAAATAACTTGCCTAAGGTCACACAGTCAGTAAGTGGCAGAGATAGCAAGGTAGGAACTCAGGTCTCTAGGAACTGTAAACATTTTTGCAATTTTTTAAAACTTCTGTTTAAATTAAGGTATAACATACATAGAGTAATGTGGATAAATCTTAAGTGTACAGCTCAATCAATTTCTACCATCACTCATACCAAGACATAGAACATTCCCAGCAACCCAGAAAATTCTGTCATGCCTTCTCCCAATCAACATCTGCCCCCCCCCCACAAAAGGTAACAATATTCTGAGACCTATCTCCATAGATTTCTTTGGCTGATAGAACCTGTAGTCTTAACCATGATGAAGTTTCTCTCCATAGAGTTCTAATTCGTTTCTATTTTCATTTAAAATACCTCCGCCATCTACATTCACTCCTTTATGACATTTAGGTACAACTGAGTACAAAGAAGGCAATGAGTACAGAGACATGTTTAGGCAGTAAAGTACACATTGTTTTTTAATAAGCAATTTTAATAAGAGATTGTGCTGAATGTTGTCAATTTGCCCGTCCAAATCCTCTTTCTACCCTGTTCTGTACCCCAGGAAGCTGTCCCCTGTGCCTACATTAACCAGGACCCTTGCCCTCTGGCTGGGTTCAACCAATGAGAGGCACCCTGGCTTCTTCCAGTTGGGCCACCGCCCCCGTTGGGGCAGGCCTCTCCTACTGCTCCAGCTACTGCTCTCCCAGTTCCAGTAATGGCTCCCGATGTCGCCCCTGCTGCCTGGGGTGGGCAAAAGCTTCCTTCTGTTCCCAGTGCCAGGTGCTTGACCATCCCTTGTGGGTTTCCCTGAACTCTGCACAGAAACAGTCTTTTTCTTTTTTGTTTTTGATGTGGACCATTTTATTTTAAAGTCTTTATTGAATTTGTTACAATATTGCTTCTGTTTTATGTTCTGGTTTTTTGGCCGCGAGCCATGTGGGATCTTAGCTCCCTGACCAGGGATCGAACCTGCACTCCCTGCTTTGGAAGGCGAAGTCTTAACCACTGGACCTCCAGGGAAGTCCCAGAGACAGTATTTTCATCACATTTTCTTCAGTGACTGCTTTCGGGTAGGCCCTCTTTTTCCTGCTGGGACCCTGACTGATTCAGACATATCTAAAAATTATATAAAAAGTAGGAGTGCAGGAGGGGCTAACCCATCTATGGGTTGTGATTTTACAACTAAAAAGTAGTACATCCACTGAAAAACTTAAGCCTGTGAAGCCTAGAGTCGGAGTGGGAAAGACATGCATTGAATGATTTTCTCCCCTGATTCTAAGGGCCCCCCAAATCCTTGAATCCATAAATATAGACAAAATATAGGACAAATTACCTTAGACCTAAAAACCTGAGGTGAATAAACCAAGGGTGACTGACTTATCTATTATCATTGCCCATATTAGGGGTTAGGGGGAAGGACACCACTTAAAATAAAAGATAAAAAGAAAGAGCCAAGTATTGTTTGGTAACAAGGACAGCTCCTTCAAAGCTCCCCGACCCCCCCCCCCCCCCCCCCCCCCCCCCCGCCAAATACCCCATGTACAACTAAAATGGTATAAAGTACGAAAGGGAGGGAAAAAAGCCCTATATGCCTTCACCTCTGTCTCCTGCCCCCTGCAGGTGACACGGAAGAAGCAAACACTCAGCACTGCAGATTGCAAAAACAAATAGGACTTTATTTTCCTATCAACATTCCCACATGGCCTGGCATCTCTCAGACTCCAGGTCACAAAAAGCAATAAAACCCTGGTAATGAACGAAAGACAAATAAAAGCAAAACACAAAAGCAATTTTTCCCGCAATGAAAGTCTTGGGGGTGGAGAAGAGGAAAAACACAAAAGGAAATAAAGTATTGAATCAAAGATGCATCCTTGTAAGAACCCACTCTCTTTTCTTCTCAGGACTGCAATCTACCTCAAGCACAGAGTTTCAGGGTTCAGACTCAGCCTTTCTGCTGGCGGTAAAACCATGGGTGGTCAAAATGTAGGGCCTGTGGGGTCCAGGGTACACAGCACCTGTGGCCTCTTGAAGCCCTGGAGTTGCTTCCCAAATACCTTTCTCCAGGTCTCCTCTCTTATGTAATGGTCTCTATCCTACAGCTTCCCCTCAAGCCACAGTCTGTCTTCTCTCATCTGGCATTCTTGGGTTTTCACATTTTGAACACTTACTTTGATAGATGCCCTGATTTTTAAGCAAGCACAGTCTTGCTACATAGAATATAGTTTCTGGACAACTTCACTGACTGTAGTCACTGCGCTGGTTGGTGCTGGTCTCTATCACCTCCTGAAGCCAACTCCATGCTCCTTAGAGTGAACTAGTCATCTTAGTAAAATACAGCCTATCTCTGTACTTTGAAATCAACTTTAAATCAATACTGAAATCATTAAAACACTTGCAAAAACACTGGACTCTAGTCGATTTTGCCCACTGCTTCCCTCACACAAGTTATCTGGCAACATCACAGAATGAGCCATCCCAAATAAGAGAACTTCCCCGGTTGATCAAGGGTTAAACACTAAGATTAACATTTTTTGTCTGTTTGTTTGAGTGATTTGTGGGAAGCTTTCAGAAAGCATTTAATAAATGCACATCACAATTCTAAACAACACGATTCTAAACAAGAATCAGCCATGTTCACAGGGTCAGTTTTGTACAGTGACTGTGGGTGCTGCATCATTTTTGCCTCCTCCCCCTCCCCTTCTTGGCTGTTATGCTCTTGGAGGTGTGGGTGACTACAGGGTCCATTGGGGATTCTCAAGGCAATTTCATCCTGAGTTTATCAGCTCTCCTCTCCGCAACACAGCAGCTGTGGTGCCTGTTGCCCAGCAGGCTTCCTATTCCAAACCTCATCCTTTCTCATCTCATCCTCCTCTTCCCCTGGATCCTCCTTCCCCTTGCGTCCCTGGCCCTCACCCATTTCACAGGGTGCCAGTCCCAACTAGAGCACATCCTCCATTAGTATGCTTTTGTCTACTGGCCAAGGCATCACTCTTCAGGCCTTTGGCTGCTCTCCATCATTTCCCTTGCTTCTTTCTCCTCAAGCTCTTCTTTTATATTAATGAAGATGTTTTTTGAGTATGCTGTCATGTAGCTTCACGTTCCAGAAGGCTGGTAAAATATATGTTTTAGGGTATTGATTTCCTCAGGGTCTATTAGCTTTTTTTCTCGACAAAAGCTTATTTAATTAAGGAACGCCATATAGATCTTATTAAAGGATCTAATTCTCAAAATTGATTTTGCTCCATTCCATCTAGAATGGGCCTGAATTTGGACTCAGTCCAGAATGGGGGGTGGCAGGTTCCCAAGGCCAGTTTATTTGTTACCTGCCACCACCTTCCAAAGCCACCAGGGGGCAGGCTGAGAAAGGCTGCCTGTCTGTCCACCATGTTTCTTTAAGTAGCTTAGGTAGGCGAATTAGCACTATAAGCAGCTGCCACTGAAATCATAAAGACAACCAAAGACAAACTCACAAATTAGGTGGCACTCCACAGGTCTCTAGGATGTCCAAGTAGAACACAGCATCATTTTTTCTACTAGCTACATCCACAGAATAATTTATTTTTAAACCAAAGAGGTGAAATTAATGTTCTCCCAAGAAGAGGTCTCTATATTCATATTTTTGGCTGAAAATATTTTGTTCTGTGAGAGCAAGAAGAGATTCCCTTTTGCACGGAAAATAAACATTCTGATGGACAGTGCTTGTTAAGAACAAGATTTAAAGACTCTGGTTCTGTTTTGTAATGCTCTGCTAAAATACTTTCCCTAAATGTCCATTTATACAGCTTGTAGCAGAACTGAATTTAAGAAGTAAGGCTATCTTCTTTCTAAAAAAGTAAGTTATGACAATGCCATTAGAGGAAAAGTATTAATATGTGAGTTATTTTTTGCCAAATATGCTTTACAAAGTATGCTATATGCAGTCTTTCTAAAGTAAATTAACTTTCTAATGTTAATTTCAAGTTTATATTTTGAAATAAACCCCAGGAATAGAATGTTAACTGATATCGATATGTTTTTATTTTTATTAATTTAAAAAATTGTTAATTAATTAATTAATTAATTTTTGGCTGTGTTGGGTCTTAGTTGCCGCACGCGGGATCTTTCGTTGGAGCGCGCAGGCTCTTCGTTGTGGTGCACAAGCTCTCTAGTTGTGGCGCGCAGGGCTTAATTGCCCCATGGCGTGTGGGATCTTAGTTCCCAGACCAGGGATCAAACCTGCGTCCCCTGCATTGGAAAGTGGATTCTTAACCACTGGGCCACCAGGGAAGTCCCAATATGTTTTACGTTCTAAAGCCAATTTGAAAATGGCTATCCAATAAAAGGAGATCTACCTGGAAAAAATACTTTGGATTAGAGCTAACTCTGATCTTCAAACAATGTACCAATTGTGCATGTTTGCATTCTATTTATGATTTTTTTCTTAAGATCATGTCATTTAATAGTGACTTTTAAACATTAATACACCAAAAACATTTAAGTCAATGTTAGCAAGTTTTAGTTAGCAATAAGAACATTATCTTTCTAAATGAAAATCCGTGAAATAATCTACATTGTTTTTCTGTGATACCTTCCCATGGGCAGCCTGCCTTAGAATTAGCCAGGAAGCTTCAGGATTTTTTTTTTTTTTTTTTTGTCTGCATTGGGTCTTCACTGCTGCATGCGGGCTTTCTCTAGTTGTGGTGAGCAGGGGCTACTCTTCATTGCAGTGCGCGGGCTTCTCACTGCGGTGGCTTCTCTTGTTGTGGAGCATGGGCTCTAGGCACGCAGGCTTCAGTAGTTGTGGCACACGGGCTCAGTAGTTGTGGCTCACGGGTGGATTCTTAACCACTGCACCACCAGGGAAGTCCCTTCAGGATTTTTTTTAACTTTCTATTTTTCCAATTTAAATATCATAATGGGGCTTCCCTGGTGGCGCAGTGGTTGAGAATCTGCCTGCTGATGCAGGGGACATGGGTTCGAGCCCTGGTCTGGGAAGATCCCACATGCTGCGGAGCAACTAGGTCCGTGAGCCACAACTGCTGAGCCTGCGCATCTGGAGCCTGTGCTCCGCAACGAGAGAGGCCGTGATAGTGAGAGGCCCGCGCATCACGATGAAGAGTGGCTCCCGCTTGCCATAACTAGAGAAAGTCCTCGCACAGAAACGAAGACCCCACACAGCAAAAATAAATAAATTAATAAACTCCTACCCCCACACCTTCTTTAATAAATAAATAAATAAATAAATATCATAATGACTCCAGGTACCTGCAGGCACGCACAGACAGGCACTTATTAAGCACATACTCTGTGCCAGGCACCATCCCAGGCTCTCCACAAGCATTCATCTGTTTTACCCTTGTAACACCCTATGAAGTTGGGAAAAGAGGGTGGTGGGCAGAACAATTGCACCCCAAAGATGTCCACATCCTATGTCATCCAGAATCCAGATGCCCATGTCACTTGCAACCAGTGAATATGTTACCTACGTGGCAAAAGGGTCTTTGAAGATATGATTAATGAAGGATTTCGAGATGGGGAGATTAACCTGGATTAACCAGATGGGCCCAAAGTAATGACAAAAGCTCTTATAAGAGAAAGAGGAAGGCAAAAAAAAAAGAAAGAGGAAGGCAGAAGATTCAGAGTCTGAGAAGGAGAGGTGATGATGGAAGCACAGGTCAGAGAGATTTCAAGATGCTACGCTCTGGCTTTGAAGTTGGAGAGCAGTCCAAAGTCAATGACAGAAGCAGCCTCCAGAAGCTGGACAAGGCAGGGAAAGAGATTCTCCTCTAGCGCCTTCAGAGTGAAGGCAGCTCTGCCAACATCTTGATTTTTATCCCAGTGAGACCTATTTCATGGACATGTAAGACAATGAATCTGTGCTGTTTTAAGCGACCCAGTTGGTGGTAATTTGTTACGGCAGCAGCAACAGGAAAGGAATACAGTCTGTTCCCATGAGAGAAGTAGTCAGAGGGAAAACTGGACCAAATTCCCCAGGGGTATGCAGATTGTGAGGCTGGGGGGCAGAGTGTCACACTGACTTGGAAACAACTGGGGAGAAGAGAGACATCTGGAGCCAGTAGCATGGTCATCCTTGTGCAATGGGGGGCCCCAGAAACCCCTTCCATCATCAGAAAAGTTACTCAGTTCCGAAGATGCTGTCTGTGACTGGCTTTGGATCCAACCCAATAGTGATGAGATTAAGCTTCCTACTTGGGTTTGATGTGCTTAGAACTGAAGCAGCATGAACAAACCCGGGGTGTGGAGACAGAGAAGCAAGTGTCCTATGAAGAAATGTTATAATAAACATTCAATATATTCAAGAAGTCAGCTTAACTATACAATAAATAGATACAAAAAAATCAAGTGTCTTGTAAAGGGATATTACACAACCAAGGGCTCCATGCAAGAAATGTTTACACTATTACATTAACATGTCACATCATTTCATACCCCATGCCTATAAATAGTAACTATGCAACTGAGGATAGGTAACACTGGCTAATCTAATTGATGCTGTGTACGACTGCTTACACTCTTCAAAGAACTGTTCACTCTTTCCTGTGTTTTACCTGCAGGACGCCCTTTGCTTTGCTGTGGCTTTTTCATGTCTTATAACTTCAATTTTTGTTTGTCCTTCCTGCTATCACTTGGAATACACAATGTAGCTCATGATCTCTTACTCCCTCTGCCTGGACCCATGGGTGATTCCAGTGTAGAAACCCCCTTTGGGTATAATTATAATCCACCTGAGCAAGGGAGGCTCTTCTGGGAAGGTGTCTGCCAGGCTGCTAGATCAGCACCGAACCTGTTGATCAGAGTGGAAATCTGATGATTTTCCCACCAATTCTCTTCCTACCCTTTTGCTTTTGGATATTGAATAATGCTGCTAAGAAAAATTATCCAAAACTTAGAAACAGGCAAAAGGGATTGCTCCTTCAGTGTAGGCTGGGATTGGCTAGCAGACCCACATCCCCCAGGGATTATCTGATTTTCTAGGGATGTGTACCTTTGTTTGACTCCCTATTCACTATTGTTTAAGTTATTTTAGAGCCCTGCTAGGTGAAAAGAAGAGGTTAACTTGCAGAAAACTCAGAGCTACGCAAACGCTTTATGTCTGAGAGCGATGCAAAGGGCTCCCATGCAAAGACAATGCCAATGATTTCTGTCTCACAGAAAAGATTGTCCCCAGAATTAGGTTTATGCCTTGTAGGACAGACATTAAGCAGTTTTGATTCTATTAGTAAATTCATTTCAGCACACCTGTGACCCTATAAACCACCCTTCCTTGAAATCTCATTTGAACCAGTCTTAACATACAAATGGTTCTCTCACTAATTAATGAGTTGAATAAAATCCTTGACACATGTTCATTTTATATTTGTATGGGAGTCATATTTTTAACTTCTGAAAATAATGCTTTAACAACACAAAAGGTCTGTTGCAGTCAGCACTTTGTACAGGTACTCGTCTCTCACCACTCCTCACCTAACGGGGCTCTGAGCATAGGAACAGCTATGGTGTGTTAAGAAATTAAATTGACCCAGGAGGCTCTACAGTATGACTCAGTTCCACAAAGTTCTCACTCTCAATTTATCCCAGATGTTAATGGGGACGGAACAGTCTCTTTAAAAAAAACAAACATAACAACATAATATTTTAAACAACCAATATTTTAATATCCTTAATTTAAAGATGAGAGTGGGTTAGGGATTGTATATGCTGTACAGTGGTTCTCACAGTGTGGTCCATAAACCTCTGGGGTCCCTGAGACCCCTGCAAGGGGTCTGCAGGTCAAAACTATTTTCATTATAATAATAATGCATGGGTACAACGTTCATTCAAAGTGTAAAATAGGCCAACACATTTTAATAGAGTACAAAAAGTTCATTGATATTTAGATTCAACATTGCAACTGACTTTTAAGAACCCACCACTTGTTGAGTTTTGGTGTAGTATCAAAGGAGAATATTCATAATTATCTGCAATGGTTATTAAAATACTTCTCCACTTTTAGCAGATTCTGTTAATTAGTTCTTCCGGTATTTACTATTATACCTTTAAGTAATAAAATTGTACTACCTCAAGTATGATATACTATCTTTATTTTTTTATTATAATTATTATTTTTGGCTGCGTTGGGTCTTCATTGTTGAGTGCGGGCTTTTTCTACCTGTGGCGGCTTCTCTCGTTACAGAGCATGGGCTCTAGGCACACGGGCTTCAGTAGTTGTGGCACATAGGCTCAGTAGTTGTGGCTCATGGGCTCTAGAGCACAGGCTCAGTAATTGTGGCACAGAGGCTTAGCTGCTCCACTGCATGTGGGATCTTCCCAGACCAGGGATCAAACCCATGTCCCCTGCATTGGCAGGCATATTCTTTTTTTTTTTTTTTTTAAATAAGATTTAATTTTGTTTATTTTTTTTGGCTGCATTAGGTCTTCGTTGCTGCGTGCAGGCTTCTCTAGTTGTGGTGAGCGGGGGCTACTCTCTGTTGCGGTGTGCGGGCTTCTCCTTGTGGTGGCTTCTCTTGTTGTGGAGCACAGGCTCTAGGCACATGGGCTTTAGTAGTTGCGGCACACAAGCTCAACAGTTGTGGCATGTGGGCTATAGAGTGCAGGCTCAGTAGTTGTGGCACATGGGTTTAGTTGCTCCACGGCATGTGGGATCTTCCTGGACCAGGGATCAAACCCATGTCCCCTGCATTGGCAGGCGGATTCTTAACCACTGCACCACCAGGGAAGTCCCTGATATACTATCTTTCGACAGTTCTGCTGACCCTCTACCATATAATATGAGATATTCAGCACAGTCATACAGCCTTCCTCCCACCCGACCCCTATTCTAGTTTTTGCTACCTTTGTTAACCTTAGCTTTAATAGCTACCTTTCAACTTAAAAAAAAATATAGACATAAATCTCTAATTCTCCATCTATGACTCCTTGTTATGAAAGATGTAGGGATCATCTCACACTTGCTTCTACTTCTCTTCCCCAATTTCACCTAATTTTTTTTTTTTTTAGATGTTGGGGGTAGGAGTTTATTAATTTATTTTATATATTTCACTGTGTTGGGTCTTCGTGTTCTGTGCGAGGGCTTTCTCTAGTTGTGGCAAGCGGGCGCCACTCTTCATTGCAGCACGCGGGCCTCTCACTGTCGCGGCCTCTCTTGTTGCGGAGCACAGGCTCCAGACGCGCAGGCTCAGTAGTTGTGGCTCACGGGCCCAGTTGCTCCGCGGCATGTGGGATCCTCCCAGACCAGGGCTCGAACCCGTGTCCCCTGCATTAGCAGGCAGATTCTCAACCACTGCGCCACCAGGGAAGACCTCACCTCCTGATTTTTGTTAGCTATGTTATTTTTTATGTTGTCAAGGTTTAAGACATTTTGTGTTATTCTCATATTCTAAACTGAGCCTTCTATATGAGTCTCTATACTGATTGTAAAATGTTTTACATTTAAAAAATAATGATATTATAAGTACTATTCTTTGCAAGACGAAGCAATGTGATGTGACCCACAGAAAAGTAAATATAATTCTATGTCATTAAATCCCTCTGGTCAAAGGAAAACACCTAAAGTATAATGGTACAATGAGTTTTCTACTTGGTTACTTCTGAATTTTCTAGACCAGTGCTATGTGGTACTTTTCTTATGTGGAAGCATATTCTGTTATGATGGGAATGTTTTATATCTTTGCTGTCCAACACTAGCTACCAGCACGTGAATGTGGCTAGTATGACTGAGGACCTGAATTTTTAATATTATTTAATCTTAATTACTTTAAATTTAAATTTCAACAACCCACATGCTGCTAATGGCTATCATCATACTGGACGGTGCAGTTCTAGGCCATGTGATGATACTCTTTCTCTCAAACTCCCGCCATCTAAGGCTTATCTACTATTACTGACCTCCTGTTTAAGAAGCATTCCATTTCTTGGAGGCCACTAGGTGTGGGCACTGTGCTTGCTGTTCTTTAAATATTACCTTTCTCTCCCCAAGACCCGGCAAGGAAGATATTATCACCCATCAGCAGATGAGAAACCATGATTCCTAAAGGTTGTCACCTGCCGGCACACATCTACGAGAGGTAGCTAGGATTTGAGAAACGTGTTCCTCCTAAGCCTCCTCCTTGACTTCATTACAGACATTGTTATGTGCTGGGAATTCAAGGGTGAAAGAAGCTCAAGCCCTGTCCTGGAGGCACCAAACTAAGCCAGACAGTAGTTACTCTCTGGGCCCGCTGTGATTGATTTCATGAATGTGAGGTTGTGTTCATTTCACTGCTACTGTGCAAACAGGGTTTATTTTATTCCTTATTTAACAATGATGTCTTCTAAGAAGATGGAGAAGGTTTACAGAATCTTAAAAGCAGAGCTAACTTTAACTTACCTCTTTCTGATAGGCCAGTCCAGCTTCATAGAGTTTAATAAAGAGATACTGAGTCCATTTGTAGTAATCTGGTAACACGTGGTTATTTCCTGCCAAAGAGGGGAAAATCAGGTATAGGCCCATTGTAAATATCCCCTCTCCCAACGTATGCATCAGCTTTGCAATTCAATTTTGAAAAGCAATCACACTGCAGAAATATTTATCAACCTATAATATTTTTACCAATTTACAAAGTAAGGGAAGAAGCAATTTATTCTGGGAAGAGAGATGTTATCGAAACCCACCCTCACCTTTCCCAGGGCATGTTTAATGATGAGAAACTCGACATAAGTCTTTTGCACAGCACCACCCACCACGTATGCAAGTAATAGCTGAATTACATTGTACAAAATTGGGTACTCCCATTTTTGTCAGCATAAACATATTTGGGGGGCCAAGAAGCTAATTCATAAACGTAGTTCATTTTAGAAGCAATCACAAAATTCAAGAAGAATATTTGCCTGCTTTGGTATGATCCTCACTGGAAAACAAACCTGTGCTTCTATATATAACTGGGGACTGGTAGCTCTTTTAGACTCATTATATTCCATTTATCCCATTATGTGAATCATGCTGTAGTCTACTTAGGAAGGCCCATTAAAAAGCATTATCAGGGCTTCCCTGGTGGCGCAGTCGTTGGGAGTCCGCCTGCCGATGCAGGGGACACGGGTTCGTGCCCCGGTCCGGGAAGATCCCACATGCCGCGGAGCGGCTAGGCCCGTGAGCCATGGTCGCTGAGCCTGCGCGTCCGGAGCCTGTGCTCCACAATGGGAGAGGCCACAACGGTGAGAGGCCCGTGTACCACAAAAAAAAAAAAAAAAAAATTACACAGGTCTGCAAGATGAACTGGAATAGGGAATGGGGTGGGGGTAAGGGGAATGTGGTGGAAATATTCCCAGACCTTGTTAAGGTAGGTATGTTCTTTAAAATTCTTATCCAGTAGAGGTTTAAAGAAATAGGTGAAGCAAATATGACAAAATAATGACAACTGTTAAATCTAGGGGTTGGGCTCTTTTCTCTATTTTTCTATATATTTAAGTTTTTCAAAACAAAATATCAAAATACTCCTAATGAATATGTATATGTATGTATGTACATACATATATATTTTCTCAGCCCTGAATCTGCTTCCATAGATTGAGAGTAAATTTACACAGCAATGGAACAGCATGATAATCTTCACTTAGGTTTGTAGTTTTGAAAACTACTTTTATCTAAAATAGAAAAAGGATGATAGATCCAGTCAGGGGGAGAAAAAAAACAAGATTATCCAACCACACATTAGCCCACTTTCAGTCAGACGGGTGATGCAAAGTGCATTGTCTTTGGAAGTGTCAGCTCCAAGGTGAGACGAGGTGTGTGGGGTACAGGTCCCCTCTTTCACTCTGCCTTCAAACTTGGGTCTGACATTTTTTATTTATATTGTGTTTTTGCACATGTCATTTGAAGAAAAAGTAACATCAGCTGCTAAAAGAGTACACCTCGAAAACCACGGCTCCAGAACCGTCATTCCAAACCCAACAGAACTGTTTCAACTCATGTTTACCTCACTTGCACCGTCCCTCCTGCTGAAGTGTTGGAGGCTCCTGTTGGAGGTGACGTCCTGGGGACAGGAACCTCGCTCCTGCCCATTTATTCCCATCTGCTGCACACAAGGCCCAGCCACGACCCTCAGTACTGCGCACTCCATGAAGAAATGCCAGAGCAGGAGTCCAGTCTCACAAGAACCATAAGCATGGTAGGTCAGAGACCCTGCTCGGAAAAGTATTTCCTGAAAAAGTCAAAGAGCCTTTCTGGAACCTCCCTTGATTTGCTGATTAAAAAAAAACAAAAAAAACCCCAAACAGCTATTTTTCTAGTCTTCTAATGCCTCATCTTAGTAAAAAGCATCAAACATATCTTTCTGAAATTAAACTGCTTAAAAGCTTCACTGTAGTCAACTGGCTAGAAATTGAGACTCCCTTTTCACGCTTTGGGAACTAATTTAAAACCCAGCCCTGTAGACAAAGGTCTTCTGGGGTTTCAGCACCCACAAAGATGTTAAGACCCCTTCCTTCCTTTTCCTAAAGCAGGGATTCTCAATGGGGAAACTTTTGCTCCCCAGGTATGACTGGAAACATTGCTGTCTGTGACAACTGTGATGGGGGCGAGGGTGGGGGCAGCTGTCAATCGCACCTAGTGGGTGGAAGTCAGGGATGCTGCTAAAACCCTACAATGCACAAGACAGCCCCTAGAACAAAAAATTTTCCAGCCCCAAATGCCAATAATGCCAAAGGAAGAAACCCTACTCGAAGGATTTCAATCTTTTTTAGTCTGAATCTGTAACCATAGATTAAGGGGAATGAGCCAAGCAACTCTGGAGGGCAGTCCATAAAAGCGATAAAACGCCCTTGGGAAGAGTGGAAACGGGAGTAAATTAACTTAGGTTTCCCTCTCCAGCTGGTGTGACCCCATCTCCGCTGAGCACATCATGCAACGCAGGTGGGAATGCTGCACGATGCAGCCACCGGCCCTTCCACCAACGCTGAGACCAACCAGAGGGGAGATCTGGCAAGTTGGGTGCCAGGAGACACAGGTCTGAAACTGTTAGGCACACATAATGCTACTCACTGAGAAGGAGTGACTGACTTTATGAACTAAATTTTAAATCATTCAATATACCTCCGAGTAGCTGTCTGACCTGGAAAATCTCCTGTAATAAATTCATGTAATAAATTTCCTATTTTGAAGTTAGAGAGGCATACAGTTTTTCTTGACACAACATCAGTTTATCCCCGCCCATGAAAGAGTTGTTGAACAAAATGTTTAAAGATCATCCTTTGGAATCCAGCCCACAGTACCCAAATGTCTAGGCCCAGCCCTGCCTGTCCTCCAAAGGGGAGCCCTACTTCTGCGGGCTGGGGATTCTTGTCCTCAAGCTGTGGGACGGCACCATCTTGGTAAGACTTCTCAGTGAGACCACCAGAGGAGTCAAACGAGGGCTGTTCTCTGTTTTCCAAAATCCCTTTTCATTCCTGTGCCTTCCTTGCCCTGCTTTCCAAATAAGCCAACACCTACGTGAATGCATCCTTCTTTTTAAAACAAAAAGTCAGGTAATTCAAAGTTATAGCTCCAAAAGCAACTGCAATTCGGCCACGCTGCACATAGATCTACATAAAGATGTCAACTTTTATAACCCCCTGAGCTCTAGAAAGTGCAATCTAGCTGCCAAGAGACCAAATTTATGCATCTGGAATCTCAACTAGACTCATTCCTCCACACTTTTAGCATTAGAAATGTTTTAGCATTAGAAATATTTTGCACATTCACAGCCAAACCCAGGGCCCAACAGAGAAGGTGACACATCCCAGAACACAAGTAAGGATCAAAACGTGAACCTTTGAGGCCTGCTACCCACACCTCAGTGACTGTACGGATTAATAACCAAGCCAGCCTTGCCAGGACTGCCTGCACACAGTGCTCGGCAATGGCCACAAGAAGGCCGAGGTGCAGACGTCCACCAGATTGTCCCTGAGAGAAAACAGCATTTGATCTGTGAAGGTGACTGACTGCAGTGTACCTCACTGAGGTCTCCTCAGGCTGACACTCCTTGCTCCAGGAAAAGAGAGAGAGATCCAAGGGAAGGAAAAGCCACTTTGCAGCCATCTGACTGGGTTCAAGTCCTTGCATCATCATTAGCCTTGTAGCCACAGCTGAGTTTCCCTGTCTAGAAGAGAGGGGTGATGAGGTCTGTCAGAGGGGCTGTAAGGACAAATGTGATGATGTGTGTAAAGCACACGCTGGGCACATATGAAGGATCGATGGTGCCACTTCCCTTGCTTGACTCAGAGTGTGTGACGAGAGGAGTGAGGCTGGCTCCACCACCACACCCCTCTCAGAGGTGGCTGATGCCCTCCTTGGGCTACTGGGACAGGGCAAAAGGCAGAGGAATGGACTGGGGTCAGAAGAGCTTGCCATCACCATCCCTTACCAAATGTTGGCTTTCTGACTAAAAAGAGATAGTGCTTATGAGGCGAAGACCAAAACACATGACCCAGACCGAGAAATCCACATCAGGTTGCTCCCAGTCACCTCTGGTGGCAATGCCCACTGCAGGGAGAGCCAGCAAGGTCGCTTCCTATCCCCACCTTTCTGCTCTGGCAGGATTTAGTTGGGTTTTTGTTTCTTGGTCCCACTGCACTTTTGACAGTGATTGGTCCCAGACCACAGAACCACTCAAAGCCATCGTGCATGTAATTTGCATTGCAACCTCACAATGTTTAGGTCAGCTATCAGGATTGAAGAAAATGAAACAAACCAAAACCTGAGGCAACATTTTATCAAGTCAGTCATTCGGTGGCCATGTACATGGGGAAAATAAACACAGTAAGAAAGGTGAGCCACCACCATGCATCACAGTTTCCAGCATTGTCTCCCCTCTCCTCAGTCTCAACAGAGCCTTCTGCCTCCAAAACAACCAATCTTGTAAACAGAGGAGAGAGGGGGGTACTCACATACCTTTTCTGTGCATTTCTATCACCTGCTCTTTACTGCAACGGATCAAAAGGAAATGTATGGTAATAGCCTTGCCTTTCATTCCTTCCTAGGTTCTCTAATTCTGAAGGGGAGGGGTTCTGAAAGCATAGCACAGCTTAAAGGCTGGAGAAACCTGCCTCAGGATTCATACTGCAGAGCTTAGGAGTAAATATATATCCTGCATCAGATGTTCCTCACTGGTGATGGTTCAAGGTTCCAGTCCACAGCTCTGCGCACCTGCTGTGTTGGAAGAAGGGAGAGGGAGGCTCACCAGAAACATCTGCCGGAATAGGACATGTATGGCCACCCCCGCACGAAGTCCTCTAAACTTAGCACTGGCTCTCAAACTTGGTTGCACCTTGAAATGGAGCTTTAAAGGTTACTGGTGCCTGGTTCTCACCTCACCCCCAGAAATTTCATGTGCTGCCAGGGTTGAGAACCATTGCAGAGAGGTTCTTCCCAATACATCTCCCTCCCAAATACTGCATTAAGTGACAGGGTCCCCTGTCCTGCCCTTGGGTCTTCATGGAACTTAATGAACTGGGCTTCGACAGGAGCTAAGGGCACAATTTACTCCATATGAGATTTCTAACAAGGGCCCCCAGTGCACCGTGCTAAGAAGGGTCTCTCCAGGAGACTGTCCTGGATTCAAATCCTTCCTGTGCGCCTCAGGCCTGCCCCAACACAGATTCTCTTTGCCCTTACAGTCAATCGTCACTGTCTGTCTTCACAAAATAAACATAAGAAAACAACAAGAAATAACCACCTCCATCCAACAGACACAGAAACTTGATTAGGTAACTACTGTGCTCAATGATCAGCTGTTTAAAAATACAAGACTGTCTGACAGCTCATCCCTCTTCCCAGAGGAGACTTGGTTCTAGAAGAGAAGCTGCAGAAAACCAACAAGAGTGGCGTGGCCTTCCCTTGGGGCTTCACAGGAAGAGGTGGGGGGAAGATGACTAATTCCTCACTTAGAGGCTCCTACAGGATCCTCAGGCAGGAGGGGGCATAGAGAGTGGAGGCAGACTGCTCAGCACAGCCCTGGCTTTGAGTCTTGATTAGCAAATAACAGGACACATCTGTACACGGCTCTGCGCTCCCAAACTTCTCCTCCAGCTCTCCCCTCCTCTCCTCTCCCGTCCCGCGTCCCACGGTGGCGCTGCAAAGCGGTGCCATGAATGCTGCTTTACATACGAGGAAACGGCACCTCGGTGAGGAGGGGGTGGCCTGCCTAACACTGCCCAGCTTTTGGGTGACGGAATCAAGACAGGAACCCAGGTCTCTGGGCTCAGAGAGGCACCAGGCAGTGAAACAGAACCTTGGAAAGTACAGCCAGGCTGTGCCCAGACTGACTCAAATGCGTGCTCCAAGGAGGTCTGGGTAAATCAAGCAGGAGGAACAGGTTGGAGCACTCTTAGATAAAGGAATACTGCAGTGAATCTTCTTTTAGGAATAACAACAGCAGTAATAATAGCAAACATTTACCAGGCACTGCCTAGTACTGGGTCCCATTTTGGCAGTTTAGAAACATCTCCCTTAGTTCTTATTATGATGCAAGCAGTCAGTTATTACGGTTATCAAGTGTGGACTTGACATCCCTGCTTAAAATTGCAATTAACCCCTGGCCATCCTGTCCCCCACCCCTTACCTTGTTCCACTTTTTAATTTCTGTAGCGTTTATGACCTCCTAACATACTATATTATTTATTTATTTATTATGTTTATTGCCTATCTTTGTCTCCCCTCCTCCCACCCCCAGTCAATTGTAAGCTTCCTTCATTAAAGATAGAATTTTTGTTGGGCAGTTTTCTGGCGGTCCAGTGGTTAGGACTTGGCACTTTCACTGCCATGGCCCAGGTTCAATCCCTGGCCTGGGAACTAAGATCCCAGAAGCTGCGCAGTGAGGGCAAAAAAAATTTTGTCTTTTTTCCTCCCACTGATATATTCCAAGAGCTTAGAACAGTACCTGGTACAATGGATGTTTAATAAAACGGCTGCTGAATGAATAAATCATTTTACCTTTCAGAAAACTGAGTCTCTAAGTAACTTGTTTAAGATCACATAGCCAGTAGGCGGCAAAATTAGGATCCAAACATGTGTCTGAGTGACTTGATGACGTACGACCCCGAATGATTTCTTCCCCTCAATGTCAGCCCCACTTTTGTAAGACTTTCACGTTAGATCTTTTCAAACACGGAAAGCCACATGAACCAAACACATACTACATGTAGTTAAACTTGTGTTATAAATGTTCACATCGCTGTCTTTCTATTGAATATTTGTACAACTTGCACTAAAGCTAGAATAAATGAAATATTTAAAATGTTATATCCTTGATTTACATAAAAACTATATATAATTTTTAATGACATGGGAACATGACAGTTGATACAAAATGGAGTATGTTTTATGGTTTCAATTATATAAGGGAAAAATGATAAGAATACTAGAAAAAATGCCAACATATAAACAAACATTGGGTTGCCTCAGGATGACACTGATGATTGTGGGTGATTTTCTTAAAATTATAAAGTTTTCTGAACTTCACTGATGCTGTATAGTGATTGTGTATTACTCTGGGAATTCATCGATGGTTTTACAGTCCTAGAAAACCTTTAGATTCAAAGGAAGAAGAAAACCAAAGAGCTAGGTCTACAGCAATGCGACCCTTGCCCTGGTGAGGAGCTTTCCACCATACTTGGAATACACACCCCGAGACTCACACAGAAGAGTTTAAAGGAACTAGAGATGGTCCATCTACAGACAAATGTCCTGGGGTCATAAAGGGGCATCCACATGGCCACCTCTAAGGCCCCCAGACAACCTTAGTATGTATCCATATAACCAATTCCAACAACCCAGGCTCCAAAGGGAAGGATCTGGCCTAAATGCAGAACCACGGGGGAAATATAACAGGGGAGGAGGGCTCACTGTCCACAGTCTCTGGGTAAGAGGCCTAGGATGGCCTACCCACCTTCTAAGTTGCTATTATAAGGGTGTAAAGGGCCAGGGAGACACCTTTGCCTGCGAGTAATGAGCAAGAGTGGGGTGGGGGCAGGGCATGCAGTGTCCTGGAATCAGGAGGTTAGGGCTCAGATCCCACCTAGGGGCCATGTGATACAAAGCAAGTGACTTGTCCATATCTGTACCTCATTTTCCCCATAAGTTGTGGCAAGTGGCCTCTAAGAGGGACCTCAATGATCCCTGCCTCCTGGTATTCTCACCCTTATGTTATCCCCTTCCTTTGAGTGTGGGCTGAGCCCTAGACACTTGCTTCTAACAAATAGAATATAGCAAGTAATGGGATGTCACTTCCAAGATTGGGTTACAAAGGGACTGTGGATCTGTCTTGGCCGTTGTTCTCTGTCTCTTTCTCACTCTCTCTTGCTCTGAAAAAAGCCAACTGCCATGCTGTGAGCTGCCCTATGGAGGCTCATGTGGCAAGGAACTAAGGTAGGCTTCTGCCAGCAAATGCAAGGAACCAGCCCTCAGTCCAGCAGCTAAAAACCACATGAGTGAGCTTGGAAGCAGATCCCACCAAAGGCGAGCCTTCAAATGAGACCTCAGCCTTGGCCTTGATGGCAGCCTTATGAGGGACCCCGTGCCAGAGGACACAACTAAGCCATGCCTGGATTCCTATCCCACAGAAATGATGAAATAATATATACTTATTGTTTTAGGCTACTAAGTTCTGGGGCAATTTGTTATGCAGCAAATAAATAACTAATACATTTGTAAAAGGAGCCAATAATTGGACCAAATCCTGGGATAGACACAAAGATTAAATGAGAAAATGTCGGTAATGTACTTGGCAAAGGCTTAGCACATAAATGAGAGGAGAATGGTGATGCCAGGGGCCCCAGGGGTATCTAAGGATCACCCACTCCCTTCCCCACCATGGTGGGGTGGAATCAGTCTGCTGTCCAGGCCACCACGGAATGAAAGGGAGGCCTAGTGCTCCATGCTCTTGCCTGGCTGAGTCTTCTTTTTTTTTTTTTTTTCTAATTTTTAAATTTAATTTTACTTTTTCTTATACAGCAGGTTCTTATTAGTCATCAATTTTATACACATCAGTGTATACATGTCAATCCCAATCTCCCAATTCATCCCACCAAAACCCCCACCCCCCCACCACTTTTCCGCCTTGGTGTCCATACATTTGTCCTCTACATCTGTGCCTCAATCCCTGTCCTGCAAACTGGTCCATCTGCACCATTTTTCTAGGTTCCATATATATGCGTTAATATACGATATTTGTTTTCCTCTGATTTAGTTCACTCTGTATGACAGTCTCTAGATCCATCCACGTCTCAACAAATGACGCAATTTCGTTCCTTTTTATGGCTGAGTAATATTCCATTGTGTATACGTACCACATCTTCTTTATCCATTCGTCTGTCGATGGGCATGTAGGTTGCTTCCATGACCTGGCTATTGTAAATAGTGCTGCAGTGAACACTGGGGTGCATGTGTCTTTTTTTTTTTTCTTTGCGGTACGTGGGCCTCTCACTGTTGTGGGCTCTCCCGTTGCAGAGCACAGGCTCTGGACACGCAGGCTCAGCAGCCATGGCTCACGGGCCCAGCCACTCCGCGGCATGTGGGATCTTCCCGGACCGGGGCACGAACCCGTGTCCCCTACATCAGCAGGCGGACTCTCAACCACTGCATCACCAGGGAAGCCCCTCATGAATCTTTTTGAATTATGGTTTTCTCTGGTTATATGCCCAGTAGTGGGATTCCTGGATCATATAGTAATTCAATTTTTAGTTTTTTAAGGAACCTCCGTACTGTTCTCCATAGTGGCTGTATCAATTTACATTCCCACCGACAGTGCAAGAGGGTTCCCTTTTCTCCACACCCTCTCCAGCATTTGCTGTTTGTAGATTTTCTGATGATGCCCATTCTAACTGGTGCGAGGTGATACCTCATTGTAGTTTTCATTTGCATTTCTCTAATAATTAGTGATGCTGAGCAGCTTTTCATGTGCTTCTTGGCCATCTGTATGTCTTCTTTGGAGAAATGGCTATTTAGGTCTTCTGCTCATTTTTGGATTCGGTTGTTTGTTTTTTTAATATTGAGCTGAATGAGCTGTTTCTATATTTTGGAGATTAATCGTTTGTCCGTTGATTCGTTTGCAAATATTTTCTCCCATTCTGAGGGTTGTCTTTTCCTCTTGCTTATGGTTTCCTTTGCTGTGCAAAAGCTTTGAAGTTTCATTAGGTCACATTTGTTTATTTTCGTTTTTATTTCCATTACTGTAGGAGGTGGATCAAAAAAGATCTTGCTGTGATTTATGTCAAAGAGTGTTCTTCCTATGTTTTCCTCTAAGAGTTTTATAGTGTCCGGTCTTACATTAGGTCTCTAATCCATTTTGAGTTTATTTTGGTGTATGGTGGTCGGGAGTGTTCTAATTTCATTCTTTTACATGTAGCTGTCCAGTTTTCCCAGCACCACTTATTGAAGAGACTGTCTTTTCTCCATTGTATATCCTTGCCTCCTTTGTCATAGATTAGTTGACCACAGGTGTGTGGGTTTATCTCTGCGCTTTCTATCTTGTTCCATTGATCTATGCTTCTGTTTTTGTGCCAGTACCATATTGTCTTGATTACTGTAGCTTTTTAGTATAGTCTGAAGTCAGGGAGCCTGATTCCTCCAGCTCCCTTTTTTTCCCCCAAGACTGCTTTGGCTATTCAGGGTCTTTTGTGTCTCCAGAGAAATTTTAAGAGTTTTTGTTCTAGTTCCGTAAAAAATGCCATTGGTAATTTGATAGGGATTGCATGGAATCTGTAGATTGCTTTGGGTAGTACAGTCATTTTTACAATATTGATTCCTCCAATCCAAGAACATGGTATATCTCTCCATCTGTTGGTATCATCTTTAATTTCTTTCATCAGTGTCTTATAGTTTTCTGCATACAGGTCTTTTGTCTCCCTAGGTAGGTTTACTCCTAGGTATTTTATTCTTTTTGTTGCAATGGTAAATGGGAGTATTCCCTTAATTTCTCTTTCAGATTTTTCATCATTAGTGTATAGGAATGCAAGAGATTTCTGTGCATTAATTTTGTATCCTGCAACTTTACCAAATTCACTGATTAGCTGTAGCAGTTTTCTGGTGGCATCTTTACTATTCTCTATGTATAGTATCATGTCATCTGCAAACAGTGACAGTTTTACTTCTTTTCCAATTTGTATTCCTTTTATTTCTTTTTCTTCTCTGATTGCCATGGCTAGGACTTCCAAAACTATGTTGAATAACAGTGGTGAGAGTGGATATCCTTGTCTTGTTCCTGATCTTAGAGGAAATGCTTTCCGTTTTTCACAACTGAGAATGATGTGTGCTGTGGGTTTGTCGTATATGGCCTTTATTATGTTGTCCATGCCCACTTTCTGGAGAGTTTTTATCATAAATGGGTGTTGAATTTTGTCAAAAGCTTTTTCTGCATCTATTGAGATGATCATATGGTTTTTATTCTTCAGTTTGTTAATATGGTGTATCACAGTGACTGGTTTGCGTATACTGAAGAATCCTTGCATCCCTGGGATAAATCCCACTTGATCATGGTGTATGATCCTCTTAATGTGCTGTTGGATTCTGTTTGCTAGTATTTTGTTGAGGATTTTTGCATCTATATTCATCAGTGATATTGGTCTGTAATTTTCATTTTTTGTAGTATCTTTGTCTGGTTTTGGTATCAGGGTGATGGTGGCCTCATAGAATGAGTGTGGGAGTGTTCCTTCCTCTGCAGTTTTTTGGAAGAGTTTGAGAAGGATGGTTGTTAGTCCTTCTCTAAATGTTTGATAGCATTCACCTGTGAAGCCATCTGGTCCTGGACTTTTGTTTGTTGGAAGATTTTTAATCATAGTTTCAATTTCATTACTTGTGATTGGTCTTTTCATATTTTCTATTTCTAGGTAGGTTTATTCTGGGAGGGCTCACACCAAGGAGTGTTTACCTGGGGTTTGATCTTGGTCCTTCATCTGGTACATAGCCCTCTGCCTTTTCATCTTGTCTATCTTTCTGTGAATGTGCATTTTGTTCCACAGGCTGCAGGACTGTAGTTCTTCTTGCTTCTGCTGTCCACCCTCTGGTGGATGCGGCTATCTAAGAGGCTTGTGCAAGTTTCCTGATGGGAGGGACTGGTGGTGGGTAGAGCTGGCTGTTGCTTTCGTGGGCTGAGCTCAGTAAAACTTTAATTCACTTGTCTGCTGATGGGTGGGACTGGGTTCCCTCCCTGTTGCTTGTTTGGCCTGAGGCGACCCAACACTGGAGCTTACCTGGTCTCTTTGGTGGGGCTAATGGCAGACTCTGGGAGGGCTCACACCAAGGAGTACTTCCCAGAACTTCTGCTGCTTGTGTCCTTGTCTCCACGGTGAGCCATAGCCACGCCCCGCCTCTTCAGGAGACCCTCCAACCCTAGCAGGTAGGTCTGGTTCTCCCCTGGGTCACTGCTCCTTCCCCTGAGTCCCGATGCGCACACTACTTTCTGTGTGCCCTTCAAGAGTTGAGTCTCTTTCCCCTAGTCCTGTCGAAGTCTTGCAATCAAATCCCACTAGCCTTCAAAGTCTGATTCTCTAGGAATTCCTCCTCCCGTTACCAGACTCCCAGGTTGGGAAGCCTGACGTGGGGCTCAGGATCTTCACTCCAGTGGGTTGACTTCTGTGGTATAAGTGTTCTCCAGTCTGTGAGTCACCCACCCAGCAGTTATGGGATTTGATTTTAGTGTGATTGTGCCCCTCCCACCGATTCATTGTGGCTTCTCCTTTGTCTTTGGATGTGGGGTATCTTTTTTGGTGAGTTACAGTGTCTTCCTGTCGATGACTGTCCAGCAGCTAGTTGTGATTTTGGTGTTCTCACAAGAGGGAGTGAGAGCACGTCCTACTCTGCCATCTTGGTCACAATCTCCTGCCTGGCTGAGTCTTAAATGCCAAGTACATCTCCATCTTTTAGGACCCAAACTTTTTGACCCTTTTATTTAAGTCCCCAAATTTTGTTCACCTTTCTAAACAGGCTGTCAGCTCCTGGAGGCAGGTGAAGGTCAGTGGATGGAAGGAGTGAAGGGCAGGCAGGCTGAAGACCAGGGTCTGAGCACTGGACTCAGTCTGTGGGTCTGCTGTGGACTCACTGGTAACCCTGGACAAATGACTCATCTCTCTGGGCCTCACTTTCCTCATCTGGAAACTGCGACACTGTTGTGAGGATCAAGGAATCTGGAGAGGGTCAGCCTGCCTTTCCAACACTGTCTGGCCCAGTATTTATGCATAGCAGCTGCTCAATAAATCTTCATTAAAGCAACAAATACAACAAAATTCAGGATGTCAAGTGTCACTATATTTAAAAAACAAATTAAAGCTTTGAGACAGAGCCCTTGCAAGTTTTCTTAAATATAACAGGTTTTCTAAAAAAGTATCAATAGAAGGCCTTTGTTCTTGGAACTAGTCTGGCTTATTCACATTAAATGTTGTCAAGTAGGGGTTCACATGAGAAATGTCACTCCAATTCACAGTGAACCCAGTGTTCTAAGAAACCTGTCTGCAAAACCTTTGAAACTCTAAAGGCAAACGAAGAACCACGTTTACCTCCATTAGCAACTTCTATAACATCAAAAACAAATGGCTTTTCAAAAGGAGACATACTTGAGATCAGTTTCTCAGCTCCCCAGTATAACACTGGTTCAGAATTCTGTGTTTCTCCCCATTTAATCCACCAATGAGAAAACACTCACCAAGAGTCTACCTTACCGAGTCCTTATCCTGAGAGACTCAATAATTGGCTATCATGATAGAAAATGGAAGTACAGAGAATAAAAAGAAGGGAATTTCCATCCAACTCAGGGCTCTGTTTCCTCATTTACTCACTGAATTATTCCACAGAGATTTATTGAGTACCAACAACATATGGGCATTAGGTCAGGGGGCACGAAGATTCAGGCCACCTACCTATACATTAAGCCTTTTCACAGTCTCTCCTCCCTTAAGCAGTTTCTCTGAACTGTCAGCCCCATTCCTATCCCATTCACACCCATTTGTCTCTGACAGAAAAGAGAGGCAATCCATCACCCACCTTACCTCCCATAGGCATTCCAGGCCCTAGACCCATCCCTCCCACCTCTCCAGTTCTGCTTTATTCCATTGCATTTGCATCTTTCCCAACAACTCTTTGTCATCTACAGTCCTAGCCAGGGGTCCCTGTTCTAGACTACACGGCCACTGCTTCCTCCCTCCTAAACTATTTGTTACCCCCCCTGACTGCCACTGCCCAGGCTTCTTCAGCCTCACTGTCCGCTTCATCTTGGCTTTATCTTCTCATCCCTCTTCCTTCAACTATCTGTTTAATTCCATCTTGGCTGAGTTTCTCCCTCTGGCCTCGTTTACCTTCCCTGTTCTCCTCCTTTCTGCAGAACTGAGGGAACAGGTGTTAATATCAGGGTAATTAATTAATCATGAACCTAAGCATTTGTCTAAGAACTCATTTTTACATAATTATGTTTCTTCATCTCAGGACTAACTTTAGACTGAAAATGAGCATTTAATGAAAATTGAAAATGACAAATGCTAGACACTCTGCTTTTATAGAGCATGTATTTTATTCTTAAAGGTCTTGTTTTTCAAATCTAGGGCTACAGCTAAATTTTCAAGTAATTTGAAAGGTTCATGTTCTACGTGTTCTTGAAGCCAATTTAGAGAATGAATATTAAGTGAAGGGAAATCATGGTCTTTGCAGTTCTGAAGACAACTCACACTTTCTGAACTGAAATCAGACTCATCAGTAAGCTCCTCTTTTGCTATTTTCTTGACCACTGTTTTTTTTTAATTTAATTTAATTTATTTCTTTATTATTTTTGGCGTCATTGGGTCTCAGTTGCAGCAGGCAGGATCTTTGTTGAGGCATGAGGGGTCTTTCGTTTGCAGCACATGGGCTTCTCTCTAGTTGTGGCATGCAGGCTCCAGAGCGTGTGGGCTCTACAGTTGCAGCACGTGTGCTCTCTAGTTGAAGCGTGCAAGCTCAGTAGTTGTGGTATGCGGGCTTAATTGCCCCGAGGCATGTGGGATCTTAGTTCCCCAACCAGGGATTGAACCCGTGTCCCTGCATTGGAAGGCGGATTCTTTACCACGGTACCACCAGGCAAGTCCCTTGGCCATTATTTTTTTAGCATTGTCATTTTTATGGTAACCTGAAAGCTGCCTCCTGCTACAAACTGCACAAGATTCTGTAAACTATCCATAATCGGACAAGAAGCAACAATTTGCCTAATTTCCTGGTAACTGTTCTTTGCCAGCTGACAAGAATTTCATCAAGGCAGTCAAACAATACAGACAGCTTTTCTAACTAGACAGTTGGGAACTGTCCATTAAACTGTCCAGAAAACCCTCCATTAAACTACAGATGAGAGGAATGGGTTTGAGTTGCAGTTTGTTATCGGTCTATTTAGGCAGATGCCAGTATTTCAACTACCCGTGCCAAACCAGCTCTCTACAACTGTTCCATTTTTCTGGAAGGAAAAGAACATTAATTTTATCTGCAACATACTTGAAAGTTTCAGGATCAACAGGGCAGAGTCATCTGAAAGATATTTTTGAGATGTGAGTTCTCTAGGTTTCCTGAATAATGTGAAGGCTATTTGTTAGACACGGACATGGATCCAGAGGAAGAGGAAATATCAATTCATCAATTCCCAGGATGCAAAAGTGACAGCAGTGCCCAAAGTGAGCTGTTCTGCTGCCTGCAAGCGCCATAAGCAACGAGTAGTAGAAACCCATCACAGCTTAAAAGATTTCCTATGTGACACAGACTAAGAAATAAAACTATAAACTTAGAAAATAGTATAGAAAATTATTTTGAAGATCTTTTAGTCCAATGATGTTTAAGGGAAAGATTACGGGCAGGGAAGTACAGGTCAGAATCTCACAAGAAGAAGGAGGGATTTGAAACTATATATGCCGTCTTCTTCTGGGAAGATGGAATATATGTACTTTTCCTTGTTCTTTCCACTAAGTACAACCAAAAACCTCGAATATTATATATATGTATAAAACAAACATAGACTCCAATAAATTGAAAAGAGAAGGTAGACTAATTAGAGACCTCAGCACCTGAGGAGTGACACAGTGGTGAGTTCCACGGATTTTCTCATAAGTCCCCAAATTGGAGTTAATGAAGCCAGTAATCCAGAAATGCCAAGGAGTACAGACAAAAAATTAAAAAGAAGAAGAAAAAATAAGAACAGCCTGCTCTCTTTAGCCAGAGTACCAGGAAAGGGACAGCCGAGCAAGAGAGAAAATTTAGACAATAATTGATCTACCTTAGTCAACACCACAGAAAAAAAATGACAGTCCTACCCTCGCCAGCAAGGGCTCAGTGGAGAGTCTAGACTTACAACCTTGGGAGGCAATAACAAGGCAGCCCAATCTCTCTCTGTGTCACTGTGGCATCACAGGAGGTTGAGTGGAAAACCGGGACTCTCCTACCCGTACTGGCCGCTAAGCTTTTATATACAGAATGGATAAACAACAAGGTCCTACTGTAGAGCACAAAGAACTATACTGAATACCCTATGATAAACTGTAATGGAAAAGAATATATATAAAAAAATAATGTAAATATGTATAATTGAGTCACTTTGCTGTACAGCAGAAACTAACACAACATTATAAATCCACTATACTTCAATAAAAATAAAATAAAATGCAAGTTAACATAGGAAAAAAAAACCCTTGGTGGTGTCAGTGGAGACCACAGGGGTGGGGTCTTGACTTCTACCCCAACCAGCAGTAATGAGGTGCCCCTCCCTATCCCTGATGGGACAGTGTCAGAGGAGTTCAAACGGAGAGTCAGGGAGTCCATTCCTGCTCTATGAAAACTCCTGAACAGTAAGATTTGATGGGCCTCTGGATGATAACGTGCAGGAAGGGTGGCCCATCCCAGTTCCACTGGGACAGAAGATTCTGTGCTTGAGACCCTCCTGGACCTCATCCTATATACTTCTTCATCTGGCTGTTCATCTGTATCCTTTGATGTCCTTTGTAATAAATCATTAATCTAGTAAGTAGACCGCTTTCCTGAATTCTGTGAAGTTCATGAATTCTTGCTAGCAAATTAATCAAGGAAGGGTTGTGGGAACCTCTGACTTACAGCCAGTTGGTCAGAAGCATAGGTAACAACCTGGACTTGTAATTAGCATAAGAAGTGGGGGACGGGGAAAGTCCTGTAGGGCTAAGCCTTTAACTTGTGGGATCTGACACCATCTCCATGTAGATAGTATCAGAATTGAGTTAAGTTGTAGAACACACATCTGGTGTCAGAAGTAAAGGTGCAGTAGTAGAGTACTGAGAGTACAGGAGACACACAGGAATGTTTTTCCTCCAGAAAATCATACAGAGAATATTCTCTGATCGTAATGTTGAGTTAAAGAAGCTAGATGCAAAAGAACACATACTATCTGAGTTCATTTATGTAACTATGAAAACCATATGCAGGTGGTAAAACTGAAAACAAGGCAGTGATTATCATAAATGCCAGAACAGAGGTTCCCTATGATAGTGGTAGTGGGGAGAGATGGAGTTGTGATTGGAAAAGGGCACACAGAGAACTGCTGGGTGCTGCAAAGTTCTATTTCTTAACCTAGGTGGTAGCTGTACATTCCAATAATGCGTTAAGCTTTACATACATGCTTTTGCTCTACTCTATCCATGTTTAATATTTCACAGTGAAAGAAGTTATAAAAATAATCTTGTATTTGCAAAAACATTGACTATTTCTTAAAATTTTGCTTTTATTATTCATTTATGCGCTACCACATGTCAGAAAAAATTGATGGTAGGTCTTCTTATGATTCCTACCTAATAAGGTTTGGGAGCACGATCATTCCTAAGATCCTTTTTTTCTGAATAGAAAAACAAAACCACAGACCTACTGCATCAGAAACTCTTGGGGTGGGGCCCAGAAATCTGTGGTTTAATAGGCCCTCTTGGTGATTCTGATGCTCGCCAATGTTTGAGAACCACTGGTATAAGCACACACATAAATTATCCTTGTGGGCTTCCCTGGTGGCGCAGTGGTTGAGAGGCCGCCTGCCGATGCAGGGGACACGGGTTCGTACCCCGGTCTGGGAAGATCCCACATGCCGCGGAGCGGCTGGGCCTGTGAGCCACGGTTGCTAAGCCTGCGCGTCCGAGGCCTGTGCTCCCCAACGGGACAGGCCACAACAGTGAGAGGCCCACGTACCGCAAAAAAAAATTAATAAATAAAATAAATAAATAAATGATCCTTGTTATTTTCACGGAGTAACAACTTCATCTTCAAGACCTTCTGAACTTGAACCACATGCTTAGAGCACCTTGCATCGTACACCTACAAGCACCTGTTCTGTCAAAGGTTGTACTGGCTATTGTGCAAAACTGACCTGGAGACCTGATTCAGCCATGGGGAAAGAGGGAGCAATAGATCATGCCCACCATGTGTGAATGGCAAAGCCCATCACTAAAACTCAAGCCTCTGGAATGAGCATCCAAGATCCAATCTCCTAGAAGCATTTAACAAGTATTAAATTGGTAAATTCTATTCCCATTAGCCAGAGT
This sequence comes from Phocoena sinus, assembly GCF_008692025.1. Classification (NCBI taxonomy): domain Eukaryota; kingdom Metazoa; phylum Chordata; class Mammalia; order Artiodactyla; family Phocoenidae; genus Phocoena; species Phocoena sinus. The sequence goes on from NC_045773.1 coordinate 42,131,875, forward strand.
GTACATCCTTGATAGGACTCATGACCACCACATGAGTGAGGTGGATGGATGAGGATAAAACAAACTACTTCCTTGCATAGCCACATTTGCTGAGCGGCCCCAGGAGACCTCCTTCTTTAGTTAGGGCTGAGGAGTCCAAGAACACTATCCTGTCTGAGGCAATGAAAACCTTCCCTCCATGTTTTAGGCTGGTAAGGACTGAGCTGTCACAGCTGTGCATGAGGTCAGCTGCCTGTGTGCTAGGTATTCATGATGAGACACAGTTCTCAGCCTCGAGACGATGATAATTCTGAACACTAACCCTTATGCACCAGCACCAACCTTCCCTGAAATGAAAGCACTAGAGATATGCTGCCAATTCATTTCAGTTAAAACAAAGGTATTACCTCTTCCCTCCCAACCAAAAGAAAAACCTCTGGAAAAAGGTTAGTTTTCTGATTCTGAGAGACAGAAAGTAATCTAGAGTCAGAGATCTACCAGACCAACTGCTTCACCTCTGTAAGGACTTGAAAGAGGACTCAGAGAGTCAAACACTTCGAGGGCCCGTTACACGTTGTCAAGGCAACCACAACCCCGAGCTCTCACAATGGGAATCTTCCCAACCAGGTTTTCAGGCAATCACTTGCCCTAAATTCTTTTTGTTTTAGGCTATTCTTTAAATTCTTTTAAAATAAAAACCGTTAAAAATATATCTTTCTATTATCCTGGAACCCTCATTATTTCTTGGAGTTTAATCTTTCCTTTCGAATGTCTAGTCTTCTATGTAAATAAAATTCAGAGGTAGTAAGGGTCTTGAAGCAATAATAATTTTCATTTTGTAATCATACAAATTATGCTGTCTTTGAAAATGAACTCATGCAGGTATGGTCCAAAGGGCGTGTGTTTTGGATGAAAAGAGAGTACTGGTTCCAAACCATGATTATGACATGAGGGTGGGGAAGAAAAGGCTAAACAAAGACCAGCAGAAGTACAGGCAAACAAACCCACGGAATAAGAAATACTGATAAGACAACCAGTGAAATCTGCAAAAGGACTGGTATTCCAGGATTTTATGGTATTATCATTAATTGTTTTAGGTGTGATAATGGAATTGTGAAGAAGGAAGGAAGGAGGGAAGGAAGGAGGGAAGGAAGGAAGGTGAGTCAAGGAAAATGGATGAGAATAAGGGAATGGAAAGAGGACAGTGAAAGGGAAGAAAGACGGGGAGAAAGAGAGAGAAATAGAAGCAAAGAGATGCAAATAGAAGCAAAGCACCATCTGCACATGGTGGAGATGCCACAAATGCCTCAGCAGCCCCCTTAATTTATGTAGGCTGTGCAGCATTGATGGATAAAACTTGAAAAAGCTCGACATCATAAAAGCCTGTCCCAGTAAAAATTCTGATGGAGCCCAGTTCCAATGTGCCTCTTCCACTGCTCCAGGATAACCACACTACACATCCACGTTAGCCCACTCAGCCTTTGGGGAACATGGTGGGGGGCGCACTGAGTTCGTTTCAATGGATGACTGTCTTGGGGGCAGTAATTCCTGTGTTTGCCTGGACCCAAGGGGACCGATGGGCAAAGCCATCAGTCTTATTACCGGGCACCAACATGTAGAGAAGGCAGAATGGAGAAACACAGGAAGGAAATCAAACACAGGAATTTAAAATCCAGTGAAAATGAGTGCAAATAAAATTTCATAAGATCTCCATAGTAAAGAAACTCAGCAGAGTCAACTCTTGATTACTCTAGTAAAGGAGACAAGAAAAGTTAATCCAAACATCATTTATGCCCAGTCCTATGTTCCTGTTTTGTTTTGATTTTACATTGGAGTATGAGTGTTTGGGGATTGCTCAGCAAGCACCATAAACAGCTAATAAAGCCCTGCTCTCGCAGATTCCACAGGCATTACTTTGAATCCTATCTGGTTTGGATGTTTTTTTCCTTTCGTATGCTTGTCTGGTTTTGAAGGGAACTCCTAGGGAACTGCTCCCCACATAATTATCCAGATGACTCCTGATAAAAATCAAGCCCCAGAGTCTATGCCAATCAAAACACAGCCAAGGCCTGGCCAGAACCAGCTCAGGCACCAGAGCACTGGTGAGATGGTAGAGATCAAAGTCACAGACACACTTGCCTCAGTGAGCCATACCACACAACTTAGAAGCTAACTATGTCACTGTCACAAGGAACTCACGGGGCCATCTCCTAGGACCAGTGCATGATCACCAAGGCCATAATCTGAACCCATGAGAGCAGAACGCAGGGTCACACCCTCTCCAGAAAGGCTGCCAATTATTCCACAAAGTAAGTGCTCCACAGAAAAACATGTCTGATCTCTCTCACCGCACAGTTTGGAATTTTATCTCCTCTTCACTCTTCCCTTAGTAGATGTTCAACTATTAAAATTCAGCTTTCAGTTTCTTACTTTCCAAATCGAGATGATACAAGCTATTTGCGGAATAATATCTGAAAAAGTGAAACACAGTGCTGAGCTAAAAGACATCATTTGATTATCATTCTGGCTCACCATTAATTCAAGAAATGTATACTTTTTTCCTTTTAATTCAGAGAATTAAGCATTTTCTGTAAGAAAGATGAGAATGCAGCTCCCGAGCTGGACCATTCCTACAGGGATTCCCATCCAGGCAAAGACAGGAAGAATGAGTCCATGACCCACGTTTCCAAGTTAGCTTTCTCCACCTCGGGGAGGAAGATAACATTTCTGAGCCATCGTATTTTTTAAATATTCTGTTAACTGTCAGATACCCATCTGCTTAATTATCCAGTTTTTATGGGACTTTAGGATTGTTATTTGCAAAGGGTACAGATCTGCCTTGTCAATTAAATAAACTATTCCTGTACCTCCTCACTCTGCTGCTCTATATGACCAATCAGATTGTAAAGGTTTCATTAAAAAACACTGGTGGATTTCTGGGAAAAATGGCGTCAAGAACACATTATCTAAACTTGTTTCCATTACTCCCATTAAAATGACCAAGAGAGGGCTTCCCTGGTGGCGCAGTGGTTGAGAGTCCGCCTGCCAATGCAGGGTTGTGGGTTCGTGCCCGGGTCCGGGAAGATCCCACATGCCGCGGAGCGGCTGCGCCCGTGAGCCATGGCCGCTGAGCCTGCGCGTCCGGAGCCTTGTTGCTCCGCGGTGGGAGAGGCCACAACAGTGAGAGGCCCGCGTACAGCAAAAAAAAAAAAAAAAAAAAAATGACCAAGAGAATATAAAGATGGGGGCCGAGGGGACTGCACCAATACAGGAAATAACAGAGGTGCCACTGACATGCCAGAAATGACAAGGAATTTTGGCAGATGGGACTAGGTTGAAGAAAAATACCGTAAGCCAAATAACATCTCCCCCTCTTAAGGACAGACTGGGTTCTTGAGAAGCAGGGCTCTGGCACCCCTTACTTGAAACGGCAAATCCAGAGGGGAGAGTGGGCTACAGAGCAGGTAAAAAGCCCACCAACTGGACACGCCTGTCTGTGGTGCCTCAGAAGCATTTGAAGCAGTCAGGGTGTCACAGGGGCATCTGTGATACCACAACTCACACCCGGGTAAAGATCAGAGCAAAGAGAAAGATGCCCCAGGAGCTATGGGTTCCCCGAACCCAGACAGAAATGAATGAGGCAGAGAGTATAACAGAGCTTCCACTCTGCTCCCCTCATGCTGATGGATCACTAAACTGATACACTAGTCCACTTCACTCAGGAAATGGGGGAAAAATCCACAAGGTGTCTATGAAAAGCTTCTGAAACAAACAAGGAGAGCACAGCATTTCAAACTTGTAAAAAGATTTATTACAAGAAGCAAAAATAATTTTTCAAGAGCATCACCTTGTATTCTCAAGAAAATTTTTGAACATACACAGTCTATGAAATGAGATAAGATAGCAAAATAAGAAGAAAAAAAGCAGTTGGCCAAGAGGCTTAAGGAAGAAAATGGGAACTGAATGAGATGAGGAACACTAAGAATCAATCTAAAAATACAACAGCATCACTATCTGCATTAGAAACCATATAAAGCAGCTCTGGCTCAATAGAAACTGAATCAGTGACGTGGAAAGCAAACATGAGTTCTCCCAAAAGGTAGAGAAGAACAAAGGGACCAAAATCATGAGAAAGATGGTGAAAACAATGGAGGACAGTGAATAGAGCAAACACTCAAAGTCAGTGTTCTTGAGAAAGAGAGTGTAGAAAACCAACAGGAGGAAATACCTACACTGCAGATCAAAAGTGGTCACCAAGCACCAGGCAAAATTAAAATGAAAGGATGGACACTGAGCTACACTTTGATGAAAATTTTAAATGGAAAAGGCAGAAACAGGAGTCTGACAAGCAACAAAACGAGGGTAGAAAGATCACTGTATTACAAAGAGATGATCTGGGCTGGCCTCAGACTTCTCCATCAGAGGCCAATGGGCCAGATGGTGGTCATTCCATAAATCTACACATGTGATTAAATTGTACAGAGCTACTACTACTACTCCTACACACACACACACACACACACACACACACACACACACAGTGTGTACATATAAAAACTGGTGAAATCCGAATAAAATTTGTACTCTAGTTAATAGTAGTGTGCCAATGTTAATTTCCTGGTTTTGATATTATATTGTAGTTGTATAAAATGTTATCATTGGAAGAAGCTGGGTGAAGGGTCCGTAGGATCTGTCTATACTATCTTGGCAACTTCCTGTAAGTCTATAATTTGTATTTTTTTTAAGACAGTAAATCAAGGATCAAGGTCTACTAAAGAGATTTGAAAGAAAAAAGAATTCCATATCCCAGTAAGTTGCTGGTCATAGGTGAAAGCAATGAAAAGTCATTCTCCATTATGAAAATAACATGTAATATTGGAAGATTCAAAGCAAGAGCTAAAATATCTAAACATTTTCTTTCATGAATCTAAATTGTGAAAATGGGCAATCACGCTCTATAAGGTCATGCTCTATAAGGTCTATGATGAGCACTGAAACTAGTTAAGAAGCATTCAGTTTAAGTAATTTGCTATGAAAATGATTCTAAAACCAAAAGCAAAGATCTATGTTTAAGGAATGACACATGATAAGAAAAATTTCAATAGGAAGAAATTAGGGGGCTTCCCTGGGGGCACAGTAGTTGAGAATCTGCCTGCCAATGCAGGGGACACGGGTTCGTGCCCCGGTCTGGGAAGATCCCACATGCTGCGGAGCAACTAGGCCCGTGCACCACAACTACTGAGCCTGCGCGTTTGGAGCCTGTGCTCCGCAACAAGAGAGGCTGCGATAGTGAGAGGCCCGTGCACCGCGATGAAGAGTGGCCCCCGCTTGCCGCAACTAGAGAAAGCCCTCGCACAGAAATGAAGACCCAACACAGCCAGAAATAAAAAAATAAGTTAATTAATTAAAAAAAAAGAAGAAGAAGAAATTAGGCCTAAAATCTCAGAACATACCCAAAAAAACCTCTGGAAAATAGATTTAGAAAGTGGAAAGTGTGGGACTTCCCTGGTAGCAGAGTGGTTAAGAATCCACCTGCCAATGCAAGGGACATGGGTTCGGTCCCTGGTCCAGGAATATCCCACATGCCGCGGAGCAACTAAGTCCACGTGCCACAACTATCGAGCCTGCGCTCTACAGCCCACGAGCCACAACTACTGAGCCCACGTGCTGCAACTACTGAAGCCCATGCACCTAGAGCCCATTCTCCGCAACAAGAGAAACCACCACAATGAGAAGCCCACTCACCGCAACAAAGAGTAGCCCCTGCTCGCTGCAACAGAGAAAGCCTGCGTGCAGCAATGAAGACCCAATGCTGCCAGCTAATCTCCTTATCTTATTGACACCTGGGAGGCAAAAATATATGTTCTGTTTTATTTTTTATGTTGATACTAAACACGTGGTTTAAGACCCTTACAGCTATCTTTTAGCACAATAAAGAATTGCTATACTAGTTATAAAAATAAATACAAATAGCTTACACTTCCCTGTTACAGAAAAAGACTTTAGATTAGCTAAAAGGTTTCCCCCATATGCTTTGTCCATCTTTTAATTTTTTTAAATTAATTGTATCCACCAAGTGATGCACCAAAAGAATTCAACAAATAAAGGATAAAATTTTTTTCAAATGGGCAAAATATATCAAGGAAACAGAAACACAAGATAGTAGGGATGGCACTGTCAGTATCAGACAGTAAGAAGAAACTTCTGTTACCTGATATTAGAGCCAATTATAAAGCAACTGTAACTAAAAATAGCTTAGCAATGACATAGTAATAAATGGATCAAATGAACAGAAACAGAACTTAGTGTATAATAACAGTGTAAAAGAAGATGGTTATAATAAAGTTAGCCTTTTAAATCAATGAGGAAAAGAATGTTTGAAAATCAAAGACAAAAACAATTGGTTATACAGAAAAAGGAGGAATTCCTTATCTTATATCATATACTAAAATAATTCCAGTTGAGTTAAATGCAAAACTTAAACAAAAGATTGAGAATAAAAATGTATTTATCTGAAAGGCCTTTCCAAATACATATTTGTGTGCTAACAATAATCCCACTACAAACAAAATGCAAGGCAAATGATAAATTGAGGGAGAATATTTGTAACAAAATGAAAATCATTAAGAAAAGGACAAACACCCTCTAACTATATGGGCAAAAGACATGATTAAATTATTCACACACACTCCCTCCCCAAATTCAAACATTCATTAAAAGCACGGAAAAACTCATCACTAATAACAAAAGAAGTACAGGTGAAAACAACTATATAATAACTTGGGAGTGTAAATATGTATAACCTTTATGGAGGATAATTTGGCAATAGCAAAGTAACATAAGCAAATTATACCTTTAAGTATCTTTAAATTCAAGTACTGTAAGCTTTAAACTTGCTCATGGTTTTTTGAGAAGTCATATTAAGGAAATAAAATATGTGTACTAAAGTATCTGCTCCAAGTGCGGGGGGTGAGCACAGCAGTCATAAAGTGGCCAGTGGATTAGCCCAGCCCTGCCACTTGGGTGACCAGCAATAAAACGATGTCAATAAAATCACCCACATTTTAGAGCTTTCTAGAGATCTGAAGAGAGAATTATGGGTGCCTGGCCCATGGGAATTGTTCAGTAACTATTAGACACTGATAGAAGGGGTGGTGATATTTATCTACAATCCTGCACTAACAGGTTCAAAATCCCTTATCTGAAATGCTTGTGGTCCGACTGTGGTGCTTCAGAACTAAGACCTTTTTGGATATGAAAAGGTAACAGTATATTTACCTAACTAGGTCTGGGAGAGCACCTAGTAATCAATTACATCACTATTCCTAGAGTAAAATATATGAATATTCATTCTAAGTGAGATAAACATCAGTTCAGGTCAGATTTTGCAGTCAAATGAGTTATGGAAAAACTTTTCGTTTTTACAGCTTTCTGGACTTCAGATTTTTACAAGAGTGATTGAGAACCTATATTTATAACAGAGGAACATTAGAATCTATCTAAACACATGATAATAAGGGGTAGGTTACATAAATTATGATACATTCATAAGATGGCAAACTACACAGCTATAAAAAGTCACTTTTTCCAAAGAATATTTAATAAACTGGGAAAATGTTCATGAATAGCAGGTAAAAAAAAGCAAAATAAAAAACACAAATTATGAATTCTATTTTGCAAAAGTAAATTATATAATATTCCAGAATAAAAGACTACAAGGAACCATACAAGGACGTTAAATTAACCACATTATGTTCTTCCTTATACTTTTCTGCATTTTCTAATCTTCTATGATAATCAGGAAAACAATCCATTAATTTTTGAACTATTTATGGTTGCTGTTCCTGCGTAGGACTAGGCTAGTTCTCATCCTAGAGGGTTAACAAGCCCATCTCTACTCTCAAGGAATTTACCAACGCATCTCTGGAGAGCTGAGGGCATTACTCAGTTCTCTCCACATTAGAATGCAGTTCATTCTTCATCAGCACTTCCCCACTGGCTCCTTAGGACAACTTGACTCAGGCACCAGGACTTTTTCACACCTCTACCAAATGAAACCCCGGTGACCTTGCAAGTTAGTGATAAAAATGGCATCAGTGCTACAATAAGAACTTGATTCAACCCATGACCTTATCTAAAGAAGCTAAAAAAGAAAAAATAGAAAAAAAGAAAAAAGCAGGGACTGTTTATAAACGTGTTTGATTTTCACTTTTTTACTGTACTCATCAAATTGCAATCATTTAAGAAATTATGGGGGAGGAGGAGAAGGTGATTGCATTTAGGTTTGTTCCAGGTGCTTCGCATGAGTAAAAGGATATGAACTTGAACTTGACAGACCCAGCGATGAAAAGCATTTTGTGGAGTTAGTGGGATGCTAAGAGAGATCACGACATTGATTCGTGGAGAGGACAAGCAAGAGTTCATCTTACCTAACAGACCACTCATCAATGTCTATGGGGTGGTCTTTGGCCAGAGCTTTAAAGGGCTCAGCCGTATTTAGTGTGGGTGTTCCTAACACCCAGGTGGTCTTCACTGAACTCCACCCAGGTCTGGAATTCTCCAGTGGTTTAATACACAGTTTGAAAACATTTTATACCAAAAGGCTTTTTGTTATAAGCCTCAATTCCAAACATGGGACAAAAGAGATAAATGATCCATCAACCTACACCTAATCACCTAAAGGGACCCCATGGGTTGATATTTAATCACTTTTACATAGATTCCAATAGTCTTTTTAAACTATTGCTGAGAACACGAGAAATCCTTGTGCAAAGATTTTGCCACACATAAATAATAGCCAACTGTGAAGTTAAATAAGAAGTTAACTCTCTTAGCTTAATCCCACAGAAAATTACTTGTTTGCAGGCAAATTATCCACTGGGGATACTTTTTTATTTGTGGAGTGCTAATCCTTCCCTCCTGCTTTCTGCCACCCTTCTTTTCCTCCTTCCTCCCAACCTGAAGAGAAGGAAGATAAAGTAAATGTGCACAATCCCCCATTCAATCAGGACCTTGGTTAAAATAAAGACCTTCCAGGAAAAAGGTGACTTACTCTATCCCAGCTGAAACACAGGCCCAGTCGATCAAGTTGTTTCCTCATGTGTCTAATATTACTGTGAAACAAAGGGAAAAGAGTTTGGATTTTAGAAACAGGAAAAGCCATAAACAAACTACACTTTGAGAATGTGAAAAGGAAACTGGAAAAGTCTAGATTATTCCAAAGGGCTTTAAGTGTTGTTTCGCCCTGGCGAAGAAATTAACTACTAAGAATCCGTGAAGGGCTTCCCTGGTGGCGCAGTGGTTGAGAGTCTGCCTGCCGATGCAGGGGACACGGGTTCGTGCCCCGGTCCGGGAAGATCCCACATGCCGCGGGGCGGCTTGGCCCGTGAGCCATGGCCACAGAGCCTGCACATCCGGAGCCTGTGCTCCGCAACGGGAGAGGCCAAAACAGTGAGAGGGCCGCGTACCGCAAAAAAAAAAAAAAAAAAAAAAAAAAAAAAAAAAAAAAAAGAATCCGTGAAAATATCTGCCTAGTAGAAGACATCTATTCTTTAGACCCTTGCAAAATCCACTAAAAACCATGATAGTCTTTGGTCCTAGGGACTAACCCTTTCCCAGGCCATTCAGGAAGGCAACCCTTCTGATTTGTGCACTCCTGGCCCATCCATATGCCTGTATTCTGCACAAATTTAAGCCAAGCATTTACAAATTTAAAAGCGACTGAAAAGAAAAATCTTAACATACAAATTGCGGGAATCCAAGAGGAGCCATACAGTGCTTTGTCAATCAAAACCTAAAACCGAAAACTCTCCAACAATTGGAAAAGAGGAGAGAAGTAAATTAATCAACTTTAATATAATATGAAATATTTAATTTTTTCTATTTAAATTTTTTAAATTAAAAAAATTTTAACCTTTTTTATTGAAATATAGTTAATTTACAGTGCTGTGTTAGTTTCAGATATATAGTAAAGTGATTCAGTTATACATATATACATATAAATATATTTTTCAGATTATTTTCCATTATAGGTTATTACAAGACAGAGTATAGTTCCCTGTGCTGTACAATAGGTCCTTGTTGTTTGCCTGTTTTCTATACAGTAATATGTATATGTTAATCCCAAACTCCTAATTTATTCCCCCCTGCCCCTCCCCACTATCCCCTTTGGTAACCATAAATTTGTTTACTATGTCTGTGAGTCTATTTCTGTTTTGTAAGTAAGTTCATTTGTATCATTTTTTTAGATTCTCCACGTAAGTGATATCATAAGATACTTGTCTTCCTCTGTCTGACTTCAGTTAATATGATGATCTCTAGGTCCTCTTTTTTCTTTTTAAAGAAAAAGGACTAATTAATTTCTACTGTGTCCCCTTTCAGTACAAACAGACTGAAAATATGGAAAACCATGAAGAAGTTCTCTAGGTTCTCTAGATCTCTAGTTCTCTAGATCTCTGATTAGCTAACAATAGCTTATTTTAATTCCAAGCCTCGTGTTAAGCATTTTGCAGAAAACTGCTTGCAACAGACTGAATGTTTGTGTCTCCCTCAAATTGTTATGTTAAAACCTAATCTCCAACGTAATGGTATTTTGAGGTAAACCAAAGGTACTATGAGAGGTAACCAGATTAGTGCCTTTATAAAAGAGACTCCAGAGAGCAACCTTGCCCCTTCTACCATGTCAAGACACAGAGAGAAGACAGCTGTCTATGAACCAAGAAGCAGGTCCTCACCAGACACCAAATCTGCAAGTGCCTTGATCTCGGACTTCCCAGCCTATAGAACTGAGAGAAATACATTTCTGTTGTTTATAAGCCACCCAGACTATGGTATTTTTGTTATAGCAGCTGACTAAGACAGTGCTTAATCTTTATCCATTCATAAGAGGTAGGAACTATGACTATCCCTCCTTTACAGATAAATAAACTGAGGCGGAGAGAGGTTAAGTAATTTGCTCACGGTGAATGGCTAGGAAGAAGGAAAGGCAGGATTTGTACCTATGTGGCCTGATTCAGGGGCCATCTTCTTTACTGCTATGCTCTAGTTGGAGGAGCATACTACTCCTCCTTGGAGGAGTTGGCAAACTTTCTGTAAAGGACCAGATGGTAAATGTTTTCAGCTCTGTGAGCCATATGGTCTCTGTCACAACTACTCAGTTCTGCCATTGTATCATGAAAGCAGCCATGACCAATATATAAACAAATGGGTGTGGCTTGTGTTCCAATAAAACTTTATTTACAAAATCAGGCAGGGCCAAATTTGGCCTATGGAATTTGCCAATCCCTAGCCTAGCTTACATCAAATTTATACCATATTTGACCCATTTTATTTAAATCATTATTTCCTCCTTTTTTCATCATTCCTGTTACTCTAGAATTAACCATAATTGGAAAAGTGGAAACTAGGGATTAGGAAGAAAAAAGACAAATAGATGGTGCAGAAGATATTTCTTTTTACAATGTAGCCTTGGGCAAGATAAAGCAAAGGGAGGTGAAAGACAATGAGGATAGACTTTGAACCGGGTAGGGTGAGGAAAGGCTTTGTGAAAGGGGCTGGAGTGAGCCCAGAACATTCTGCTGGGTTCTGGTATAAGGCCCTCAAGGCTTTATCAGGAGGGAGAGGGATGGGCACTGCTGGCCCACAAGTACATGGAAGCCTGAGGCACAGTGGGTACTGAGAGTATGTCCTCCTTGGAGAAAGCCACACCCAGAATAAATTGGCCATATATTTCCTCGTTGAATATCTAAGTTCCTCTTCCTTCAGAATGGTGAAGGCAAAAAATTAACAGAATTTGCAGAGAAAATTATAATGTGGAATTTGTATATGGCTCAAACTACAGTCACGAAGATGAAGAGCACTGTAGAAATTTAACAAATGTCACCCTTTCCTTCTCCTTTTTCCTTCCAAACGCAAATACTCAAAGGAAGAATAACTAAATAAAGCATCAAAATGAACACATGAATGACATCCAAACCCTCTTTGTTATTTCCTAGATAAGAATACAGTGTGCAAAAAGGCAAACACCAAATACAGACAATCCTGTTTATTGCTTGGCAGGCTGCAATGTTTTGTTTGCTTTACTTTCTATTTCTTGTGCACAGGTTAAAAAAATTGTTTAAGGGTTCTGTATACAAGTGCTTGAATATGCCTGTAAACACATACCTCTGTGTCCAACTTTCTGGATGTAGATTCCTCTCGATCGCAGCATTTTCGGCAGGCAATCCAAATGCATCCCATCCCATGGGATTGATAACCTAGCACCCAGAAAAGAAACATCAGCCGTGGCAGATTGCTAAAATCTTTATCAGCATTCTCTTCTGGGCAATGAGCAGGCATTCTCTCTTTCTAACACGTCTTATCCCTTTCCTGGATGATTTCAAACTATGCTTTTGAAAGCCAGCTGGCTATCTAAGACGTAAGCACAGAAGAGAATTTAGAAGGTTATACACCAAGGTGCCAATAGCAGTTATCTCTGAGTAGGTATTTTCGTGACTATTTTTTACTTTCTTCTTCTTCTTGTCTGTATTGTGTGTAATGAACCCAAAGCGGTTTTCTGAAATTATAAAAAGTTTCTTTTAATTTCAAAAAGAGGTATATATAAAAATATATATAGACATTTAAAATGCTCACCTCGTGTTAGATTTTCCAGTTAAGGAGTTGTGCTGTCCAATAGGGTAGCCCCTAGCCACATGTGGTTATATAAATTTGAACTTAAATTAGTTAAAATTAATTAAAATTTAGTTCCTCAGTCACACTAGCCACTTTTGAAGTGTACAATAAGCCACTCTGAATCACCTCCTATAAGATATTTCCATTTTCCAAAGAACAGGGGATCCTAAGATCTCAGAGCTCGAAGAAGCTTTTGAAATATATCCTCCATCCCCACTCCTTTATTTGACAGTCCAAGCAACGATGGACCAACAAGAGTAAGCAGCCCAGCTAGGTCACACCAGAAGCAATTACTTCAGACCAGGATAGGCACTCATTTCTGCAAATGGATGACCAGTCACAGCTCAGCTGGCAGCTTCAATAGGAAGTTCTCTCAACCTAACTTACATGCCATGAATGGGAACAATGGCTTGAAACACAAGCTGTGGCATCAAGGGACAGACTCAGAAGGCTGGGCTCTCCACCCACTGCCAGGAAGGACACCTGCTTTGAAAACTCAGACTCCTACCCTTCTCTAATGCTGATTTTCAGCCACAAAGCCATAACCACAGCTTCTCCCAGAGCCATATTTCTGAAGCTTGCCTGTGGCTGAGGATGGCCTGAGGAGGCTCCAGTATTTCCAGAAAACAGCCCTTTACAGCTGGCCTTCTTACTTCCTATCAAGCTCCTGATCTGTCAACTGCCACAAGCTGAGTTTGTTTGTTTGTTTGTGTTTGTTAGTTTGTAATCATGCAGAGAACCTGAGCTTCTGTTCACATACATCTTGGATAGTGATGGACACTCAGACACACTTACTGGCACTACCTTATCACCCGCCCATATCATGATGGAACATTTTCCACTAAAGAAACAGGTCGCATTTTCTTTTATAAATAACTTTTTCCCCTGATTATTGAAATAATGTATGTTCACTACAAATAGTCTTGATACATAGAGAAAAATATTCAGAAGAAAATAAAATCCCCTTAATTCTACCATATAGCCATACATAACTGTCATTTGGTAAATTTATATCCAATTTTTTTTTTTTTTTTTTTTTTTTTTTTTTTTTTTTTTTTTTTTTTTTTTTTTTTTTATGCGTTACGCGGGCCTCTCACTGTTGTGGCCTCTCCCGTTGCGGAGGACAGGCTCCGGACGCGCAGGCTCAGCGGCCATGGCTCACGGGCCCAGCCGCTCCGCGGCATGTGGGATCCTCCCAGACCGGGGCACGAACCCGTGTCCCCTGCATCGGCAGGCGGACTCTCAACCACTGCGCCACCAGGGAAGCCCTATATCCAATTTTTAACAATTGGGATCATATTATTTCTGTGTGTTGTTTTTTTTTCATTGTGCACCTAGAGTTTTCTTCCATCTTTCTGTCTTATTCAAAGACTCTCTGAGATGCAAATGAGTATCACCCATGGCCACCTCTGCCTCAGGTCCATAAGCACCTACAATTTAGTTTCCCGAACTGGATTCACACTCCAATCCCAGTGCCCAGATCCGTTCTCTCCCTAGTCCCTCTTAGCAGGTGGCAGTAAGAGAACAGGCATGGCCCTCCCAGTGGCAGAAGCCACTTGCCTTACATCGTCCTTCCATTCTGCACATTATTATTTTTTAATTAGGTTTTAGCTCTGATGGAACAATTCCATCTCAAGAATGAAGACCATGCATCTAAAATCAGAGCTGCTCTAACTCCTTTGGCTAGTGAGTGGGAAATGCAATAAAGGCTCGCTCCTCGGGAGGCTGTGTGGTTTGGGGGGAAATGTCCTAACCCAAACCTGCCATTTACTGGCAGTGGGACCTGAGGCACATCACTTACCCTGAGTCCCAACTATCAACTGTGACTGAAAGCAGCCACCCAAATCGTTGATAATTACACACTAAGATGTATGTGGTGCACCCAGCACAGTACAGGCACCCAGTAAATGGCAGGGCTGGCTGCAGTGGCAGCTGCCGTTGTCTGTTTGATCTTCAGCACCTCACAACATCGCACATCACCGATTCCCTCGTCAGGACCTCCGCCCATGTCTCTTTGGCCACATTCATTATGGTGGTTCTGTGACAACAGACAGGGAGACCCCTTGACCTCACACACATCCTCAACCATGTACAATCCTAAGGGTGTGTTACTTATGATAAGAGCCTCTGTAGCAGGTTGGTGCCAGGCATTGGAAGTTCTTAACCAAGCCGAACAGACCATGAGGCTCAAAGGGCCAGACGTTTGGCCTTCTTTTCCATGAAAGGGGCGCATCAGTTCTTTCGCGCATAATTAGTGGCTCAGATCAGGTGCTTCATTTGAAAGTAGCCCAGCTGTTCTTGCCATGGCTGACTGGAGCAGGGGCAGTCCATGAGCAGAAGCAGCCATCTGTGTGCTGGGTAGGAAGGGCCCTGCCCAGTAGATTTTGCTATATCAGGGGTGGTGGTAGGTCTGATCCACTCAGGTCTGCTTTCTGTACGGGATACAGACTTGGTGAATAACAGTGCTGTGGATCTCTCCAGTTTGCTGCTGCTCCAGTCTGGTTTGCAACATCCTCTGCCGTGCTTCCCAGTCCTGGAAATCTGGGAAGAGTGGAATGCCCTGGCCTGCCAGCCTAAGATAACATGACTCCCGCGGAACTCCCTCACAGTCCAGCGGTTAGGACTCCGCGCTCTCACTGCCAAGAGCCCGGATTCAATCCATGGTCAGGGAACTAAGATCCCGCAAGCCATGCGGCACAGCCACAAAAAAAAATGACATGACTCCCAAGCTATCACATTCAATCCCTGCATCCACGCTCCTGAGGTCAGTCGGAATAGGCTCCTCTTCTTTTTCCTTCATTGGATGTTTCTCAAATTACGAGCATAACACAAGCTTATTTTAACAAGTGAAATGACACAATACATGATATATAAAGGCAAAGCTGATCATCTCCCCCAGCCCCAACTCCTATTCTCAACTCCTTGATGTAACCAACAATGTCAGCCTTTGTATCCTTCCACAACTTTCTCTTCACTCAAACAAAGATACACACACACACACACACACACACACACACACACACATATATATATATATATATATATATAGGAGCTGGATGGTTTGTTTTTATGGAAATAGAACCTGTCATACACTATTTTATGACCTTTTTTTTCATTTAACGTATCATGGACATCTGTACAAAATATGTTAAGTACGTGTGTGTGTGTATACATGTCTTTTAAAAATATTCTAACATTCCCTAGGAATATCTAGTCTATGTAGTTTTAGGAAGTTGTCAAAACATAACCCAATCCAGTTGATCTTTCAGACCTGAGGTCTCTTTTCCTCTTGCTAAATGTGTCCTACCCAAAGCGTTTCATCTTTCCAAACAGCACCCTCCCCTTCTGGCAAAATGCTCCTCCTCCTACTTCATACGGTCCTGCTGCAGACGGCAAATCACAAAACCCACCCCTCTGGCCACAGAGGGAGCACCTGGTGGAGATGTCTAAGAAAATACTGCTGGCATGTGGACAGATGCAGAAATGGGAGGCAGAGACTAGGGATACTGATGTGCTCCCAGGACACGGGCCCAATTCCTAGTGGGCCCCATTCCTACAACATTTCCTTTGGTTCTGTGAGTTACACCAGGATTTATAAAAACACACAAAACCTCCTTTTTTGCTTAAACTGGTCTGAGTTGGGTTTCAGTCCCTGGTAGCCAAGAATCCTGACTAAAACACTCACCCTTTAGAATATAGCTTTCTCTTGAGTACTGCTTAACCCATAGATGAAAAACATTTCCTTCACAGATTTTTCTTTTTAATTTTCAAGAGCTAAAAATAATAATAATCCCATGTTGGGGATTTGTGCTTGATTAGTAGAAAGTTCTGAAATACTTCCATGGATAACACTAGAGTACAGCTTCCAGCGATGCTTTAATTCTCCTAGGGCTACTTCGCTGGCAGAATAATGTAACTGTTGTATAACCATGTTCCACAAGAAAGAGGAAAACTTAATTATCACTTGGTTTCTTCATTGGAACTGCCAAAATGGCACCAGTTCAATGTTTCTGCCTATTAACATTGTTAGGTTACCATCCATGTTTTTAAATAAAGTCAATACAGAGACAGTCAAAAAATCAGTCTGGATTTATGTAATATACTTATTCATTTCTATTTTTGTTTTCAGATGAAATTAACATGAAAAGATATTCTTAGTTCACATGTTACCCCAAGCTGTCTATGAAAATATAGTTAGGGAAGGAAGAGTCAAGAGGGTGGTGTGGGAAGACGCAGAGTTAGCGCCTCCCCATAACTAGGGCACCTGCCTGCTGCTGGTGGGGGACTCTGATGCCCAAGGAGACAGGAGGAACCCCAAAGTGAACCGGTAGGACGTAGGGGGGCTGAGGGCAGAGAAGAAGTGGAGGTCAGACAGGATTGACGCCCCTGAGGCTGGTGAGATCAGGAGAGGCAGGCAGGAGGGACTCTCTGGGAAGCGTGGGAGAGGAGCAGAGCGGGATCGCCTGGCCCACTTGGGCAGGGGAGCCTGCTGAGCTCCCAAGCCGGTACCTGTCCTCCAAACCCCGCTCCAGGCTGCGTCGGTCCTTGGGGGCATAGGAGGGAGGCTAGGGAGATCAGTAGAAGCAGGCAGGAGGGGCCCTCCCAGACCAGAGGAGAGGAGAAGAGGGCGTTTGCCCCACCCACTCGAGCCCAGGAAGCCTGCTGGGCTCCCAGGTGAGGTCCCCTACCATCTGAGACCAGAGGTGGGGGGCACACCTGGGCCCCTTCTGTTCCTTGAGCCTAAGTTGCACCCCCCCACAGCCCCCAGGGCCTTTCCCAGCCCCACGGGTCCTGAGCATCGGCCCCACCCACTACCCAAACCTTGCCTTTGCTTAGGCCCCGCCCTCCACAGCAAAGGCCTTCCCCGCCTCCACTTTTTTTTTCTTTTCCCTCCTCCACTTTTTTTACTATTGTGGTACTGATGTACCTTCAAGTTGTTGATGCATCTATAATTTTATTTTTATATTTTTCCTAACATATCTGTTAGTTTCCTAGGCTATTTTATTTTTTACTTTGTTATTGTTCTTTTTTTTCATTTTATTTATTTGTTTTTGCCACCCCAGGCGGCTTGTGGGAACTTAGTTCACGAGCCTGGGGTCAGGCCAAAGATCCTGTGGTGGGAGGTCTGAGTCTGAACCACTGGACTAACAGAGAACCTCAGAAACCATGGAATATTCATCCAAGTGAGGTCTCACGGAGTTCCTCATCTCAGCACCAAGACCCAGCTCTACCCAATAGCCTACAAACTCCAGGGCTGGAAGCCTCAGGCCAAACAAGCAGTAAGACAGGAACACAATCCCACTCATAAAAAAAAAAAAAAAAAAAAAAAAAAAAAAAAAATGAGATGGCAAAAAAATATGTCACAGATGAAGGAGCAAGGTAAAAACCTACAAGACCAAATAAATGAAGAGGAAATAGGCAATCTACCTGAAAAAGAATTCAGAGTAATGATAGTAAAGATGATCCAGAATCTCAGAAATAGAATGGAGGCACTGATGGAGAAAATACAAGAAATGTTTAACAAAGATCTAGAAGAACTAAGGAACAAACAAACAAAGATGAACAACACAATAACAGAAATGGAAAATACACTAGAAGGAATCAAAAACACAATAACTGAAACAGAACAAATAAGTGAGCTGGAGGACAAAATGGTGAAAATAAGATCAGAATAAAGAAAAAAGAATGAAAAGAATTGAAGACAAACTCAGAGACCTCTGGGACAACACTAAAAACACCAACATTCGAATTATAGGGGTCCCAGAAGAAGAAGAGAAAAAGAAATGGTCTGAGAAAATATTTGAAGAGATTATAGTTGAAAACTTCCCTAACATGGGAAAGGAAATAGTCACCCAAGTCCAGAAAGCACAGAGTCTCCCATACAGGATAAACCCTAGGAAAAACACACCAAGACACATATTAATCAAACTAACAAAAATTAAATTCAAAGATAAAATATTAAAAGCAGCAAGGGAGGGCTTCCCTGGTGGCGCAGTGGTTGGGAGTCTGCCTGCCAATGCAGAGGACACGGGTTCGTGCCCTGGTCCAGGAAGAGCCCACATGCCGCAGAGCGGCTGGGCCCATGAGCCATGGCCGCTGAGCCTGCGCGTCCGGAGCCTGTGCTTTGCAATGGGAGAGGCCACAACAGTGAGTAGGCCCGCGTACCGCAAAAAAAAAAAAAAGCAGCAAGGGAAAAACAAAAAACAACGTTACAAAGTAATCCCCATAAGGTTATCAGCTGATTTTCAGCGGAAGCTCTGCTGGCCATAAGGGAGTGGCAGGATATACTTAAACTGATGGAAGAGAAAAACCTACAACCAAGATTACTCTACCCAGCAAGGATCTCATTCAGATTTGATGGAGAAATCAAAAGCTTTTCAGACAAGCAAAAGCTAAGAGAATTCAGCACCACCAAACCAGCTCTACAACAAATGCTAAAGAAACTACTCTAAGCAGGAAACACAAGAGAAGAAAAGGACCTATAAAAACAAACCCAGAACAATTAAGAAAATGGTCATAGGAACATACACATCGATAATTACCTTAAACGTGAATAGATTAAATGCTCCAACCAAAAGACATAGACTGGCTGAATGGATACAAAAACAAGACCCATATATATGCTGTCTACAAGAGACCCACTTCAGACCTAGGGACACATACAGACTGAAAGTGAGGGGATGGAAAAAGATATTCCATGCAAATGGAAATCAAAAGAAAGCTGAAGTAGCAATACTCATATCAGATAAAATAGGCTTTAAAATAAAGAATGTTACAAGACACAAGGAAGGACACTACATAATGATCAAGGGATCAATCTAAGAAGAAGATATAACAATTATAAATATATATGCACCCACATAAGGGCACCACAATACATAAGGCAACTGCTAACAGCTATAAAAGAGGAAATTGACAGTAACACAATAATAGTGGGGGACTTTAACACCTCACTTACACCAATGGACAGATCATCCAAACAGAAAATTAATAAGGAAACAGAAGCTTTAAATGACACAATAGACCAGATAGATTTAACTGATATTTATAGGACATTCCATGCAAAAACAGCAGATTACACTTTCTTCTCAAGTGCACATGGAACATTCTACAGGACAGATCACATCTAGGGTCACAAATCAAGCCTCAGTAAATTTTTAAGAAAACTGAAATCATATCAAGCATCTTTACTGACCACAAGGCTCTGAGATTAGAAATGAATTACAGGGGAAAAAATGTAAAAACCACAAACACATGGAGGCTAAACAATAAGTTGCTAAATAACCAAGAGATCACTGAACAAATCAAAGAGGAGGGGCTTCCCTGGTGGCGCAGTGGTTGAGAGTCCGCCTGCCGATGCAGGGGACACGGTATCGTGGCCCGGTCCGGGAAGATCCCACATGCCGCAGAGCGGCTGGGCCCGTGAGCCATGGCCGCTGAGCCTGCGCGTCCGGAGCCTGTGCTCCGCAACGGGAGAGGCCACAACAGTGAGAGGCCC
This sequence comes from Phocoena sinus, assembly GCF_008692025.1. Lineage (NCBI taxonomy): Eukaryota > Metazoa > Chordata > Mammalia > Artiodactyla > Phocoenidae > Phocoena > Phocoena sinus. The sequence goes on from NC_045773.1 coordinate 42,152,021, forward strand.
GCGTACCGCAAAAACAAAAAAAAAAGATCAAAGAGGAAATCAAAAAATACCTAGGGACAAATGACAATGAAAACACGATGATCCAAAACCTGTGGGATGCAGCAAAAGCAGTTCTAAGAGGGAAGTTTATAGCTATACAAGCCTGCCTCAAGAAACAAGAAGAATCTCAAATAAACAATCTAACCTTACACCTAAAGGAACTAGAGAAAGAAGAACAAACAAAACCCAAAGATAGCAGAAGGAAAGAAATCGTAAAGATCAGAGCAGAAATAAATGAAATAGAAACAAAGAACACAATAGCAAAGATCAATAAAACTAAAAGCTGGTTCTTTGAGAAGATAATCAAAATTGATAAACCATTAGCCAGACTCATCAAGAAAAAGAGGGAGAGGACTCAAATCAATAAAATTAGAAGTGGAAAAGGAGAAGTTACAACAGACACCACAGAAATATAAAGCATCCTAAGAGGCTACTACAAGCAACTCTATGCCAATAAAATGGACAACCTGGAAGAAATGGACAAATTCTTAGAAAGGTATAACCTCCCAGGACTGAACCAGGAAGAAATAGAAAATATGAACAGACCAATCACAAGTAATGAAACTGAAACTGTGATTAACAATCTTCTAGCAAACAAAAATCCAGGACCAGATGGCTTCACAGGTGAATGCTATCAAACATTTAGAGAAGGACTAACAACCATCCTTCTCAAACTCTTCCAAAAAACTGCAGAGGAAGGAATACTCCCACACTCATTCTATGAGGCCACCATTACCCTGATACCAAAACCAGACAAAGATACTACAAAAAATGAAAATTACAGACCAATATCACTGATGAATATAGATGCAAAAATCCTCAACAAAATACTAGCAAACAGAATCCAACAACACATTAAAAGGATCATACACCATGATCAAGTGGGATTTATCCCAGGGATGCAAGGATTCTTCAATATACGCAAATCAAGCAATGTGATACACCATATTAAGAAACTGAAGAAAAAAACCCCATATGATCACCTCAACAGATGCAGAAAAAGCTTTTGACAAAATTCAACACCCATTTGTGATAAAAACTCTCCAGAAAGTGGGCATGGAGGGAACCTACCTCAACATAATAAAGGCCATATACGACAAACCCACAGCACACATCATTCTCAATGGTGAAAAACGGAAAGCATTTCCTCTAAGATCAGGAACAAGACAAGGATATCCACTCTCACCACTGTTATTCAACATAGTTTTAGAAGTCAAGGAATACAAATTGGAAAAGAAGTAAAACTGTCACTGCTTGCAGGTGACATGGTACTATACATAAAGAATCCTAAAGATGCCACCAGAGAACTACTAGAGCTACTCTATGAATTTAGTAAAGTTGCAGGATACAAAATTAATGCACAGAAATCTCTTGCCTTCCTATACACTAATGATGAAAAATCGGAAAGAGAAATTAAGGAAACACTCCCATTTACCACTGCAACAAAAAGAACAAAATAACTAGGAATAAACCTACCTAGAGAGACAAAAGACCTGTATGCAGAAAACTAAAAGACACTGATGAAAGAAATTAAAGATGATACCAACAAATGGAGAGATATACCATGTTCTTGGATTGGAAGAATCAACATTGTGAAAATGACTATACTACCCAAAGCAATCTACAGATTCAATCTATCAAATTACCAATGGCATTTTTTACAGAAGTAGAACAAAATATCTTAAAATTTGTATGGAGACACAAAAGACCCCGAATAGCCAAAGCAGTCTTGAGGGAAAAAAACAGAGCTGGAGGAATCAGACTCCCTGACTTCTGACTATACTAAAAAGCTACAGTAATTAAGACAATATGGTACTGGCACAAAAACAGAAACGTTGATCAATGGACCAAGATAGAAAGCCCAGAGATAAACCCACGCACCTATGGTCAACTAATCTATGACAAAGGAGGCAAGGACATACAATGGAGAAAAGACGGCCTCTTCAATGAGTAGTGCTGGGAAAACTGGACAGCTACATGTCAAAGAATGAAATTAGAACACTACCTAACACCATACACAAAAATAAATTCCAAATAGATTAAAGACTTAAATGTAAGGCCAGACACTATAAAACTCTTAGAGGAAAACATAGGAAAAACACTTTTTGACATAAACCACACCAAGATCTTCTTGGACCCACCCCCTAGAGTAATGGAAATAAAAACAAAAATAAACAAATTGGACTTAATTAAACTTAAAAGCTTTTGCACAGCAAAGGAAACCATAAACAAGACAAAAAGACAACCCTCAAAATGGGAGAAAATATTTGCAAATGAAACAACAGATAAAGGATTAATCTCCAAAATATACAAAGAGCTCATGGAGCTCAATATCAGAAAAAACAAACAATCCAGTTAAAAAATGGGCAGAAGACCTAAGTAGACATCACCAAGGAAGATATACAGATGGTCAAGAGGCACATGAAAAGCTGCTCAATATCACTAATCATTAGAGAAATGCAAATCAAAACTACAATGAGGTTATCACCTCACGGTGGTCAGAATGACCATTATCAAAAAAGTTAGAAACAATAAATGCTGAAAAAGGTGTGATGAAAAGGGAACCCTCCTGCACTGTTGGTGAGAATGTAAATTGATATAACCACTATGGAAAACAGTATGAAGGTTCCTTAAAAAACTAAAAATAGCACTACCATATGACTCACAATCCCACTACTGGGCATATACTCTGAGAAAACCATAATTCAAAAAGAGGCATGTACCACAATGTTCACTGCAGCACTATTTACAATAGCCAGAACATGGAAGCAACCTAAATGTCCATCGACAGATGAATGGATAAAGAAGATGTGGCACATATATACAATGGAATATTACTCAGCCATGAAAAGAAATGAAATTGAATTATTTGTAGTGAGGTGGATGGACCTAGAGACTGTCATACAGAGTGAAATAAGTCAGAAAGAGAAAAACAAATACCATATGCTAACACATATATATGGAATCTTAAAAAAAAAATAGTACTGATGAACCTAGCTGCAGGGCAGGAATAAAGAAATAGACATAGAAAATGGACTTGAGAACATGGGGTGGGAGGGCAAAGCTGGGGCAAAGTGAGAGTAGCAGTGACTGGACATATACACTACTGAATGTAAAACAGTTGGCTGGTGGGAAACAGCAGCGTAGCACAGGGAGACTGGCTCGGTGCTTTGCGATGACCTAGAGGGGTAGGATAGGGAGGATGGGAGGGAGGCTCAAGAGGGAGGGCATACAGGGACATGTGTATGCATATGGCTGAGTCCCTCTGTTGTGCAACAGAAACTAACACAGTATTGTGAAGCAATTATACTCCAATAAAGATCTATTAAGAAAAGAAAGTTAGAAAAATCTTAAAGCTTCTTAATATTTCACAGTCTTACCTAAAATTAACAAAAAACAAATGTCTGACCTGGAATACAGACTGTGGGGAGTCAGGACAGTTCTTTCCACCATGGGCTGGACCACTGGATTCAATGTCCCTGTGAACCAAGTTTCTACGAAACAGGAAAGGGTCTAATCAATTCTACACCTTGGGTTTCCCAGACATCCAGTGACCAAGGGCAGAACTCACTCTTGTGCCATAAGATGACTCACTACTGTCCAGGAGGAACAAAATAAAGACCTATAACAAGATTACAAAATACCAAAGCCTGTCCCTTTCCCCTGGGCAGCAGATTCTAGTTGCTGGTCAAATTGTTATAGCCTATTTATTTAAAAGACACCGTGTCAGTGCTGTCTTTGCCCACCTCGTTCACCTCTTGGTCTCTTCTACATCAGGGGCCCCCAACCCCTGGGCCATGGACTGGTACAGGTCCATGGCCTGCTAGGAACTGGGCCGGACAACAGGAGGTGAGCGGCGGGCAGGCGGGCGAGCGAGCGAAGCTTCATCTGTATGTACAGCAGCTCCCCTTCACTCGCATTACTGCCTGAGCTCCGCCTCCTGTCAGATCAGTGGCAGCATTAGATTCTCATAGGAGCGCGAACCCTACTGTGAACTGTGCATGCGAGGGATCTAGGTTGCACTCTCCTTATGAGAAATTAATGCCTGATGATCTGAGGTGGAGATGAGGCAGTGATGCTAGCACTGGGGAGTGGGTGCAAATACAGATTATTAGCAGAGAGGTTTGACTGCACAGGGACCATAATAAATCAATTACTTGCAGACTCATATCAAAACCCTATCAGTGAGTGGCAAGTGAAAACAAGCTCAGGGCTCCCACTGATTCTGCATTATGGTGAGTTGTATAATTATTTCATTCTATATTACAATGTAATAATAATTGAAATAAAGTGCACAATAAAGTAATGTGCTTGAATCATCCCGAAACTATCCCCCCCAACCCGTGGTCCGTGGAAAAACTGTCTTCCACAAAACCGGTCCCTGGTGCCAAAAAGGTTGGGGACCGCTGCTCTACATCATCCAGATCAAATACCCCCATTCTGGATATATAATGCCCACTTTCTTGTCTGTGATTTCTCTATGGGCAAGAGTATCAAAAACATTCACTGGAGGAACTCTAAACTCTCCTTTTGGCTTCTAAAATTTCTATTCTTTTCTATCACCATAACTTGGTTTAATCCTTCCATAGTTCCACAAGTAACTAAACCTACAGTTCACATATGCCAACTAGACAATTTATCCTAAAAACAACAACAACAACAACCCGCCCACCAACATCTGGATTTATATTTTAGGGCCACCTGAGCCCTCTCAATCCCCTAGGTGTTAACCTCTTCTTGGATGAGTGCTTTCAGCAGAAAGGGAATCAAGAAGTCCTGGCAGGTATAACTTGGAAATCATAAAATAAACTCCCAGGGTGTAAAAAACCATCATTTCCAGCTGTTCTTCTAACAAATGCTCTAAGTATTTTAAATTGAGTGAGAAGCCAAGAGGACAGGGAAACAACCCAGAAATTAGGACGAGTGGGACACTGCCCCCACTTCTAGACTGAAGGAACAAAGGGAGGAAGCAGAGATAACTGAACCCAAAGGCTGAGATCAGTTGCAGAAGCTGAAAGAGGCAGGTCTGGCCAAACGGAACTGGAATAATGAAGGAGATACTAACCAGGTCAGAGAGAGAGAAATTCCTTGGCTTCTTCCTTCCTCCTCCCCTACAATCTTGCCAGAATTCTTCCTGTCCAAAACCAGCCAGAGGCCAGCTGACACCAGAGCTTGGGAAATGTGGCCTGCAGAGTTCTGCCCTTCCACCATACCAAGCAAAGCAGGAGATCCATCTGACAGCAAACTAGTCAAAGACCAGCACAGGAACACTACAGGACTGCAAAATTTACCATGACTCGAGATATCAAAGGGGAGTGAGGGCCAGCTACTGATGAGGGGCAAACACAGGGATCAGAGCCCTGTCAAGTTAGACAGAGCTGGCCAGGAAGCGAGACCTAGAAGCTCAAGCTAGGACAGCCTCCGGTGTGGACCCAGTCACATGACCATGGCTTACCCAACAGGACCTCTTGCCTCCATCTGGGCAAAGCTATGGGCATCTCAGGGTTGGCAGGCAGGATGGATGGCAAGCAGACTAGAAGGGATACAGGAGAACACAGTTACAGGTGACAATGTACAGATGAGGCTCTGGAGGGATATACCCTGGAAAATGATAGGGATCACTGTCTAGAAGGGCCTGGGGGGAGTGGGTAGTCAAAGGGGACTGTAGCCTTATCTATGTTGTATCTCTCCTTTTTAAAGGGGAGAATATGGAATTTTACGTACAATTTAAAAATACTTTTTTTAAGAAGGAAGAAATGAACAGGCAAAAGTACAGTTCTTCCTCCAGCATGGGAAGGAAGATGAAGGAGAGTTAAGAAGACTTTGGAGGTTAAGAAGGGAAGGAAGCTGGGGCAGCTGATTGTCTGCCCTCCCAATGAGAGAGAAGTACCAATTCCCCAGGAATGACCAGCTTTCTCTCCCTTTCATCATAAAACAAAACTTTATATTTGAAACCAATTCAGCTTCTAATTAAGAGCAACCATGGTTACTGCTTCTGAAAAAAATTGCTATTTTCAGAGAGTGCTGTGGTTTCTGTGGAGTAGATTCAACACTTTATTTCCAAGAAATGAGAAACACAACATTTAATTTTGTTTAGCAAGTTTAATAACTCACTATTATTACAGGTTGGGGATCAAAATGAAGCAAATACTTCAGGGTAAAGAATCTAAATGACAGCAACTAGACCCAAAACAGAAGACCTCTGGGAATGTGAGGCAGATAAATCAGGCAGTTTCCAATCAAAATACTGGACTAGCAACTCAATGTCCCTTTCAAATTACATCTGAGAGGATAAGCCCTGGAAATCTACTCTCTACTTTCAGATGCTCCAGAGATTAGAAAATCTGAAAACTAAATGCCATGCGATGCATTCTCTGGGCACTTCATAAACATTTGTTGACTGACTGGCCAACTGAAAGCTGATGAAACGTATATTATGGTTCACTTGCTAAGAACTCCCCTCACTTCCTGATATTTGTGGGTAACTGCATTATGATCATGCAGCTGCCAGACACATAGCCTCAATTTCCTTCCTCCTCCACAGGAAATAGCAAAAAGGCCCAAGCGGAAAACACTACTTGGGCAGTGCCCTGCGGTGTTTTGCCTGAGACAAATTACTCAAGGTCCAACTCTGTGAGGGGGACTTGGCAGCTTGATGCTTTAATTGCCCCGCTTCTGGCCCAGAAGGTGCTGAGGAGACCAGCTGAGGTGGGAAGTGGGTAATTTTATTTTCTAACCATCTGCGCACACAACATATGAAAACACAACAAAATCACCATATGGTGCTAAACTTTAAATATGTCATCAGACATTGTATGGGTTTAAGAAACCAAATGGCACTGTGGTCTTTTCTGACTCCTGAAAGAGAATAATTTATCTCTGGCTTCAAGTGGTCCCCGCTTAAACATCCAAACCTCAGGACTACCGTATTACTGCTATTATTAATTGGGTTACACTGGAAAATTGCATTATGGTTTTTAGAGTTTTCTCATTGATCATTGCACATGAACCCTGCAACAAATCTGTGAGGTAGGAGGCGGGTGGGAGGCCACTGCCACTGACTAAAGTCACAGATTCCTGATCAACTCATCACCCCCAAACCACCTCCCTCTCCACTTGCCAAGTCCACATGTAATTTACTTGTATGCCCAAGGCCTGGCCAGCTTTGTGACTTTAGGTTTCCCCAAGAGAACTGTGATGATCATGGCCTCAGGCACATCTCCACTGACTACAACAAGAACATGGGGGACCCCAATGATCTGCTTACACTCTTGTCTTATTTCTCTCCTTTGCTGCTACAGGAGGAAACCAAAGTAAAAGCAACCTTGAACTTTCCAAATCATCATTCTTGTCCATTCTCAAACCCAAATTACAATCTGTGGTCTGGCGGGCTCACAAAATACAAGGACAAACCACAGGCTGGGAGAAGACATTTGCACTGTATTTAACTAACAAAGAATCAATAATCCAGACCATATAAAGAACTATATGAGGGACTTACCTGGTGGCGCAGTGGTTAAGAATCCACCTGCCAATGCAGGGGACACGGGATCGATCCCTGGTCCGGGAAGATCCCACACGCCGCAGAGCAACTAAGCCCACGAGCCACAACTACTGAAGCCCACGTGCCCTAGAGCCTGTACGCCCTACAGCCCGTGCGCCACAACTACTGAAGCCCACGTGCTGCAACCACTGAAGCCTGTGAGCCTAGAGCCCGTGCTCTGCAGCAAGAGAAGCCACCACAATGAGAAGCCCGCACACAGCAATGAAGAGTAGCCCCTGCTCACCTCAACTAGAGAAAGCCTGAGAACAGCAACTGAGACCCCCCTCCCAAAAAAAAAAAGAACTATATGAACGGTAAGAACAATATGAAAAAGACAAACAACCCAAGAGGAACTTGGCAAATAATGTGAGCAAGCCAATCAGAGAAGAGGAAACTTAAATAGATAAAAAATAGCTTCACTAGGACAGAACTCAGGAAAATGTAAACTGAAAACACAATTAGATGCCATTTCCCATATATCAAATTAACAAAGATTTAAAAGCCTAACATTAGTAAGTATTGTCAGGGATGTAGGGCTATACGAAATGCCATTTATTTCTGGTAGGAATATACATTGGCACCAACATTTTGGAAAGCAATTTGGCAAGACATATTTATGCTGAGGAGTGTACACTCTATGACCCAGCAATGCCACTTCTCCCACAGGCTAACAGTCAGGTGCAAGGATGTTCATTGGAACAAAAATCTAAAACAACCTAAAACTCTATCAATGTGAAAATAGATAATTAAATATTGTCATAATGATACAGCACTTAATGGATGAACTATAAGCACTTATAATGGATGAACTATAAACTATTGTGTATTTTGAACTGACTCAAAATACACAATACTATACACAAGTGTGTATGTATCCATAAACAATACATAGAATAAAAGCATGAAAACATGAAGGCAAAGGATAGACACTAGTTTTTTTTTTAACTGAAGGACTGGAATCTGATTGTGGAGAGGCTCAACTGTATCTGCAACATAGAAGAAAAAAAGCTGAGATTAACAAGATTAAATGGTAATATCTATTATATCAGGATGGCGGGTCTGAGTATTTAGAATAATGTTCTCTGTACTCCTGTGTTGGAAATGTTTATAATTTTTTAAAGTATCATATTTAAACTAAAGAGGATAGAGCCTACCTAGGGAAAGTGGATAGAGAAAAAAAAGAGAAGGCAGTCTAGAACAGAATCTGAGGTAGGGTAGACAAATCCCTCGAAAAACACAAATTAAAACTGACACAGAAAAAAAAAAAAATCAGAAGATCTGAATAGCCTTATATCCATTAAAGAAATAGAACTGTAATTTAAAAACTTCCCACAAAGAAAGCTCTAGGTCAAGATACCATCACTGGTGAATGTTACTGAACAATAAAGAAAGAAATAACACTAATAATACACAACACATTCAGAAAGTGGGAAGAAGGGAACACTTCCTAGCTTGTTTTATGAGGCTAGCATAAGCCTGATATTAAATACAAAGATATTACAAGAAAAGTAAATTACAGGTCAGTGTCTTTCAGGCACATAGGGATATTGACAAATGAATACAGCAATATATACATTCTAAAAAGTACATCATGACCAAATGAAATTTGTCCTAGGAACACAACGTTGGTTTAATATTTTTAAAAAATCAATCAACATAATACATCACATTAACAGATTAAAGGAGAAAAACCATGTATTGTCTCAATAGATGCAGAAAAGGCATATAACAAAACTCAATACCCATTCATGATAAAAATTCTGAGCAAACTAGGAATACAGGAATAACCTTACTGCACTGCACTCTGCTTTACTGTACTTCATAGATACTGTGCTTTTTACAAATTGAAGGTTTGTGGCAACCCTTCGTTGAGCAAGTCTATTGGCACCATTTTTCCAACAGCATTATTTTTTAATAAGGTGTGTACATTTTTTTAAAGACATAATGCTATCGCACACAACAAACCACAATATAATGTAAACATTACTTTTATATGCACTGGGACCAAAAAATTCCTGTGACTCACTTTATTGCGATATCCACTTTATTGCAGTGGTCTGGAACAAAGCCCACACAATCTCTGAGGTCTGCCTTTAAAGCAGAACTTTCCAACCTGATAAGAGTATGCAAAGATGGAGCGGAGCAGGAAAACCTTGTGGAGTAAACTGGGAGGAAGAAACCAAGTTGCAGCAAAAAAACCTGGAGAGTGGGTCTCATGCCAAGAGCACAGTCTTTCACAGAGTGGGAAATGGTCTACTGTATTACAGGCCACTGAGATGAGACAGGATGACAGAGACACATCCAGGGAGGTCACTGGTGGCCTTGAAGAGAGCAGACTTGGTGCAAAGGTCACTCCACTTTTTACTTCTCATCTACTGTTCTTATGTGCCTTAGAATGACTTCCATATCTCCATTCAAGAATTAAGCAAATCAGGGGGCTTCCCTGGTGGCGCAGTGGTTAAGAATCCTCCTGCCAATGCAGGGGACACGGGTTCGATCCCCAGTCTGGGAAGATCCCACATGCCGTGGAACAACAAAGCCCATGTACCACAACTACTGAGTCTGTGCTCTAGAGCCCGCGAACCACAACTACTGAAGCCCGCATGCCTGGAGGCTGTGCTCTGCAACAAGAGAAACCACCGCAATGAGAAGCCCGTGCACCGCAACAAAGAGTAGACCCCACTCTCTGCAACTAGAGAAAGCCCGCGTGCAACAACAAAGTCCCAGTGCAGCCAAAAATAAATAAATTAATTTTTTAAAATAATAGTAATAATAAAAAAAGAATTAAGCAAATCAGGGACTTCCCAGGTGGTGTAGTGGATAAGACTCCGTGCTCCCAATACAGGGGACCTGGGTTCAGTCCCTGGTCAGGGAACTAGATCCCACATGCATGCTGCAACTAAGAGTTCGCATGCCACAACTAAGGAGCCCACGTGCTGCAACTAAGGAGCTGGCGAGCTGCAACTAAGAAGCCCACCTGCCACAACTAAGGAGACCACGTGCTACAACTAAAGAGCCGGTGAGCCACAACTAAGGAGACTAGCTGCCACAACTAAGGAGCTCACCTGCTGCAACTAAGACCCAGCACAACCAAATAAATAAATAAATCTTAAAAAAAAAAAGAATTAAGCAAATCTACCAACAAATTAACACATTATAGAAAAGGGCAAGCTTACTGAATTTTTCCTAGGCCTACTGACTGATTTTGAACCTAAGACTCCAATACTACTATATAATACAGTAGAAAGGCCGGTGTTTGGAAAAGCTGGTGCCCAAGGACTATGTACCGAATGAATTAATCAATACACATGTCAGACCTTGCTATTGCAGAGCAGATATTCCTTCCCTCCTTAGAGTAAGGATCACTGAACCTGACCTGAATCCCAATCCCTGGGACTAGTCCTGACATTGCGAAAGAAGGATTTTAAAACAACAGGAAGCTCAACAGGCTTTCACACTGTTGACCATTACAGAGATTTGCTTCTTTTTTGCCATTACCACTTAGAAATGGCTGGACAAGTTTTCACCATATTTGACAGTTATTTGGGGGATGATCTGACTTAAATATGGGCTATGAAAATTAACAAGAAATTAAGTTCAAGAGAGCCTGGAGGATACCCGCCCCCCTCCAAGATAGCTTATCATCTTAAAGAGAGCAACTGAAACTGAGGAACAGAGGGAACCCTAGGTGCCTGCTGGTCACAATGACTAAGATACCATAAACCAAAAAACAAAGAGTGGTTTCAGGAACCAACCGAGTCACAGGATAGATAATACAAATAGCAGGGTATGATTTGCAGTCTAGTTGCTTCTCAGAAGGCAACTCCATGCAGCAGGCCCCAAGCAGAAGAGAGCAGATTCATTTATTAAATGAATTAGATTTCATTTCATTTATTAAATGACTTCCCAGAGTAAGTCAGATCAGTATAAATAATAATCAGGGCTACCACTTATTAAGGGACCATTATGTGCCAGACACATGTACTATCTCGTTTAACCCACACAATGACCCAGGAGGGGAAAATAATTATTATTATATTATTATCCCTATTTTAAAGACAAGGAGAGTGGGATTCACAGACATTAAATGACTTGTGCAGGGTCACTCAGTGAGAAAGTGGTACAATGGGGTTCAAACCTGGGTTGCTCAGTCCCTGGGTCCAGCGTGACCTTGGGCTTCAGTTACTGTAAGGGACTCCATTTTGTCTTTTGGGCCTAAGCTGCCTACAAGGGTCCCACTATCTCTGGGCCTGGGGTTCTGCCTTGACCCTTCTCTGTAACGTCTCATCCACCCAAGGGAATTAGAGTCCCACCTACACCACCTCAACCACTTATCCGCTAATGTACCATAAATGTACAGTTTTGCTGTAAAAGTTTAATCTTCAGCAACTGGCCTGTACTCACTAATTTTCCAAAATAAGTTGGCCTAAGTAAAAAAAAAAAAAAAAAAAAGATAAATCTAGTTGAAGAAACACAGATATTATACTTCATGACAAGAGTCAATTTATTCTGCACCACCTCTTTCTAATAAACATTGCAGAAGTGATGGAAAGCAGTATCTGGGAAAAATAATACCTCGCATAGCCCAGGGAGACATCCCTTGTAGAAGGCAAATCTCTGAATCTGACAGTAAAAGTCATTAACTCTACAAGTGACAAAGAGACACTGTACCCTGACTTCCTTTTTAGGAATACTTCTTGCTGCCAATGTCAGTTCAGCACAAATTTTCAAACCAATTATGACAATGGATTCATGTACCTTTCTAAAAGAAAATCTTGATAAAGGACTGGGAGGGGGCAGATACCCTTTATATAGACCCTGAGAGGTTAATAATAGCAACAGCCAGTGGCAGTGCCAGTAAATGTTTAACAATCAACTCTCTGGCAGAAAAAGCCCTGATTTGTAGGCTTTGCTAATTTCCATGATGTAAATACTCCCACCATGGTGGAGTTCATGCTACTAAGGTGACAAATAATTAACATGAAGTTGGGCAGACATGCCCACAGCTCTCAGGAACTGGGACAAGCAGGCTCCAGCCCTCCACTGGCGATGCTAATATTTACTGGTTACGTACTTATGTGCCAGCTATGTGCTAAGTGCTTCATAGTCATCCTCTTTCAATCCCTGTAACAGTCCAATGGGCAGGTACTATTTTATCCCCATTTTACAGATGAGAGAAAACTAGGTATTAGAGACGTTAATTTAGTAATTAGTCAAAAGTCGAACAGCTACTAAGTGTTAAGGGCTAGCATTCAAATGCTGGCCATCTGGTTCAATGGTCCATGCTCTCAGCCCCTCTTTGATCCTGCCTCTCTCTGTAAGGTGTTAAAGAAGCTGCTATGATCATTGCCACCTCATCTTACAGATGACGTGTTGGTAAAGAGTACAGCGCAGGCTCTGGGGTAATTGGCAGTGGGGTGAAGGCGTCTACCAACATCAGACGTGCAAGGGTTCGTCTCCTCCTCTCCCAAGAAATTTCGCCTTGTCCTTCAAGGACAGATGCTCCCTCTTTAGCGGAGCCTTCCCCAACTCCCGCAGAGCTGTTACTCCCCACATATTTTTTTGTTAGGAAAATTTTACTTTTTCCATCATAAAATAAATACATGCTCATTAGAGAATACAGAAAATATCAAATACAAGGAGAAAAATCTCTTGTGGTCCCACTTCCTACTCACAGGCTTTCACACTGTTGACCATTACAGAGATTTGCTTCTTTTTTGCCATTACCACTTAGAAATGGCTGGACAAGTTTTCACCATATTTGGCAGTTATTTTGGGGATGATCTGACTTAAATATGGGCTATGAAAATTAACAAGAAATTAAGTTCAAGAGAGCCTGGAGGATACCCGCCCCCCTCCAAGATAGCTTATCATCTTAAAGAGAGCAACTGAAACTGAGGAACAGAGGGAACCCTGTTCCTCATTTCTACTATTGGATTCATTCCCCTGTTCAATGTTTGTCTATTTATGCGTGTCAGCCCCACTGTACTGTGAACTCCTCCTGAGGAGATATCATGTGGTACCCACATCTGTAACCTCCTTCCACTGCATCCACACCCCACCTCCCTCCCTAGCACAACATCCAACACACGGCTGCCCCTCAATTAATCTGGATGCTTTATTATGTCCTCCAATTCATGAGAGGAAACCCTGAGCTTTTCACGTTTATCTTCAAAGCTGTCCTAATCTTAACTAAGATTGGTTTTCTTCCTTTGTCCTACATTCTTATTGTCCTGAGTCAGGCAGGAAAGTGCTATTCCAGCAGGCATCTTGCCTTACCTGCATCCCTCTCATCTTCTGGAAGCGTGCAATGGTGTCGCTGATGGTGTATACACGCACGTGGCCCATGTGCAGCTTGCCGGAAGGATAAGGGAACATGGAAAGCACGTAAAACTTGGGCTTTGATTTCTAGGAAAGAATGACAAAAAAATGACAATGAGTATTTATTAAGCATTCACGGGGAAACCTGCATGCACATAATATTTTGGCATTTTACTCAAGGTAATAATTTAACATTTTTAAAAGTTTTCTTTTTAAAAAACTGTTCCCATAAGGTAAACTGACAAAAATGCCTAATACCAAACTTCAAAGCCCTGGCTTAACCTAAAGAATGTCCAAAATAATGCCAAACAACCTCAAAGTCCTATTACCCATATGTATTTTTAAATCTGTCTTTTTCTCTTTTAAAAGCTTCTCTTTTAGGACAGCTATCTAGGTCTTAAAGAACTATATGTTTTTCCAAATGAAGCTCTGACACATATGTCCATATAATTCAAGGAAACAATAGTGAATCACAGAGATGTGACATGTCTAAAAATGGAGCCCCTCCCTAAATTCCCTGTAGCTGCATGCAGACTTGGATTGAACAGTACGAGCAGGGTCCTCAGGCACCGGTTCAGGTCCCGGGTTTCTCTGCTGTATTGTGAGCTTATCTTTCAACAGAAAAAGTTGAAATGGTAAGGTAATGAGAAAATTTTAGCTATTTCCCAGGCGGTGATCTACAGGCAGCCTCAGGCCAGGGTTACATAACTCTCCAACTTCCAAAGACGCAGCTTCATCACGAGAAACAGAAAAAAGGTAAATGCGTTGGAACAGAATGAACACAGGGCAGGAGGTCCTCACTGGAACACTGACTTTTGGCACCTTAGTTCTTCCACAGTAAAATGGTGAATGCTGTCACGAGTTTGTGCACATGAGGGGACAAGGCTCCACAGGAAAGGTGGTATCATTTAATTGATTCCTTACTGGGGACCTATTGTTCAAGGGCAAGGACCATGTTTTAATCATCCCTCCCCCCCAACCCCACCTTCCTGGCCGCCCACCTCCCAGTTTAATAAATGTTGGATAAATGTTTGTCGGCCTTTGTGCTCTGAAGCCTGGTAACAGGCCTCTGCAGAGCACTTATTACTGAAGGGCACTTTTCCCAGCACACTTCACCAATCCTGTCCAGGTGACAGGAATGTTCCCCCTCTCCAACCTTAAATCCTCCCATGGGGGAGAAGGGGTGCCTCTGAAGAAAGCAAGAGAACAGGTAACTGCTTCTGTTTAGTCACTAAGGGTCTGGACTGTCTGATGTTATCATTACTTTTGTGCCACCTTCTATTTTTCTCTTTCTGTCCTTACTCCCTTCCGTGAGCTCTACTAGAGTTCTTTAAGGCTTTGCTTCTTCAAAATGAATGAAAACAAATGCAAGACAGAATATTCATAACCACTCTTTTGGGTATGTGTGTGGACTGGGGAGGTATTTTTTGGTAAGTATTTGCATGACTGATAATTGACAGCCAACTGTAATCAGGGGAACAGAAGAAACCAGAAATCAGATTCTTTCCAAATCTCATTCGACCCCTTGCTTTACACTTCCTTCAGCAAAGAAGTTAAACAAATCTTTAGCAGGGCCACTAAAGGGTGGCAAAACAGACCAGAGTGGCACTTTTCTCTGTACTGCCCATCTTCTGGAACTTACCAACTGAGTGGTAAGTAAAGGTGCCTGAAGGAAGAGAAGGGAAAAGTGAATAAATAAGAAGTTTGGATAATACATAAACTTGGAAATCTGGAATACTGAAGTGACAGCTGCTGTTGATTTCTAGAAACGGATGGAAAGCCCCACGTTGATCATGCACTTTAATGTGGATCCATAACTCTTAGGAAAACCTCAGGAGCATGAGAGAGGACTTGAGATTCAGGAGTTAGTGAGGACTCAGGACTTTCCTTCTTTAAGAAGGCAAGTGACAGACAATCCTCTCAGCTTGTAAACAAATCCCTCAAAGGAAGTACAAGACCTCGTTCTGATACTTGGTGCAGAATCGGAAATAAGCAGACTACCCACCTCGATTCAAACATTACTCATTGCAATGGATTTGGCCTACTGGCCTTTCCTTTGGGAATTTTTAGGGACATGGGAAAACAGCTGTTACAGAGTTCTTTGGGACCTGAAAAAAACAATAAAATCCCTTGATATAAACTATTTCTAGTTTTCATTTTAAAGTTTTTACATTAAACCTATTTTTTATTATAATCATTTTGTTTTTATTATAGTGACATATATTTTAAAATGTTTATTTAACAATGTTGCCCCAAACATTTTCCACATATAGCTTCTTCATTAACATATCCATTTTGTATGTCTATCCAACAAAGATTAAATTTATAGCAAAATCAAGGGATTCATTACATACTAGCTAAGCAGAACTACAAAACTGAGTTTACAGAATATATATAGAAAAGTATTGGGCTTCCCTGGTAGCACAGTGGTTAAGAATCCACCTGCCAATGCAGGGGACACAGGTTAGAGCCCTGGTCCGGGAAGATCCCACATGCCACAGAACAACTAAGCCCACGCGCCACAACTACTAAGCTTGCGCTCTAGAGCCCGTGAGCCACAACTACTGAGCCCGTGCACCACAACTACTGAAGCCCACGCGCCTAAAGCCCACCTCCGCAACAAGAGAAGCCACCTCGATAAGCGGCCCGCGCACCCCAACGAAGAGTAGCCCCTGCTCGAAGCAACTAGAGAAAGTCCGCATGCAGCAATGAAGACCCAACACAGCCAAAAATAAATAAATAAATAAATTTTTTTTAAAAGAAAAGTATTGCTAGCAAAACTCTTTACTATTCACGAATATTTTTATTTATTGCAGAAAAGGTATTCAGCTTATTGCCTGCCCCTGCCTTTTGCTTTTCTGTGTGAATTAAGTCATTTTCCTCTGTGACAATGAAATGAGTTCTATCTCTGGGAGTGGAAAGAAGGAATTATGGGAGTTTATAGTATAATTGAGTAGGAATCTGATTGAAAGGGAAATTTTCATAATTATATAAAAGTGTAAGAATTTAAGCCTTTAAAAGAAATTAAGATTGGAAGCGATAGAAAAAGGACGGTATTTATAAGTGGGTCCTATTATTTTTGTCAGCTTCTAACATCAGGAGAAAGATAACTTCTGCCTCTTTATAGATCATGCTCTGAAGCTGTCGCTGAGTCTAGAGGATGGAGGGGGAAGGACCACTCAATAGGAGCCTGCAGCCTGGGATCTGGTCGAGCTTTGACACTAGCTGTGAGACCTTAGGCAAATTCCTTTGTCTTTCTGGCCTCAGTTTACAATCTGTAAATCAAAGGCAAGGCAAAAGAAGGTTCCTGGTGAAAGCATGAGTTTAGAAATCAAACGTGTCTGGGTTTGAGTCCTGGGCTCTGCCACAAGTGAGTTGTGCATCTCAACAAGTTACCAAACCTCCCTCTGAGCCTGTTTTCTTACCCCCAAAATGAGGATAATATTACTCACCCCCAGGGTTGATTCAGGATTTAAATGAGATAATCAATGGAAAGATGGTGGCTGACATAGTAAAATGCTCATTAAATGGAAGTTCTTTTTATAACAATGATTATGATGATGATGGCAAAATATTCAGCATCTAGAAGCTCATTCAGGTGGATTTCAAATGTAGCTAATACCAGAGGGAGGTTGATTATAGATTCTTCAAAATCCACCAGCATCTAGTCATATTCTCATTCCTGACAAAGACACACCACACACTTTTATCCTCTTTCAGTTTATAAAATGGGTTCAGTCATATTTTCTCATTTGATTTTCAAAGCAATCCTGTGAGATAAACAATGCAAAGAATCTGAGGATCAAAGAGGTTAAACGATGCTGATGAGATCGCACTGATTTGGGGGCAGAGCCAGTATTACTGCTCAGGCTCCCGATCCAGTGCTCTCTCCACTTTGCCGTTCCCTGATTCAAACCCTCATAGAATGCCACCAGGGGATCACCCAAAATGTCCCTCAAGCTATTTACCCAACTAGTGAAACACAGTTTATTTTGATCCATTTAAGTTTTTACACAACCATACGCTTAAGGATGCAACGTCACAAGAAGAAAAAGCTACAACTTCAAAATGTCTGGAAGTGACTAAATTTAAACCAAAAGAAAAAAAGCTAATTTTATGCTCCTCATTGAGAATTAAACTGCTCCCTAAGGTCTGCTTCCAAAATACATTTAGTTACATTAGTCAGGTCATGTTGCCACAAAGAATTTTCACTTCCTAATGAGGTAAAAGTCAAGCTGTTATTGTATAATTATGCAATATATTTAAACCTTGCTTTTTATCATTTCACGTGTTACACACTACATCTCTTTAAATACCAGATTTTCTTTGTAACTAATGCCGAAAACCATCCTTCAGTTTAATACAAATAGCTACCCACCCTCATTGTTCATAATGATCAATCTCATAGAAAGAATGAGTCTGATAAGAGTGGAGAATCAGGAAAGGCGATTCAAGCAGTGTCATCTTGTGCAGATATATATCTACTCAACTGCTTGCCTTTGGCCTAATCTCTTTAATTAAACATAAAGGGTCAGCATTATTTTACTGGTAACTATTATGAAAGGATGGTCAGAATTTAAGAGTAAAACTCTATTTTATAGTACTGTGCTCTGATCAGATTCAACATTTCATTCAACAAATCACATCTTCCATTTGTCATTTTGACCAATATCGAGAGGTAAGGGTTAATGCATGCAAGACTGATCCCCAGCAGGTTGGCCTCCCAGAGAAGGAGCTGGCCTCCAGCAGAGAACTCCATGGAAAGTGGCTACAGCCAAGTGCTTAAGACAATTAATTCAGGTAGAGCGCTGAGCTGGTGCAGACAGACCAAAAGCCAAGGGTCCCCTAACTTATATAGCTGCAACCATGAGGTTGGACCCCAGTCCCAGATCACATCTGGGAAGGGCTGGTACCTCCCAAGCCATGATGGCAGAATAGGGCTGGAGGCCAGCGTCATGGGAGGGGAGAGGGAGGTACTTCTCAGAATATGCAGGAGCTTAAAAGTTCCACAGCCGAGGGGCCCAGGTGCCTCTCCTAGCGTCTCCTATCTGACCCTGCTGGATCCCTGTGTGCTGCCCCACCATGCAGTGGACCACAGAGGACCTGACATCTGCTGTGGCTCCTGTCTTGATGAGCTTCCCCAGTAAATGCTGCTCCAGAATGCCCAGTGTGGCACCATTTGCATGCACCTTATTTGTATGTGCACCACACTGAAACTCCTCCAAGCACCAAGTCGGTCTCATCCCAGGTACCCCTCACAAGCATCCTGGGAAGCAGGTGAGCACTACTATTAACAATGCCCATTTTAGATAAAAAAAGTTGAAGCCCAGAGAGATTCAGAAATTTGGCTCAATGTCACATACTCAATAACTTATTTGAATTCAGGCAGTCTCACCCCAGTCCAAGCTCTTAGTCCCTCTTCTCTACACTTTCAGCGTCTCTTAGAATACTCATGGGACTTCCTTGGTGGCGCAGTGGATAAGACTTCAAGTTCCCAGTGCAGGGGGCCCGGGTTCGATCCCTGTTCAGGGAACTAGATCCCACATACATGCAGCAACTAAGAGCTCGCATGCCACAACTAAGGAGCCTACCTGCTGCAACTAAGACCTGGTGCAACCAAAAAAAAAAAAAAGATATATATATATATATATATATATATATATATATATAAAAGAATACTCACATCAGCTTCTGAAATTTTGGAGGCCTGTTCTTTTATTCGTTGATGCCACCATTTCTCCACATCCTTTCTTGTCTGCAGCGTATACTCTTTGGTCCACTTTCCCGTGGCACTGTAAATACCTCTGGAACATCCTGGAATCACTCTCCTTCCCCATTTGATGACATCTGGACCATCATTTAGCTGCCTTTTCAGAAGAGAGGCATATAAACCCAGCCTCTGCCAAGAAGGAGCCATTCTTCAAAAGGAGGGAAGGCCCTGAAAGAGAGGGCAGAAAGCACACGTGTGAGCCGCCCGGAACCTCCCCGAGCTCATCCTTCCGTTCAGCACAGCCAGCGCTCCCCGCCTGTCCACATGCTTTCCTCTTATTCTGATGACTTCTTCCCCTGAAAAGAATACTTCAGAAGTACAATTGAGCTAAACACAAACTTCTTAATTGGAAAATATTAAACGTGTTCGATGCTCCCAAACAGCAAGATACAAAAGCCCCATAGGAACAAAAGGAGACCACCACCTGGGCCAGCTCCTGCTGCAACCTCACAGCTTGCTTGCTTGGGAAGCAGCAGAGCCACCTCCGGCCCTCGCCTTTAGGCCAGCCTAGGGTCTGTACAGGAGGCTTTAATTCCCATTGTCCAGGCTTCAGAAGAGCTCTAAGCACATCTGGGCTTGGCCTTAGGCTCAAGTATCAGAAGAGATCTGAACACAGGTCTCCCAGGAAGATCGGAGACTCTGAGCTAAGATTAGCGTTCTTCATACATACTACAAGCTAAGTATACTCAGTAGGCTGAGCCAGGAAATAACCATTATTTAGAAGACTGCTCATTCATTTAGTTCTTCATTCACCTACTAAATATTTATTGAGTGTCACTAGGTCCACACACTATTCTAGGCACTGGGGATAGAGCAGTGAACAAAAACAAAGTCCCTTCTTTCATGGCACTTATATACTAGTAGAGAAAAGCAGATAAGAAACAAACAAATATGTATATAACATGTGGAACAGTGATGAGTGTTATGGTTTTCTGGAATACAACCCACAGGTTGGGGCCCACTAAGACATCTAGCTGCGAATCAAAATTCAACTTTAATGTTTCATTGGTTTCCTCCAAAGTGAATTCCAGAAATGACCTCATAGAAGTTTCATGTTTTATCACTGTGTTAAAGCCTAAGGTGACAGTTCATCAAATATTTAAGATTTATGACTAAATAGCCTAAAATTTCTGCCTTCCTGCATAACAGCATTAGCTATAGTGCAGAAACAGACAAAAACAGACCTTTCAAAACCAGAGAGAAATGAAGGAAGAAACTGGCACTCTGAGCTGGCATTAATTTTTTGTTTTGTTTTGATTTGAATTTTATTTTATTATTATTTTTTATACCGCAGGTTCTTATTAGTTATCTGTTTTATACATATTAGTGTATATATGTCAATCCCAATCTCCCAGTTCATCACCTCCCCCCACCCCCTGCTTTCCCCCCTTGGTGTCCATACGTTTGTTCTCTACATCTGTGTCTCTACTTCTAAGCTGGCATTAATTCTTGATCCTCTCAAAATTTTTGTTTCGATGCTGGTTAGCCATTGTGAAAAAAGAAATACCAAAGAGTGCAGACAGATCACCAATATGAACAATATGAAGGAAGGAATCTTAATTTCACTTAAAATTCTAATCCTGTCTCTATAACTTACTTATACTATGCACCAAATTATAAAAAAAGTATAACAACATTCCCTGTCTACATAACAGTAAGCTTTCTAAAAATGTTTACATAATACCTGGCTCGCTAATAACCTTTCCTGTACATAAACCAATGGTATAGAGTAGAGAATTCTGAAATGGATCTGGGTATTTTAAAGAACTTAAAGTTCATAAAGCAAAAAGCACAAATAGATTAGAAAGTGATAGACTATTCAGTGAATGGGGGGCCGATTCAAATTAGAGCCCCACCTCAAACCAAAAAGCAGAGTAAATCCCACATAGATTAAAGAATTTTAAAAAATACCATAAAACAAGAAAAAACATAGATGAGTATGTACTAATTCTGTAAAAGGTGCAGGATGTTCTGTCCTAAGCATAAAAGCAATGGAAGATTTCATAAAGGAAAATATTAACAAAACTCTCTAAAAAATGTAAAATACCTGCATATCAAAACCACCACGAACAAAATCAGAAAGCAAACAAGCTGAGAGAAAACTGCCAAAACTACAACAAAAGATTACCCTTCTCTATAAAGAGTTCACATATGAGAAGAGAAAGAGTAACAACCTAATTTTAAAAATTGGGGACGGAGAAAAGAGGAAATACAAATTGGCTAGCAAATACCTGAAAAAGAATGACTTTACAACTAATCAAAGAAATGCAAATTAAAACAAGGAAATATTTTGCTTATCAGATTGGTAAAAACCTGTTATAAAAAGAAATGTGCACTTTTATACACTCCTGGTGAAATGCAAACTGATTCCAACTCCCTGGGGAGCAATCTGGTAATATATGTGTCAAGACCCTTTAAGAAAAGTCCACACCCTTTATGTTAGGGGAACTCAGCCATAAGTGCACTCAGGGCTATGATTTACTGCAGCCCTGGAGCTCAGTCCAGTTCCCTTTCTTTACATCCCAGGCCCTGCTCTGGGACACTCCACCACCAAAGCCCTGATGGACACTGCCTCTTCCTGATAAGGAGCAGCCATTTTATTAGAGGACCATGCCCCTACCATGAATGTGAAAGGTGTGATTCATATCTCGTGCTATGATCAACTTGGCCCTTTTCTTCCTTAGCTCTGTCACAGCCAGCTCCTTGCCTAGATGTTTGGAATCTTGTCTCTTCTTCCACATCCTTCCAAAGTATCAATCCCCATTACTCCACTCCTCTTTAAGAGTCAGCCCTGATCTCAACCTCACTTAGGGCTTAAGCTTAAGTTTTTTGAGAATGGTGGGGGTAGCGGCCTGTGACCATAGAGGGAGGGGCCTGAGAACTGGACCCCAAATGACAATCATATACAGACAGAGAAACCTAGCAGAGTAGGAAAAAACGGGCAAAGAAACAGAACACAGAGAAGCACACGAGGGCATTAGTGTGCGTCCAAAAGAAAGTGTCCGAGAATGTACCTGGGAAATTAATCTTAAAGGAGCTATGTGCAAAAACAAACAAAAAAAACCCCAACTAATTCTCTATGTGACCTCAGGGAAATTACTTCCTACCTGGAAAATCAGCTTCTCCTTAAGATAAAGGGGTAAATCCAGATGCTCTCTGATGACCTTAGAGCCCTAACATGCTGTGACAACGATCTGTGGGTCACAGAGAGGACGTGGGCCAATGGATATCCTTCGAGTCTAAAGCCTCAGCCCCGGGAGCAAAGATCCAGGGACCAGCCGGGGTAGTGGAGCGGTGGAGAGAGGGAATTGAGTACAAAACTATACGTACATATGCGTTTTTCTGGGAAAGGGTCCAGAGCTATCAACAGAGTCGGTGGCTCAAAGAATCTGAAGATCTTAATCTCAGAAACTTTTCCAGTTGGGAAACTGCACAGCTCCGAGACCACCAAACACAGCCCGCACTTTCCCTTCCGGCTCCCGGCAAGTCGAAATCTACCAATCCGGGTAAAGGGGAGATCAGGCCTCGTATCTTGCCCCTATGAGCCCGGGTCAGGGGTTTACCTGCTCACAGGCTCTGGCCTGCGGCTCCTTACGCCTCGGTTCCCACCTTAGGCGAACACGGCCCGGCCAGTCACCACGGGCGCCGCCATGTTGGCAGAACAACAACTTTATCGATGGCGGCCACTGCAGACACAGACAGGCGGGGGCGGAGCCGAAAGAGTAAGAGCGCGGCCTGGTCCCGACTCCCGGCATTCCTTGAGGCCGGGGCCGCTGGGCGGCTGTCGCGGGTTCCGCTCTTCGGTCACTGGCACCGCCCCCTGGCCCCAAGCCCCGCCCTTGGGCCCAGACCTCCACCCTGCGTCTAGCGGCTGCAAAACTCTGGACACCCAAGGATAAAATTCCTCACAGTTGTAGCAGGGGTGTGAAAGCTATCAGTTTAGTGTCCCTAGGCGGCACGTGGTGTAAAGACCACTGGAGGAACCCCGAGGCCACGGTTCGAAGTACATCGTAGTTACAGCCTCCTCCTCCTCTCTCAACCTCTTGATCCTTAATGGACCACATGATGGTTAAGCCATCTTCCACCATATCCGTGGTCTAGCTGTGGGAGGGGAATTACCTGGCCAAAGTTGGAGGTAAAGTGTGCTTTCCTCACCTGATACTTGGGCTGGGAGTCAGGAAAGCATGATGCCTGACCACCCACTTTCCTATAAGAGTTTATGTATTCCACCCTGTAACCTCCCCATCCCTGGCAAGTATTTCTTGCTATAAATAAATAAATGAATGAATCAATGAATGAATTGCAAAGGAACAGTGGTGTTAAAGTATAATTTTAAAAAATGTAAAACCTGTTTAAAGGAGATTTAGAAGAACACATATATATGGGCAATCAGGAATACTGAAAGAAATTTGCTACTTGTGCAAAACTGGTTGATATCATGTAGGACTAGAAAAAGTAATGTTTGAGAGCTATCTTTTTCTACAGGGCTGAAATCACTTGTACCTCTATCAAACAAAGTTCATCCCATTATTCTGTATTCTACATCTATAGTTTATATCTTAGCTTTTACAGAGCTGGACAATAGAAGACAAGCAAATGTGCATACCCCACAGCACCAGATAATCCCCAGACCAGTACTCCACCCACACACTAATCTCTCACCAATTTCCAAGTCTTTAACAAAGTTTCCTGACAGTTCGAAATCCAAATACTTTGTTATTCAGTGTACACTTCAGACCAGCATCAGCCTCACTTGGGAATTTACTAGAAATATAGAATCTCAGGCCCCACCCCAGTCGTGCTGAATTGGACTCTGCATTTTAACAAACCTCTAGGGCATTCTTAGGCACACTGAAGTTTGAGACTCACTGTCTTAGAATGTGAGAGTTAGAAAGGATCTTGAGAATACTCTAGTCCAGCCGGCTCATTTTTCAGATGAATAAACTGAGGCCCAATAGAGCTGTCTAGCTCAAGATCACAGCAAATTAGTACAGTCATCCCAAGGTATCCCAGGGGGATACCAGGATCCCAGATCCTGGTCCTGGGTCCAGGACCCCTCGAGGATATCAAAATCCAAGGATGTTCAAGTCCCTTCTTAAAATGGTGTAATATTTGCATATAACCTATGCATATCCTCTTGTACACTTTAAACCATCTCTAGGTTATAATACCTATTACAATGTAAATGCTATGTAAATAGTTGCCAGTGTACAGGAAATTCAAGTTTTGCTTTTTGGAACTTTCTAGAATTTGGGGGGGGGGAATATTTCCCATCTGTGGTTGATTGAATCCACTGATGTAGAACCCACGGATACAGAGGGCTGACTGTAAATATTTGGTATTCAAAACTGGGTCTCTAACCTGCTAAAACAGTGCCCTTCCCAAAGTGCAGAATGAAAGACCATTAGTTGAGACAACTTCCAGGCCAATTCTCTCATTTCGAAGACGAGGACACTGAGGCCCAGAGATTGGCTACAGCTTGCCTGAGGTCACACAGCTAGTTGATGGCAGAGTCAGGATTCCCATCCAGGTCTCCTGATCTCTCCACCCCTGAAACCAGATGCTTAATTTAAATTGACACCATGGAAGCACTGACTCTCATATCAACATACCACACAAAGTAATTCAATCTTCAAGGACTTCATGCTGTATGCACATATAACTAGGGTGCCCTTTCTCTAATTTACCCAAAACACTAAATTCGAAGTAGCCTCTACCCTTATTTTGGTTAAAAATACCTCTTTCCTCTTATGAATTAAAGTTAACATTTACATTTCTAGGAGATTATTTCAAATAGAATTTTTCTAAAAGTTCACTTGCTTTACTGGAAAGTTGCTATTTTTACATCAAAGAAGACATAACATGAAAGTAAATTTCTTTCACTCTTAAAGAGCTTGCTACAGAGATACATTATTAAATGAAAGAGACAAGTTGCTGGGCTGTGTAAAATGTTACCCATTTTTGATTTTTTAAAAGAGAAAGGAAATAAATGAGGTACATGTGTTAGTATATGCATGGAAAGAAATCTAGAAAAATATGTCTCATACTATTTATTTCCTGTGATGATCTCTAGGGACAGTGGGGTTCTATGGGGCTTTCTTTCTCTTCATGATAGTTTTCTATGTTACTTTTGCTTTTTCTATTAGCTTGTGTGGTAGGCTGAATAATGGTCCCCAAAGATATCTAGGTCCTAATCCCTGGAACCTGTGAATATTATTTTATATGGCAAAAGATACTTTGCAACGTGATTAAATTAAAAATCTTGAGATGAGATTATCCTGGGTTATCCTGGTAGGTCCTAAATGCAATGACAGAGAGAGGCAGAGGGAAATTTGAGACAGAAGAAGAGGCAATGTGACCACTGAACAAGATGCTGTGCTGATGGTTTAGAAGATGAAGGGAGGACCACGAGCAAAGGAAAGCAAGGAATGCAGCTCTAGAAGATGAAAAAGACAAGAATATAGATTTCCCCATATGATCCAGCAATTCCACTTCTGGGTAGATACCCAAAAAAACTGAAAACAGGATCTTAAAGAGATACTTGCACACCCATGTCATAGAGGCATTGTTCACAATAATCAAAAGGTGGAAGCAACCCAAGTGTCCATCAAGGGATGACTGGATAAACAAAACATGGTACATAAATACAGTGGAATATTATTCAGCCTTAAAAGGAAGGAAACTCTGACACATGCTACAACATGGACAAACCTTGAAGACATGCTAAGTGAAACAGTCACAAAAGGACAAGTATTATATGATTCCTCTTGTATGAGGTACCTAGAGTAGCCAAAGTCATAGAGACAGAAAGTAGAATTGTGGTTGCTCAGGGGCTAGGAGGAGGGGGAATGGGGAGTCATTGTTTAACAAGTACAAAGTTTCAGTCTGGGAAGATGAAAAGGTCCAGAGATGAATGATGGTGAATGCACAGCCATGTGGATGTACGTAATGCCACTGAGCTGTACATTTAAAAATGGTTGAGATGGTAATTTTAAATTTTTTTAATTTATTTATTTTTGGCTGTGTTGGGTTTTTGTTGCTGTGCACAGGCTTTCTCTAGTTGTGGCGAGTGGGGGCTACTCTTGGTTGCGGTGCACGGGCTTCTCCTTGCGCTGGCTTCTCTTGTTGTGGAGCGTGGGCTCTAAGCATGCGGGCTTCAGTAGTTGTGGCACATGGGCTCAGTAGTTGTGGCTCGCAGGCTCTAGAGCACAGGCTCAGTTGTTGTGGTGCACGGGCTTTGCTGCTCCGCGGCATGTGGGATCTTCCCTGACCAGGGATCGAACCCATGTCCCCTGCATTGGCAGGCAGATTCTTATCCACCGCGCCACCAGGGAAGTCCCGAGACGGTAAATTTTATGATTACTTTACCACGATTAAAAAAAAGGAAAGAAAACAGATCCTTTCCTAGAACCTCCCAGAAGGGAGTGGACTTCTATTGACACCTTGATTTTGGCCCAGTAAAACTGATTTTGGATTTCTGACATCCAGAACTATAAGGAAATAAGTGTGTATTGTTTTAAGCCACCGAGTGTGTGGTAATTTGTATACTATTCAGCTTCTATGACTTTGTATACAGAAAAGATTAAGAAGACTTTTTATTAAATAGAGTGATGTCCATCACCATTTGTTTGATTTCATCTTTATAGGGCATTGTATGTTATTAACATTCTAATTCTTCAGAAAGTTTCTTTACATGGCACCGTCTCATCAAAGGAGCCTAGCTCTCCAGAGTCTCACCCAAACATTATTTGTCTCCTTTGGCCAGGACTCAACTTGAAGAACAGGTCAGGGTCAAACATGCCAGATACCACAAATAATCCTTAAAGAGAAGGAGAGCCTTCTTTCACACTTGAGTAAGCACTGCGAATAGCCGTGATAGTGGACATCCTTGTCTTACTCCATTGGTCCCTCACTTGGATTGGGGTTGCTTCTAATGCTCTACCTTAACGTATGATGCTTGCTTTAAGTTTTTGGTAAATACTCTTTGTGGTATCCCACCTCCAAGATACCACCAGTACCACTGATAACCCCACCTCCTGGTCTTCACACCAATGTGTATCCCCTCCCATGTTATACTGGACTGGGTTAGTGTGACCAATAGAATACAGCAGAAACAACTCTATGTACCTAAACTTTCCACATTAGGTTGTAAAAGACACTGCAGCTCCCATCTTGGTGTGTGTGTTTGTTGCATCACTCACTCAGGTGATGGGGTACGAGGGAGTATGTCATGAGCAAGGCTATAAAGAGAGCTAGGGACTTCCGTGGCGGTCCGGTGGTTAAGACTCCATGCTTCCACTGTAGGGGGCATGGGTTCGATCTCTGGTCGGGGAACTAAGATCCAGCATGCTGTGTGGAGTGGCACGGCCAAAATAAAAACAGAGAGCTACATGGTGAGGAACTGAGGTCATCTGCCAGCAGCCAGGTCAGTGGGCTTGGAAACAGTTCCTCCAGTCCGGTCAGCTCTAAGACTGCTGCCCCAGGCAACAACTTCACTGAAACAGCAGGAGAGACCCTGAGGAGGAATCCCAGTTAAGTCACTCTCAGAAGCTGCATGAGATAGAACATGTTTGTAGGTTTAAGCTGCTATGCTTTGGGATAATTTTTCTCAGCAACAGACAACTAACGCACTCTTTATCACATCAGGAGAGCTTCCTTCTAATACCCAGTCTAGGATCCAGTCCAGGGTATACCCTGTATTGAGATACAATTCTTCTTTGTCTCCTCCAATCTGGGACAGCTCCTCCATCTTTATTTGCATGACCTTGACACTTCTGAAGAGTTCCAGTCAGGTATTTTGTAGAATGTCCCTCCTGATTTAATTCATGATTTGTATATGGGGCAGACATGCCACAGAATTGAAGGCAGAGCCCTTCTTGGTGCATTTTTTTTAAAGGAATAGGAAATGCATGAACATGTTTGTAAGGGAGTGGAGATGGTAAAGTCAAAGGAGGAATCAGTGTCGGACATAGAAGGAATAACTGAAAGAGGGAAGCCTGAAAAAGTGAGAGGGGGCAGGATGCCCAGCTCCCAGAGGTGGACTTTCACATTTTACTCTCTGTATTAAAACACTGAAGTTTTTAACAACAGACATGTATTACTTTTGTGATTAAAAAATGAAAAATACTTGTTTTTTTAAACTCTAGGCTCAATCTTGTTTCAGAAATTATACTACCTTTTCCCCCCATATTGTAAGAGGCTTCTATAGCGTGGAGACTTGAAAATTTTACTTTCCTTCCAACGTATTTACTCATGTTTACTCCTTTAAGAGCCGGCATTCGATCTTTAGCCTGAACTACTGCATACCTCCCATCCCTGTGTCTCCCCCTCCAGCTTCCCGGCATCCTTCTCTGCGTGCTTCTTCTGCCTTGGTTTTCACTATAAGAGCATAAGAGCCAGGCCCTGCATCAGGAAATGGGTGGACAAGGATGAAGAAAACACGCTTCTCTGACCTCAGGGAGACTCTCATCTTCAAATTGCTTCTCTAGTTCTCTCTGCCTGGGTGCCCCTGCCTTTCCTCCCACCTGTGTGCCTTTCATATTATGGTGTCTGATCCTCCAAGTTTCTCTTCTTCTTCTTCTTCTTCTTCTTCTCCTTATCCTTCTTCGTCCACCTCCGCCTCTCCCTGCTGCTTCCTCTTCTCCCCCCCTAACCCCTCCCTCTCTCACTGTTTCTTCTCTTCCCAACCACCTTATCAGTTGGTCTCTTTCTGGTCCCTCCCACGCCACGTCCTCACCCCCTTCCCACCTCGCCTTGCCCCACCTACTCTGTTGGACCCTACCAAGGTTTAGACATTCTGGATTCATTCAAGTACTATTTAAAAAATTGTAATGACCAATTTCCTGAGTTCTTTGCAGACTCCCTTAACAGCTTTGAGTTTTATTTGAATCACTGAAACTTTACTTCTCTACCCTTTGTTCATTTTCCTTACCTCTTGCACCTTGCTCTGCACTCTCTTTGATTAATACAAAAGCCTGTGTGTCAGGAATTTCCAGGAATAGGAGTCTCCATTTCTTCATTCATTTCTTCCCTTAGTGTAAAAACAAGCTTTTTCCCTGCTTACCTCACTAGGTAAAGCAAACTCACTAGAAATGACCTCGAGGTACAAGAGTAATAAATAATTCCAACTTGACATTTATTTCCATGCTTTTGCGACCTTTCAAAAAAATAAGTACTGAGGCAGCCATGTAAATTCTTATCTGAGCTGTCACATTTCAGACATTGATTCAGATCTTCTGGGAACAACTTGCAGTTTTCCATTATGAAGGCCAACCCCAAGATTCTTGCTACTGTATGGCCTGTTTTTCAATAAAAATGCCCCAGCTGTGATAATCAAGCCACTGAAGGTGTAGATAGGCTTATCATCTATGATTTTTCCCCTTACCTACTCCTCCCCCTTTTCTGATCAATGCTTCTGGACTTCCCTTTAAAAAGCCACCCCTCACCCCAACTCTGAGCCATTTAGTCTTGTGAACTTGACTCTACCCTTCATACCCCAGGTCTGAGGTCTGGCTTAATCCGGTCCAGTTATTCCATCCCCTGACCACAAAGACGGTTGAGGCAGGCACATTATCTAAGCTGGACTAACTAGTTGAAAGCATAGGACTTCTGCTGGGAACACTAGAACCCAGATTCTTTTTGCTGCTGTGTGGAAAGAAAAATCTCAGTAATTGCAGCAGCCATCCCAGAACGAGATGGATGAGTCTGCTAAGAATGAAGGCAGAAGGCTAAGAGAGGAATTGGGTCCTGGTGCTACAGAAGGATCTGCCAGATCAAGCCCGACCTGAAGCCAGCTGTCTCAGAATCCTCTTCCAAACTAGGTCTCAACTTTTGCACTTCTGTGTCTATCTTTGCATGGCCCAATCATAGCAAGAATCCTGCTAAGTCAGTTTAGCCAGACTCCCCCTGCCCGGGGTTCCTCTTCCTCCACCAACCCCCAAGTGATGTCTGATCACCCTGGCCTGCCTTCAGCAAGCATCCTGTTAGGTTGGCTTAGCCAGACTCTCCCCTTACCCTTGATGTTTCCTATTGGTAATTTTCCATCCACTGACCCTCACTCTGCTCCTTGGCTATAAATTCCCACTTTTCTTTGTTATATTCAGAGCTAAGCCTAATCTTTCTCCCCTACTGCAAAACCCCATTGCAGTAGTCCCTACACCTATAGTAAAAGTCTCCCGGAATAAAGTCTGCCTCACTATTTTAACTAGTGTCATGGATAATTTTTTCTTTAATAGTTCTTGCTGACCTGAAAGTTAAGCCTAGCACTGGTGGGTCAAAAGACTCATAATGATCTTTGCAAAGCCAGTGTCCAAGAGATCAGGAATCAAGAAAATGGGAGTAGATGCCTTTCTGAAGAGCAGTCTTGGCCTTGAGTGGCCTGGAGCAAAATCAGTACATATTTTCCTAGGTGCCTGATATAAAAGAGTACCCATTTTTGGCATCCCTTCCAGGATACAAAGTTTGCTGAAAGTGACCTCTTTTGTTGACTTTTAAAATTTTATGTCTCCCCCACCCTGCTGCCATGCCTTGCGGTTCTTGAGTGTGTAGGAAAAAACCCACTTGGAGTGACTCACACCACAATTATCCTTGGACACAGAGACAGACCTTGGGATTAAGCTTTTGAACTGTTCATTACAGGGGAGAAAAAAATCCTTTCCACTGCTGCAAATCTCCTTAGGCTTTGTGATTACTTCTAGAAAAAGATAATCCTATTTGAAGAAATACTGAATGTATAAAACAGTACTGAGTGACATTTGACCTGAAGATATTCAGAATTTGTTATTTTTAGTCTAAGAGTGGGTTATGGGTTATTTATATTTATTTGCAAATGTATAAAATGTATCTTGTCCATCTTTTGGTGATATCTGCAATTTTAATAAATAAATGTTAGTAAGATCTTATAGGTCCTATATCCCTGCCATTAATTTGGTGTTTAGTCAGACCATCTCTGGCATCTCTTGTATTCTTGTAGAGGTAATTAGCCCTTGA
The DNA here is from genome assembly GCF_008692025.1 of Phocoena sinus. Taxonomy (NCBI): domain Eukaryota; kingdom Metazoa; phylum Chordata; class Mammalia; order Artiodactyla; family Phocoenidae; genus Phocoena; species Phocoena sinus. Next base: position 42,183,682 of record NC_045773.1, read on the forward strand.
ATTTATGTGTATATGTCTCCTCTTCCCAAGTACACAATAAATTAATTAAGTCAATGATCACACTCCTCTGATCCTTGATCAGCAGCATAGTTTTGTACACAGAGGACAGCAAGTTGTGTGTCAGTCCCAACAATCTAGTTTACTGTGTTACAGTCCAAACTGTACAGCAGATAAATAGAGAAAGCACAGGCCTCAGTTTCCTACTCTGCCCAATCTGTGAGATGTAGGAGTCGTGTATGGAAAGAATTTAACAAGTGCCAGGCATGCAGAGGGAGTGTAGGAAGTGGTGGGCTGGTATTAGCAGTAACAATGATGTAACTGCCCCGTAATGTCCTGCAGTGGCTGGAAGGACTTGCCGGCATACCCTTAACCTGACAGTGGCTTCCCAGTGGCTGGTGACGAACACACCCCAAGTAGAGAGGATGGCGCCAAATAGTCTGTGCTTTTCCTACTCATCCCCTTGCAGAACAACCAGACTGTCTGAGGAGCACCCTGGAGTTCCTTCTTTCTAGTCTCTTCTCTTTTCTCTCCCTCCTCACTCCCTGCGGTCCTTATTACCCATCACGTCCCTCCTCCTCACCCACAGAATTTCCAGATCTTTAAGACAAACCAGGCTTTCTCTTCCTAATGTTGGTTGTTTTTCATAGCAGTTCATGTTCTTATGCTGAATGACCTCCTTCCCACCAGGGTAGAAGATGAAAAGAATAAAGGGGGAAAAGGGACCGAAAATCCTGCATAGCCAAACAATAACAACGATAAAATCATCACCGTCATCACTGTCACCATCATCATCATCATCTGAATTCTCTACCTGGAGCCCAGAGCGAAAGGAGGGAAAGAGGGGGATGGAAGAAAGAGGAGCTGCACTGTGTTCAAGTACTTGACCACGGGAGGAGAAAGAAGAGAAAAAAGGGAAACATCTATCTATGAAACAGAAACAGACTCTCAGACATAGAGAACAGACTTGTGGTTGCCAAGGGGGAGAGGGGTGGGGGTGGGATGGAGTGGGAGTTTGGGGTTAGCATATGTAAACTATTACATATAAAATGGATAAACAACAAGGTCCTACTGTATAGCACAGGGAACTATATTCAATATCCTGAGATGAACCATAATGAAAAAGAATATAAAAAATAATGTATATATATGTATAACTGAATCACTTTGCTGGACAGCAGAAATTAATACATTGTAAATCAACTATACTTCAATTTTAAAAATCTAAAAAAAAAAGGAAAGGAAGAGGAGCGAGAACAGGAAGAAGAGGAAGACAAGAAAGAGAAAGAGGAGAAGTTGGAGGAAGGAGAGAATGAGGAGGAGATTGAGGAGAAGTACATGGAAGAGGAAGTGGGAGCCTTGGGATGGGGCAGGCAATACGATACTATCCCTGGCTCTTGGCCCAGGGTAGCGATGCCATTCTAGAGTCTGCAAAGGGTTGAAAACAGGAGATGACACCTCAGTGCAGTTTATGAGTCAACTGAACTATTCTGCAGCCATTTAAATCTGGACACCCTGTCCCCAAAAAGAGGAGAAGGATGCTGAAAGCCTTCAATTACAGAACCCTTGTTACAGGCCCGGTACTGTGCCAAGCTGGGTGGTGGCAAGCAAGCTGTTTCTCCTCTCTAGTCTTTAGGCTCTTCATCTGTAAAGAGACAGAGGTGGTGCCTACCTCATAGATTTGTTGTAAGGATTGAGAGAGAGAACGCATATAAAGTGGTTAATGGCAGTCCCTTAGGGGCAGCGGTGCTGCTTCTTACAGGAAGTGTGCGTGGGACAGGTAGGGAAACCTTTCCAGTGTGTAGATCGCATAAAGGTGTAGGCCACTTAGTGCTGATAAATTGCAAAGAGGTATATATTCAATCCTCTTCTTTTGGTTCAGTCCCCACATCATCTCCAAGGTATGAAACAGGGACATTGTCCAGGTTAGTTAAACCTCTGTTCTCAAACATGTACATGCATATGAATCACCCAAGGATCAGAAAGTCTGGGGTGTGCCTGAGGTTCTGCATTTCTAGCAGGCTCCCAGGAGATGCCGATACTGCCAGCCCATGTACTGCACTGTAAGCGGTAAAGAGCTAACCAATAGCTTTGGTGTGACAGTGTCAGTTGAAACATGAAAGCAATGCAGAAAACAGACAAGATACATGACCACAGATTTACTTCCTAATACTTATTCTCTTAATTGGGGGAGCAAACTCTCATCTGAATGAGTGGGAAGGAAGGAAGGAAAGAAGGAAGGAAGGAAGGAAGGAAGGAAGGAAGGAAGGAAGGAAGGAAGGAAGGAAGGAAGGAAGGAAGGGAGATGAAATGAAAATGAATTACTTCTAAGGCCATACAGTAAAAGACAGTAAGAGTTAACAGAATTTTGCCAAATAGAGATTGGTCCTATTGAACTTACTTGAATAAACACAACTAAATCATTTGAAATCAACCAACTGTTCATCAAATGGAAGCTGCCAAAGTACTTGGAAAAGATATTTTTTTGAGTGTTTAACATCTCTCCACCTGAGTCTTGTTTACATATTAAATTTGCTCAGCAGCTCCAAAGGCAAAGACCAATCCCTATCAAAATAACCATATTTCCTTCTGAATTGAACTAATCACATATGAACAATTCAATTCAACTCATCAAACAACATCTGAACATCCTGTACGTACTGAGCGCCACCTTCGGTCCTGGAGAGGAAGAGAAAAAAGGCACTGAACACACGCTCTCAGGAGCTCAGGGTGTAATGGTGGACACAGACAGTGGAGCCCTGCCATCATCTATGATGCTGGTCAGCACAGGGACTGCAGCACACGGAGGAGGGACACATCTCTCAGCCTGGAGAGGAAGGAGAGTGCACAGTGGGTAGGGATAAGTCAGGAAAGGCATCCTGGAGGAGGTGATTTGAGCTCTGTCCTGCTTGTGTGAGTGGAAAACAGCTCCGGGATGTTCATTCTTCAAGTCCCCAACATGGGACCTAGGAAGATGGATAGGCCTCTGTCCTCCCTAGTCATGAATTGCTGGCTGGCGAGTCTTCAGTTCCTTGGCTTCTTTGCCACCCCATACCCTACCCACCACCACAGCCAATAGAGGGCAGAGACAGTGGTCCTGAGCAAAAAGAATCTCCAGGTATTACACTAATGTATGCAGTAGCATCTCATTAGCATCTTTGCCAGCAGAAAGCGCATAAATAATTCATCGGTTCTGCTCTAGAATATCTGATAGAGTGGTCCAAACTCCCTCGCAGAAAGGGGAAGCCTCAGGAGCTGGGGGAGGGCTCTGATGGAGCAGCAGCTCTCAGGCTGGAAAGTCTTCACTCGTGGACCCACAGTGCGGCTCTGATGGAAGAGAACAAAGCGATGCATCGCTTTCCTTTTACCCAAGAAGGAGACCCCTTTTCTCCTATAAATGAGACCCTCTAAAAGAGTGGAAGCCGACCAGGGTGACCCACTTACAAAACAGAATAAAGATTCACTGTCAGGAAGCTCGCAATAACCCCAGATCAGCCCTTTCCAAGGCTCCACATGTGCTATAGAGAAACTGATCCACAGCCTAATTAGAAGTTCTGCAACACAGAGACCTTTTAAGCATTGTTTGATAAATAGTTTTCCCAAACATAATTGACCATGGAAACATTTTTTTAAATAGCTGAGGACTTATTAACATTCATCAAAAACTAGTATTCCATAGATGGCAGAGTTGCAGTTAGAGTCAAAGACCTCAAGATCTGCTGCGGAATTCCTTCTCGTGGATTTCCCTGGTGGTCCAGTGGTAAAGAATCCACCTTACAAGGCAGGGGATGCGGGTTCAATTTCTGGTCAGTGAACTAAGATCCCACATGCCGTGGGGCAACTAAGCCTACGTGCCACAACTACTGAGCTCGCACGCCTCAACTAGAGCCCGCGTGCCGCAAATTACAGAGCCCACGCGCCCTGGAGCCTGTGCGCCACAACTAGAGAAGAGAAAAAACCCTCACGCCACAACTAGAGAGAAGCCCTCACACCACAGTGAAGAGCCCACGTGCTGCAACAAAAGATCCTGCATGCCTCAGCGAGGATCCTGCGTGCTGCAACTAAGACACGACACAGCCAAAAATTAAATAAATAAATAATAAATCTTAAAAAGAATTCCTTCTTGCTCAGGGGAGGTCAGTCTTTGTTCTATTCAGACCTTCTACTGATTGGATGAAGCCCACCCCATTACGGAGGGCAATCTAATGTATTCGAAGTCCACTGATTTAAACGTTACTCTCATCTGAAAAACACCTTCAGAGAAACATCCAGAATAATGTTTGACCAAACATCCGGGCATCCGGGCACTGACACACAACATGAACCATCACACAGCCCTATTTAGTGTCATGTCACTCTATGCACCATCAGCTAAGCTTGACTGGAGCTGAAGGACCAAACCTTCCCAGCTGGCTCACTCCCATGGCTGGCAAGTTAGCGCTGCCTATGGGCTGGGAGCTCAGCTGGGCTGTTGGGAGAAAGGTGCAGGGCCAGGTTTCTCTCTATATGAGCTTCTCCATGGGGCCGACTTGGCTTCCTCCAGCAGGATGGAGGTGTTCTAGGTCTTATTACAACCCACCCTCTGCTCAAGTTATTTACATTTAGCCCACATGCAAAATATACTAACCCCCCCCACCCCCAAGTCTCATCCCTTTACCACATCTGGCTTGAGGATCAGAAGCTTATCATCGACATAAGGTTCAGGTGTGGATGAAGCTTGAGTTCAAAGAGACAGCCACAAAACATTCCGCCCACTGAGAAGGCAGTGTATGTGCCCTCCCCTGAATCTGGGGACAGGGACCTCTGGTGATTATGCTGACAAATGGCAGATGGCAAAGTGACGCTGTGCTGGTTTCCAGGCCTGGGCCTTAAAAGACTGGTGCTTTCTGCTTTCTGTCTCTTGGAACACTTGCTCTGGTCCCTGAGCTGCCATGAAATCCAATTACCCTGAGACCATCCTGCTGGAGAGGCCATGGTAGAGGTTCCAGTCAACAGCCTTCCAACCACCCTGACAAGGCTCCAGCCATGTGAGTGAAGCCATCTTGGACCCTCCAGACCAGCCCGGACACCAGCTTGAGTAGCCCTGAGTAACTGTGGTGGACACCATAGGGATAGATCTGCCCAGATTCCTGACCCACAAAATCATGTAATAAAATTGTTGTTGTTTTAAGCCATAGCAAGAGATAACAGGAACAAACAGTATTTGACATCTTTTAGGTCACTAGTTGGTTTTAAACTCTTGGTTTTATGTTTAATAGCAGAAACCTCCTTTCCAATAACCTCTCACATGGAACCCTAATATGTAAAGAGATCCAAGGAGCTACTTTGCTAAAAGTAAAACTCCCTCAACCTTCGTATCCCCATGGCTAAAGCACCTCTGAAAAAGGTACTCCTTGTTTTACAAAGACTATACTCAAGGTCCAAGGCTTAAATGGCTTGCTTTACGTCAGTAGTTCTCAAAGTGTGGTTCCTGGACCAGCAGCATCAATATCTTCTGGAAACTTGTCAGAAATACAAATTCCCAAGCCACGTCCCAGATCTACCAAATCAGAAACTCTGGGGTGGGGCTCAGCCTTCTGTGTTTTAACAAGCCCTCCAGGAGATTCTGATACACGATAGAGTTTGGGAACCACTGCCCTGTATCACAGAGTGAGGTAATTACCCAGCAAAACCTTGACTTGATCTGACCTGGGTTTGAATCCTGGACATTTCTCAGTTTTGTGACCGTAGGCGAGTTACTGTCTCAGCCTCAGTTTCCCTACCTGAAAAGAGAAGAGAGTAATAACTACTGTTGATACCCTCTTCCATTCTTTCTCTCTCCTCTGATGGTCCCAACCCTTCTGGGTGATGGAAAAGGAGAAAGGGCTCTAAGTCCCAGGTTAATGTGGTGACTCTGAGCCCTGCCGGTAGAGTGGGTGGCTGCCATTCCCTGAACCTGGGTTCTGGAGTTTCCTTCTAAGCAACCTTGACTAATCTGAAGAGCCAGGGAAGCAAGGAGGATATGCAACCAGTGAGATTTAATTTAAACTGAATGGCTTCACTAAAACTTCTGAGAGGAGCTTCAGGTGTCTCTAGCACATGAGTTCAAGTCCATCCCTGTACAGGAAACCCCATCTCTCCCTCTAGTCCTCATGCCTCTGTCTGAAACACCAGCCCAAGAGCCCTCTGCCCCTCCTGGACTCCTCCCCAGACCTCCCTGCAAGATGAAGCAAGCCAGACCACAGCTGGTTCTGCCTCTAATGACTATTTTCTTCATTTGCCTGTTTTCCCTTCTTTCTCATCATTATGTCAATACCAGAAGGAGAAGGTTGTCAGGGCAACCTAGAGTGGACGCGAGAAGTTCATCCTTGACCAAGACCTTAAGTCTGCTTGGTTAAACACCCACTGAGTTCTTGGCTGCTCTCTGTTTTCTGGAAGCAAGAATGTAAAAATTCAACATTTTCTGCTTTTCTCCTCTTTTCTCTCCCTCTAATCATCTTAATCTCTCTCTTCTTCTCTCAAGTCAGCCTGACCTGTGTACATTCTCCAGAATTTACTAGCTTTAACTCCTTCTGTTTCTACTAACTAAACTTGATACTCTTTTCTACCTGAATCAATACATTGAGACCCTCCAGTACCCTGTCTGATGGGTACTGCACACAGCACCCCACCTCATATCCTGGCGGGGGAGGGATTAGATGTGGTCCAGCACCGGGAGGGCTGGGGGCATGTGGCAGACACATGGATGTTGGGCTGGTGGTATTACTGTTTTAGTAATCCCTGTCTCCCTGGCTGGCATTCTCTCCATTATAAAACTAGAATGTCAGTGCTCAGAGCTGCCACAATTGTGTTATGATAGCATTTAAAATGAAAGAATGGAGAGAAACATACCTGAATACAGACAGTGATTAAGTCTAAGAGATGAGATAATTTTTATACTTTTCTGTATTTCCTGATTTTTTATAATGAGCATACATTACTTTTCTAACTTTCTTTTTGAAATAATTATATATTTACAAGAAATTGCAAAAATAGTACAGAGAGGTCTCATGTACCCTCCACCCAGGCATATATAACTTTTATAATAAAAAATTAAAACTAAAAATAATTTCTCCTATACACACAGGAGCCAGCTTGAGGGTTCCCAATGGCCAAATCTGAGATAATTTGAGCGATAAATAACCATAGTAATGGATTATAAACCATAGGGAAAAAAATCCATGAGTCCATACTGTTATAAATAAATTCCTGAATAAGTAAATAAGAAGGAGAAGGGATAATTCTTCTTTAAAGTAAAATTCCGATTAATAAATGTAGAATGAATGATAGAGATAGGAAATCAGGAATAGGCAAACAACATGGAATAATTGTTGTCCAAAGGCATTATCAATGGATGCCAAATCAATGGGTAAAAGAACGAAAAAAGAAGATATTTGCAGAGTTTCAAAGTAGCTCAAGATAATTATTAATTACAAAGGTAAAAATAGAAACTGTGCAGATACCTACCACCTTAACCAAGTGATGAAAGTCAACAGCACCAGTAATAAGACATGTTGATATCACGTATCCCTTATATGATTCATAATATCACTTCTGGTGCTTTTGTCCAAAATGCATTACCTCAATCTAATCACGAGAAAATCTCAGACAAACCCAAACTGAGGGACATTCTACAAAATGCATACTCAGTACTCTTCAGAAGTGGCAAGGTCATAAAAGACAAGGCAAGACTGAGAAACTGTCCCAGATTAAAGGAGACATGACAATTAAATGTAATGTGGGATCCTGTGTGGAGTCTGAACTATAAAAGGAGATTGGTGGGAAAACTAATGAGCATATCATTAGCATTCTTGGTTGTAAGCAACATAAACCAACATGATTTGTTGGAAAACCATCAGTGTGGGGAGGAGGAGGCCAGATTTGAACCTAGGCATACTGGCTCCATAAGTCCAGCTCCTAACCACTTCATTTTGCTTCCTTTTGACAAATAAGCCTTTACCGAGACTTTGTGTTCCAGGCACTGGAGATATAAAATTAAACAAAGAATTGGTCTCTGAACTCAATTATTGCCAACCATGTTGGCATCCCCAGTCCTGAGCATAGTGCCAGACTCCTGGCAGATGCTTAATAACTGGGAATCAAATGAATCAATGAACCAACGTGGTAGTGGCCCCCAAGGTGGCCCCCAATAATCCCCACTTCCTAATGTTGACTCTTTAGGTAGTCCCCTCCTGTACTGAATAGTGTCGTCCTGTGGGACCAATATAATATAGTGGAAGTGATGGTGTGCGATTTCTGAGGCTAGCTCATGAAAGACACTGTGGCTTCAACTTCCTTTTGTAGGATCACTTGCTGTGGGGCAGCCACATCACAGACACTCAAGCAGTCCAGGTTTACATGGCAAGAAACTAAAACCTCTTGCTAAGAGCCATGTGAGGGAACCATATTGGATGCAGATCCCTGAGTCCTGGTCAAGCTTTCAGATGACTGCAGCCCTGGCTGGCATCCTGACTTCAACATCATGAGAGACCTTGAGCCAAAACCACTCAGCTAAACTGTTCCTAAATTCCTGACCCACCAAAACTGTGTGATAATAGTTATTATTGTTTTAGGTAGCTAAGTATTGGGGCAGTTTATTGCCCAGCAATAAATAAGAAATACAGTCAGTGAATGAAGGAAATGTCAGACCTATTCTTTCCCTGCTGTGTCTTGTGCTTATTAGCATAGCATTGTCATAACATTTGACTGTTTACAAGCCTGTATCACCTGATGCCCTGAGGACAGAGATAGTCCATGGTCTCTGGGTCCCCAGTGTCTGGTGCCATACCTGACATATGGCAAGTGCTCAATAAGTATTTGCCGAATGGATGAGTGCCAAGAGACAAATGGAGTCCTAAACCCATCTTTATCCAGAGTTCTCTAGCAGTCCTAAAAGTATTACTGCTGGGAAGGAAGAAAAGGGATAGAGTTTTATTGAGAACACTGAAGTCAGTAGGGTTCTTTTCTCCTGATTTCCAATCATCAATGTATTCCAAAAGTTTTGAATTTGAAACAGAAACAGAAGTATTTAGTAAGGAGATCAATGCCTTCCCTCCACTCACTTGGGTTGAGGAATGACACCTCCCTCTATGCCACAAAGGTATAAAATGACCCTTCTTAGGTCACCTCAGTGGGCCAGCTTGTCACTGTTTTGCAAATAACACAATATATAGAAATCGATTATATATAAAATTTAAACTTTTCCCTCTACTTGGAAAGCAGCCATTAAAAATTATGAGAACGAAGATAACCTATGGAATGGGAGAAAATATTTGCAAATGATGTGACCAACAGGGATTGATTTCCAAAATATACAAACAGTTCATATAGTTCAATATCAAAAAAACCAAACAGCCCAATCAAAAAATGGGCAGAAGACCTAAATAGATATTTCTCCATAGAAGACATACAGAAGGCCAAAAGGCACATGAAAAGATGCTCAACATCACTAATCATTAGAGAAATGCAAATCAAAACTACAGTGAAGTATCACCTCACACCAGTCAGGATGGCCATCATCAAAAAGTCTACAAATAATAAACGCTGGAGAGGATGTGGGGAAAAAGGAATCCTCCTACACTGTTGGTGGGAATGTAAATTGGTGCAGCCACTATGGAGAACAGTATGGAGGTTCCTTAAAAAGCTAAAAATAAAGTTACCATATGATCCAACAATCCTATTCCTGAACAAATATCCAGAAAAGATGAAAACTCTAATTCCAAAAGATAATGCACCCCAATGTTCAGAGCAGCACTATTTATAATAGCCAAGACATGAAGCAACCAAAATGTCCATTAACAATTGAATGGTTAAAAAGGATGTGGTACATGTATACAATGGACTCTTGCTCAGCTATAAAAAAAGAACGAATTAATGCCATTTGCAGCAACATGGATGGACCTAGAGATGATCATACTAAGTAAAGTAAGTCAGACAGAGAAAGACAAATACTATATGACATCACTTATATAGAGAATCTAAAATGTAATATAAATGAACTTACTTACAAAACAAACAGACTCACAGACATAGAAAACAAACTTACAGGTGCCAAAGGGGAAGTGGGGGACGGATAAATTAGGAATTTGTGATTAAAAGATACACACTACAATATATAAAATAGATGAACAACAAGGACCTACTGTATAGCATAGGGAACTACACTCAATATCTTGTAATAACCTGTAATGGAAAATAACCTGAAAAAGAATATATATATATGTATGTATAATTGAATCGCTTTGTTGTACACCTGAAACATTGTAAATCAACTATATTTCAATTAAAAATTTTTGAGAACTATTGATCGATATGGAAAATATATAAAGTTCAGTGGGGAAAGCAAGGATAAAATTAGGTGGGCATCGCCAAGACTGTATTGGGCACCTCTTCAGATCTGCTTGGCCCTGCCTCTCTCTTAGTCCTGCCCACGCTGGGGTGACCAGTTCTGGGTCAACTCCGGCCAGCTTCTCACAGCTGCAACCTGACATTATGTGTCCCATGCTTATGCTGCTCACCCTGGGGCTTCTCTGTCAATGCCATCGCCTGGGACTTAGGGGAAACCCACTCAGCACCCATGCAAGGGCACCTCAGAAATGTGGGTGACTTACCCCATGGGGAAAGCCTTTGACCGACGGGGGTTGGGAGCCAATGGAAAATGCTTCTCTCTTTCTCCCCCCACCCATGCAAGGTCTTCCTATGACTCCTCAGATGATCTTGGATCCAGCACCCAGGTGCACTCAGCTGTGGCCAGTTCCATAACACATTCTTGCCAGCTTCGCTCCCCATTTCTCATTCCTCCTCCCTGAAATCATGCTCCTCAGTGAAATATTTGCACAGAAACCTTTGTCTCAGACTCTGCTTTCTGGGGAACCAAGCCAAGACAAGCATCACAACGTTCAAATAAAATGTATTTATAGGGACAGAGACTGCAAGGAAAAAGCACCAATATGATGGTATTGCTTGTGTTAGAGTTGGGAGGAGGGGATTATGAGTGGTTTTTTTTATTTTCCCTATTTTAAACTTTTTCTTTTTTCTTTTTTTTTGGCCGCGTGGCACGGCTTGCAGATCTTAATTCCCCAGCCAGGGATCGAACCTGGACCACAGCAGCGAAAGCGCTGGGTCCTAACCACTGGACAGCCAGGGAATTCCCCTAAACTTTTTCTTAAACGATGCATTACCTTTGTACACTTAAAAAAACATTTCCATTTTGGAAAAGAAAAAAAACAAAAAGAAGACGTGTTTAATAAAACCAAAAAAAGTGTTTATTATATTAAATTGTTTTTAGAATATAATCACACAACTATGTAAAACAGATTTAAAATATTAAAAATTGTAGGGCTTCCCTGGTGGCGCAGTGGTTGAGAGTCGGCCTGCCGATGCAGGGGACATGGGTTCGTGCCCTGGTCCGGGAGGGTCCCACGTGCCGCGGAGCGGCTGGTCCCGTGGGCCATGGCTGCTGGGCCTGCGCGTCTGGAGCCCGTGCTCCGCAATGGGACCACAACAGTGAGAGGCCCACATACCGCAAAAAAAAAAAAAAAAAAAAATTAAAAATTGTAAGTAAATGACAAAAAAATCATTTCTGTTTTGAAAGTCACTGTTGGAAATGGTATTGAACTAGACAGAAAACTGACAGGATGTCATTTGGAGACCTCTGCTCAGATGCTAATTGTCTTCCTTAACGGGCAGGGGCAAGGAAGAGGTGCTGGGAAGGCTTCCTCCTCTGTGAGGGGAATAGAGGGACTGGAGTTAATTGGCCAGAGCAATGCTAAGGAGAACCTGTCCTCTCTACCCTGCTGGTTGCTGAGCTTGACATGGAGTGTTTTTTAGCATTTTGACCAGCTGCAATTTTGGCATTTTCTTCTACTTAAAACATCTCTATTAATATTGACATATTTAAACATCCCAGGAACCTTTGAAGCTCTTCTTTGGGAAAAGCTCTTCAGCTCTTATGGAGTCTCCTCATTCCACCTAGTCATTGGCCAAGGTTAGGGCTGGGGTCTCTGGGGGAATGAGGTAGGAGATAGGGGTTCTGGTGGGAGACAACCTAGGGGTTCTTATGGGTAGGAACAATCATGACAGCATCTTTTGGGGAGGAAAAAAGCACTGGATCCTGGAGGAAGCCAGGGTTGATGGAAGAAGGTCTGGAGCAGGGTAGGGTGGGGCAATGTCCCCTTTGGGCTATTCTGGAGTCTTAACAGCCCTCCATTTGAGACTGGTCTTGGTAGGTGACACAGTTGAGGCTGTCAATTCCAGTCAAAGAAGGGTGGTAGAAATCTGGAAATTTCAAGTTCCAAATCCCTTCCCCCTTTTTTTTTTTTTTTTTTTTTTTTGCCATGCCACTTGGCTCGCTGGATCTCAGATCCCCAACAGGGGATTAAACCTGGGCCAAGGCAGTGAAAGCCCAGAATCCTAACCACTAGGCCACCAGGGAACTCCCTGCCTGCATTTTCCAGCAATGTTTCCAAAGTCACCTAAATGTGTTGGTTTTGCTTTTTATGCATTGGTGTGGGAATTACCCCAGAGAATCCCTGGTATTCCAGAAAGCCAGATGACAGGGCTTGGGATAGCCTGTTGGGTACTCTCTGGGCTTCTCGTCACTTCAGGGGGGTCAGCCAGATCCCCTAGATAGTAAAATGTCAGCTTTAGAACATAGTCCCCAAGGACCCAGCTTGTGCCTACAGCAACCCCTCCCCCCTCCAGGCCTTTAGAGTCTTTAAATGCACTTTCACAGCACCCTGGAGGTGGCTGGGATATCGATCCACATTATCACTCCCATTTTACAGAGGAAGAAACTGAGGCCAGAAGAAGTCAAGGGATTAGAAACACAGTAATAGGTGCTAGAGCTCAAACCTGCCAACCCCTTTGGCCCCCACATTTAGTAGTCTTTTCGTTATACCCGCAGTCCAACAGTTCTCAAACTTTTCCATCTCAGAACCCATTTATACTCTTAAAAATTAGTGAAGACCCCAAAGAGCTTTTGTAAGCTCGTTGAGGGCAGGGATCAGCTTTCTCAGTTTTGTGTGCCCATCCCCTCCCCACAGAATTCACACACAGTAGGCGGTCAATTCTCATGACAGGACGAGAAAGAGAAGATGAAAGGAAAATGGAAGGAAAGACAACCCCAGGTCCAACCTGACTGTGGTGTTACCTACCCCACCATCACACCAGCTCGTCCTCTGGATGTCCCTGCCATAAACACTGCCCCTTCATGACTGTTCCACAGAGACCGACAGTTAGAGCCTGCAGGCCAGGAGGAGCTGCAGACATCAGCTGCGAATCATCAACATAGAACAGGCAACGTTCATGAGCACATACTGTATGCCAGGCACTGTTCTATCACTTTACGGGGATGGTTTATTTTTTCTTTTTCTTTTTGTAGTACGCGGGCCTCTCACTGCCGCGGCGGCCTCTCCCGTTGCGGAGCACAGGCTCCAGGCACGCAGGCTCAGCGGCCATGGCTCACGGGCCCAGCCGCTCCACGGCATGTGGGATCCTCCCGGACCGGGGCACGAACCCGTGTCCCCTGCATCGGCAGGCCGACTCTCAACCACTGAGCCACCAGGGAAGCCCTACGGGGATGGTATTTAACCCTATTTCTCAGCTGCTATTATTTTTACAGATGAGGGAAACAAAGGCACAGAGAAGTTAACCTGTCCACAGTTACAAAATGAGTAAATGGAGGATCCAGGGTCTGCTCCAGATTCTGCTGGCTTAACCACTCCTCAATGCTGCCTCTCATAGTGGGAAAGAGTAATCTGGAAGGGGCTGCCACAAGACAGGAGCACCTAATGGGAGATGATGAGGCCTCAGCGAGAAAAAACAGCCAAGGAAGCAGCCCCCAGACCACACTCACCCCTGCAATCACATATAAATATACCCAAGTCCATGGCGTGCAAGTAAATGTTTAACAACCAGCTCTCTGGAGTGGCAGGGATCGATTTGTAAGCATTTGCTCATTTCCATGGTGTAAACATTCTCCCACCATGGCTGATTTCAAGAGACCAGTAGTTTACCATCAGTTTACAAAATTCCTGAATATTTAACCATTGGCTCTTGTGAGCATGTATGGTCCAGCTCTGGCACACCACCGTACAAGCCAGCCCCGCAGCACTGATTTGGACCCTAGATACCCAGCAACACATAGCACGCTACCTGAACGACTGCCACGAGATGGACTATCAATGGCATTACACAGATGGCTACATAGCGGCTCAGAACACATAAATAATTTTCTCAGGGCCACAGAGCTAGAAAGAAACCGAGCAGGGACTCAGATTCAAGTCTCCAGACCCACACTGTCCAGGGCAGCAGCCATGAGCCACACGTGACTATTGAACACTTGACGTGGGGCTGGTCCAAACTGAGATATTGCTGTAAGTGTAAAATACACACCAGATTTTGAAGACTTCATAAGAGAAAAAAGACCATAAGATATCCCATTTATATATTTTTATATTGAATGTATGTTGAAATGATAATTTTGGATATGCTGGGTTAAATAAAATATATTTTGGAAATAGATTTTCTTTTCTTTTTTTCTAATGTAGCTACTAGAAAATTGAAAGTTAATATCTAACTCACATTCTATTTTTATTAACATGACTACACTCCTGGTCTAGAGCTCTGCCTGCAAAGCACCAGGCATTTCCCATATCCGGGGATACCCAAATCCCTATAGGTCCCTGTGTAAGCGAGCAAACGCACGCACACACACACACACACACACACACACACAACCCGCTTGTGCAGGACAACTTACACTCTGCCGCCCCCACCCCCAACACTCACCACTCGTCCCACAGAGCCACTCAGGGAAACAGGACCCGGGGCCACAAAGACACACAACCCCCAAGACCAGCCACAGAGCACCTGCCTGAGGACATCATCCGCCCCCCGCCCCCCACCACACTGGACTTAAGGGAAAACGCTGTTCTAGAACATCGGCTGGGGGTGCCTCCCACCCACTTATCAGCAGCTCACTGTCTGGCTGAGTGGCAGACATGTGGCAGATGGCACCTCTACCTGTAGCATCAGTCTCTTTGAGGGGGTTCTTCTGAGAGAAGGATGTTTGCCTTGGTGCTGAAACATTACTGCCTATGAATTTGAGCTGCAGGGCAGGCCCTTGAGTAATGAGAGCAATGGCTGAGGTGTCCAAGATGAAGGTGGCTTCTATTTGGACCCGGCTTTTCCCAAGCTATCTTCTTCCTGAATTTTCTGGCTTGAATTTTTCCTGATAGCGGGCGCCCAGGACAGAGGGTGTCATATCAGAAGCCCACCGCTGCCTGCTTCTCAGTGAATTTGCACACCCTTGTGCCTGTGTGTGAGGAAAGCAGGAAGATCAACACATTTTCTATGAGGCTCCTCTCTACCTCACCCACGAGCACACTTGTTCAGCACGCTGCTGGCTGTGCTCTGGCCTCACCACACTGGCTCACTAATTTTTAGGGCAATTTCCAAGTTTGCAGTCGTTGAGCCTCTCCAAAGGGTTTTGTTTTTCCTCCCTTAAGCAGAAAACAGCAGACCTCTGGCCCAGGTGACATTAATCCCACAATCACACGGAGGTAACTATCCAAAGGCAGACTTTAGATTCCATAAAAAGTCAGGGCCACAGCCCCCAGGCCAGCCCAGCAAGACTCGGCTTCCAGAGGTCTCCGCGGCCCCTGGCATCCATCACAACAACCAGTCAGGGCTTATAAAGGCTCATCATGAAAAGCAGGTAGGCTCTGGAGATGTAGCCTTCCTGCTCTTAATTGCTTAATTAGGTGGAATATAGCCTGCTGGATTCAAATCAGATGAGCTTCTGCATACACAGCTGACTACAGAAGGCTCAGGGCTGGGGGTGGGGGGGTGGGGCAAGGCAACATGGAAGATTCTAGAACCTGTCTTACCATGGGATGAGGCCTAGGTTAGAAGGGAGGTGAGGCTCTTGTCTCTCACTGCCATCAGTTAGTTTTGACACCTGGACACACAGATGTCCCTCTAGGCCTTGGTTCCTTCCTCAGTAAAGTAAGATGGTGGTGAGTCGGCCTCCCTCAGTCTCTGCAATATCAGGGCTGCAAGTAGCAGAAAACCGCAGTTCAAACCGGATTGTCATTTGTTATTTCACACAAAAGGCAGAAGAGAGTGCGCCTGAGGCAAGGTACAATCAGCAGCTCAATGCCATCTAAGACCCAGGTTCCTTCTCTGCAAGGTAGCTGTGGCCCCTCCAGGTGTACTTCCCAACTCCTGCGGTGAGAAGGCAAGAGGGTCTGTCTCGCCTCCTGGAGAGAAGGAAGCCTTTCCCAAAGGCTCCTCCCAGAGACCTCCCCTCACATCTCATTGGAGGAACTTCATCACATGCCCACTCCTGAGCCAATCAGTGGTAAGGAATATTGGACAACCTGGATTGGTTCTGTTAATAAGGTGGAAGGTGGGGAATGGATGGTAAATGGGCAACCTACAGTGTCTGCTGCAGATACCACTTACATTTAAATGGAAAACAGAACAGGTCTGGTCTTGTCCCCTTCCCACCTGACCCCCTCCTGCCTTCCTCCATTTCTCTTGTCTTCCTTTTCATTCCTTTTTTTTTTGGCTGCCCCACATGCAAGTTGCAGGATCTTAGTTCCCTGACAATGAACTGAACCCAGGCCATGGCAGTGAAAGTGTGAATTCCTAACCACTGGACTGCCAGGGAATTCCCTTTTTTATCCTTTTAATCTCTATTCCAGTTATAACTGGAGGGAATATAAACCAAATCAAACTGGATTAATACTTTAAAAAATATATATTGGCTCATATAACTGAAAAGTTCAAGAGGAGATTGACACAGCTTGATCCAGGGGTTTCAGTGGTATCATCAAGGAGGGCTGGACCTTTCCTCCTCTTCGTTGCCAGCTCTGTGCCAGCTTATTTCTCAGGCCAGCTCCTTCTCTCTGTCCCTTTGTTAGCTGATATTGCCTTTGGCAACTCAAAGCTTCCACAGTCCCCAGCTCAAGGCTCTGGAAGGACAATGTTCCAGTTAATAGGAACCATCATCCAGTTAATAGATATTGCTATATTAAAAAGTCACTCCAAAGCTTAGTGGTATAAAACAACTGTTTCTTATGCTTATGGAGTCTATGGACCAAGGATTCAGACAGGGCATGGCAGGGTTGGCTGTTCTCTGCTCCACTATGTCTGGGGTCTCAGCTGGTATCTTAGTGTGCTTGGATTACCATAACAAGATACCATAGATTGGGTAACTTAAACAACAGAAATTTATTTTCCTACAGTCTGGAGGCTGCAAGTCCAAAATCAGGGTACTGGCACAGTCAGGTTCTGGTCCAGGTTTCTTCCTGGTTTGCAGACAGCTGCCTTCTATGTGATCAGAAGGTCTTTTCTTAGCACGTGCTTGCGACAGCTCTCTGGTGTCTCTTCTTGTGAGGGCACTAGTCCCATCATGAGGCCACCACCTTCATGACCTCATCTGACACTAATGACCTCCCAAAGGCCCCATCTCCAAATACCATCACATTAGGGATTAGGGCTTCAACATATGAATTTGGGGGGATAACATTCAATCCATAACAGCTGGTGAGACTCAAATGGCTGGGAGCTGGTATCATCTAAGTGCTTTTTCACTCCATGTCTAGCACAAGGGGTGGGATGACTCAAATGACTAAGGGCTCATATTCCCTCCCCTCCCCTCCCCTCCCCTCCCCTTCCCTCCTTCCTCTCCTCTCCTCTATTCTACTGTCTGGTAGTTCAAGGCTGTAAGAGCAAGTGTTTCAACAAACAAGACAGAAGTCACATGTCAACTAGTGTTACTTACATCGTATTCTGTGCTCCAAGCAGTTAAGATCCTGCCCAAATTCAAGGGGAAAGTCATGGGCTACAATTCTAAGGCAGGAGTATCACAGAATTTGTGGCCATGACTTAAAACCACCACAAGGGTTCCCTCTCTCTCCCAGAGAGCTTATGATCCCAGGAGAGGTGACTGATTGGTCCTGCTGGTGTCCCAGGGCCACCTCTGGTCCAATCACCATCAGCACATGGATATGGTGTCTGTCCTAAGTGGCCAGTCTTGGGTATAAGCTCCAATTTGTGCCATTTGATGGACATGTGACCTTGGAGGGAGAGGGCTTAGCTGACGAGTACTTGTAGGCCAGCAGGAACCTTTGAGTTCATGGCTAGAGTCTACTATCCTTAAAATGATGAAATGTATAGGTTCTTTTCCACCATTTCACATTGGTAAAAATCGAGAAAGAAGGATAGCTAAAGGCAAGTAACAAATAACATTAAAAGTGTGCCCAGGCAGGCCCCTGCTGAGGCCCTGGTTCCACCTCTGCTACCCTTCCCTGCCTTTCTGCTCGTTTGCACCTGAGCCAGCCTTCAAGGTACAGCTACAGCTAACCCACTTCTGATACCACCCCTGATCGACACAGACTATGGAAGTTTCCTCCTTCCCCGAGTGAATGCACTACACATCATCGTCCATCCCTGGTCTCTGCCTTTATCTTCTCCATCCCGTCTCTCCCAGAGCCCACCTGCAAACTTGGCATCTCCACCCTCGGCAAGGATTCTCCCCCGAAACAGGAGGAGTTTAAGGAATTCCCGGGATTCTGTATTAAGTTACTTTGGTTGCCAGTCCAGCTCTGATAACTGGGTTCCTAACTTGTGCCCCACAATAATGACATCCAACATTTCCAAGCTCTGTCTACGTGCTTTACGTGTGTGTTCCCATTTCATAGTAAAAACAATTCTAGCACTGTTTTCCCATTTTACAGAGGCAGCAGAAGCACAGAGAAGGTAAGTAACCTGCGCCCCTTCAAAGGAGAGAACATAGATTCTACCTCTTGACGTGGAGGTGGCAAACTTTGGAAGGCCGTGTGGCATCCACTTTTAGAAAATACGATCTACCACACCATGCTCTCCTTCTTAAAAATTGCTTTTTATTTTCAAATAATTGTGAAGATTTGCAAAGATGGTACAGAAAATTCTGTGTGCTCTTCCCCTAGGTCCCTCTGTTGTTAACATCTTACATAACCATGAGTCATTTATCATGGCACATACAGTCACTAGGTCTCCATGGCTTCCTCTGATCTGGGCAGCTTCTCTCTCTTTCATTATCTTTCACAACAATGTTACTTTGGCAGAGGACTGGCTCAGGCATACACTCTCATTTTGATAAACACACAAATCTCACATCCTGCTTTAATGATGTATAAAATTTAAAAAGTAAAATTTCACAACCACAAAGTCGCTATCATATTGCATGCTTTCTCCACTATATATGACCATATAGAGATTGTGATTTTGTCACCCTAGGGATGTGGACCCTCTTTCTTATATGGAAAACTATTCGTTGGCTGATCTGAGCCTCGCTTTCCACATTTGATAATAAATGAGGGGGTGGGGTGGGCTAGAGGATCTCCAAGCTCTGCCCAGCTCTAAAAGTTGATCCCACAAAATCAATTACGTGAACTTAAAATAGATTTTTCAATCCTCAATTCTTAGTCAAATTTCTACATTGATTTTAAGGTAATTAAAGAATATTAAATAAGTTTCTTATAAAGCCTGAGACCTAAATTTTCCCTGTCTCTGGGCGTTCTTCTCACTCTCCCTTCACCCCACCAGACTCAAGGCTCGGGGAGGGCAGGGTGGACCTCAGGATTCATCATGCCCCAGCACTCAGCTGAGCAGCCAGCCTCAGTCAGCACTCAGGACATTCGATGGATGAATGAAATCACTTGCAGATGGACGGCCCCATTTGCCTCCTTGTTGCTCTGTTTCTGTTACGAGTTCACTAACTTCTATAACACGTACATTTTTTTTTTTTTTTCCTCCCAAATTACACATTCAAGTCCTCCAGGGCGGCAGCCTGGGGTACTATTCCCTTTATCCCTCCCATACTGTGCCCACTGTATCTACCTCGGAGGGTAGTCGATGAATATTGTGGGCATCAGCACAACCGGGTCTGGGCGCATCTGAGTGAAAGAATTTTTCATTCAACAAATATTTACTGGACACCTAATATATGACAGGGCTTTTCTAGGTACTAAGGAATATTCTCTTGGGGATAGGATGGCCAATCCCTTGGATAAGATGACATTTGAGCAGGGCTCTGAAAACTTCCCACCCACTGATGGCTAAATGTATCGGAAAGATAAAATGAGGTATAAATCATACTAAGGCAAAGTGTCTGCATTAAAAAATCAACAACAGAATACTTTATTCCTGATGAAATACAGGATAGGTTTTGCTTCATTTTGCTGCAAGGTCTTGGGTTATTTTGTTTTGTTTTTCACTCAAGTGGCCCATCAGGAAGAAAAGTCTGGGGGCAATGACAGCCTAGAAATGCAATAAAGGTAGAATGGGGTGTTTGGGTTTAGATTCCATCTACTTTAGAGCAAGACAATTAGGCCCAGCATTTGGAGGTGGGGCTTGGAGGCTCACTGTAGTGCCAACTTTGATTTGAGTAGCTCACCCTGCCCTGCCCTCCTTGAAACTGAAGGATGCCATTTGGAAGTCACTGGACAGTAAGAGACGCCCCAGTTCTTCTAGAAACCTTACCCTCTTCCAGTTCTACACCCCCTGGTCAAATCACCTGTCAACGACACCCTGAAACTGCTGACCCTCCCTTGGTTTCCGGGCACGTAGGGACACCATACTTCTGAATTCTCCATCCTGGAGAGACTCTCATTTCTCTTGTCTCTCTCTTTTAAAGAAAGAAACCCATTTCCTTTCAAATGGGATCCAACAGTTTAAGAAGAAAAAATCTATTGAACTTTGTTTTTTCCTCTGGTCTCTTGGTAAGGCGGATTTGGGTTTTGATTCTGTCAAAACGAGAAATTTGCCTTGTTCTGTAAAATCAGAGATTGGAAGCGTTTCTCTTTTCTTTTTCTTTCTTTCCTTTTTTAAGCCCTCAGGGGCACGGACTGACAAAGGAGCTGCATCTGACTCTGGACACCTCAAACACAGCCAGCGGTGCTCCATCGCCCAGGAGCCCATCCTTGGGTGCTGGGTTTCAGCGCCATATCGTACCGCAAATGCCAGGAGGCGCCACTCACATCCTCATCCATGATGGGGCAACGTTGTGCCTGACAGATAAGAGGAAGCTCCCTCTTGATGAGGCACTGCCACTCCAAAGGCCTAGGTTGTTTAATGGAAGGAACCAGCAGAGATCCTGCCTCTAAACTGCCTTGTGACCTTGAGCAGGTCACTGAGCATCTCCGACCTGTGTCTCAACTGTAAAATATGAGGATTTAACAGGTGAGTTTTTTGTGACATAGTGGTCCTTTTTCGACTGATGCTGACACAGCAAAAGGCCACTATGCTCAGAGTCCCGTATTAACCAAACTCAGTTGACCCTGAGTCAACTGAGGGTAAAACAAAGTATTTCTCCCCAAGTCCAAGAAGCACGAAGCTTTTCTTTTTCCTGTTTTGTTGTTTTTTTTTTTGGCGGGGGGGAGGGTGGCAGTACCTACAAAAATGACATTTTGCAGTTTAAATAGAAAGAATGAGGAAATGAAAGAGAGTCCTGGAGGCAGGTCGGGGTGAAAGATACATTTTCAAACATAGCAAAGGTGACCGATGGTTGCTTTGCAAAGGTGACCTTTGTCAAAGGTGACAGTTGTTTGCTTGCTGGTATCTTCTTGGGGAACCCCATCTTGCCCTCTGGAGATGCTCTGGTGGGACAGGCAGTCAAGGTTCCCTGCCTACTGAGACATGGGGCCAGCAAGCGTCCCAGGCTAGTCCAGTAACTCTGCTTCCCAGGAAGATGGATAGTGGACCCAGTGCCAAGCCCAGGGGTCCAGCGGGAAGGGCTCCACTCAGGGCACTGCTGCCCTGAAGAGGCTCTCCATTCCTTCCTGCTGTCTACATGCTCCTGTCTTCCCGAGACCCAGATGTTCAACTTTGTCTTCAATTTGGTGTCACCCCATGCCCTTCCACTAAATTCCAACTTTCATCTAAGCTAGTCAGAGTCAGATTCTGTTGCCTGCAACCAGGAACTCTCGATCTAATGGACATTTTATTTCTCCTCTCCTTCTTCCAAACTTTTCTGAAAACACAAAGAAGGAAGGAAGGGAGGGAGGGAGGGAGACATCAGTGTTTTTAAAATGTGTTATAGCCACAGAGCCCTTTTTCTCTAATTAGATCTAATGTGGACTCTACCTAAGACAGATAAAAGCAGAGCTCCTTGTCCTCCTCCTACCTGTTCTGATTCAGCTTCCCCAGATCTGCTTCCTCAGAATCCAGAAATCTCAGCCACCATTTCCTCTGTTAGTACCTACCTGTGAGAAGTTAAGGTTCCTTGGGGAGAGGGGCCAAGGAGAGAGAGGTAGTAACAGCAGCATTCCTGGAACACCACCTGTGCTCTAGGCACAGCCGGGAGCTTCATACATGCTGTTCTAGTTACTATTACTATAACAAGCCTGTACAGTGGGTTCTGTTCTGTTATTATCATTTGCAGAGGAAACTCAGGAGATCCAGCAATTGGCTGGAAGGCACATAGATACAAGTGACAGAGCTGAGATGTGAACCCCGGTCTCTTGTGACCTAACACAGGCAGATGGTCCCCCACTTGGCACTGTTATGGGGTATACAGTATGCCTCTCTCACACCTGCATGTCCATACCACCAGCAGTTCCTGCCCCCAGAGCCTTTGCCTTACTCAAACGCTTCTATCAATGGAAGTGTCAAATAAAATTCAATAAAGTATTGAACAATGACTATATGAAAGGAGTACAGTTTAAAGGTTAAGAATACAGGCTCTGGCATCAGATGGGCCTGGGTGAATCCCAACTTTACTGCTCACCGGCTCTGTGATGTTGAGCAAGCCACAGGACCTCTCTGTGCCTCATTTTCCTCACCTGGAAAATAGGAGATAATAATATTTCCTATTGTGATAAGCAGAATAATGGCCCCAAAGAGGTCCATATACTAATTCCCTAATCCCTGGAACCTGTGAATATGTTACATTATTTGGGAAAAGAGAAGTAAGGTTGCTAATCACCTGGACTTTAAAATAAAGAGATTATTTTGGATTATCTGGGTGAGGCCAGTGTAATCACAAGGATTCTTACATGTGAAAGAGGGAGGCAGGAGAGTCAATGTCACAGTAATGAGATGTGAGAAAGACTTGCTGGCTTTGAAGATGGAAGGGGACCAAGGAGTGTAGACAGCTTCTAGAAGCTGGAAACGAGAATGATTTCTCCCCAGAGCCTCCAGCAAGGAATGCAGCTCCGCTGACATCAATCCTTGATTTAAGCCCAGTGAGACTCATCTCAGGCTTCTGACCTATGGAACTATAAGAAAATAAATGTATTATTTTAAGACATTAAATTTATGGTAATTTGTTACGGCAGCAAGAGAAAACTAATACACGCCACTGAGAGGGTTGTGAGGATTATTGGCGATGCTACTGGATATGCAGGAACACAGGGAAGCTGTGTTTCCTCATTGGTTGGTGTGCAGAGCTGGGAACTACTGAGAGTGGTGGTGAGCTGTGCCCTGTTTCTTCTGACCATCCCTGTCCACCCGCCCACCCCTGCACCTTCATGCCTTAATTATGTTGGAATGTTTCTTTATAATCACACACCCGATGACTCCCTTCGTCACGCTGAATTCTAAATTGCACTTGAAGTAGCTTGTACAATGTGTGTCTTCTGATTAGCTTCTTTCTAAGCTCCAAAATGAGGGTTATCAGAGTGGAGGACAGACCTTACTGTGTACCCTGGGATGGAGGAGAGGGCAGGGGATCTCTCCATTGCAATTTTCTAATAAGACTTGAAGAGCTTTTAAACAGCCGGCTCGCCTCACTCTGCAGGCCTGTGGTCATCCTCCCTCCCATCCCCTCCAGAAATGCAAGCTCTCAGACTTACCCTTCCAGGTTCCGACGCAGCTGCCTTTAGTCCCTCCTTCACCGTGGTCTCTCCTCCTCTGAGATTGTAGTTTGTTCTGGAGACTAGGAAAGTGATTATAACCCAGCTGTCAGTCATAACCAGCCAACCCCCCTGAGATCTAGATCAGCTTGACTCAAACTCCCCCACTGTGTGGACTATGGAGCCCAAAGCCTCCTCAAAAATTTTCTGAGGATTTTCAGATGGGGTCTGGCTCTCCTGTGGTCACGTCTTCCAGTGAAAGATTTATAAGAAAGCTAATGAAGCTTAAATTCCAGGGCTGTTCCCTTGTGGGAGGCCCTAGCAAAGTGTTCACGTGGTCATATGTTTTGGTAAAATTTGCAAAAGGTTGTATATTTTTATATTATTTTTCTTTAAGGGCAATCTCACCAAACTGTATGAGCTTCAGATTCCATGAACTTTGGATCTGCCCCTGCACCTAGCTCCCTGTCTGTATGCCACAGTGCATTCACCCTCACACAAGACTCAGCCCTTTGTTTTCCTCCAAAGGTGTCAAGGTATTCCTGAATGTGGTAGACCTCTCTACCTTGTGGTGTGTGTGTGTGTGTGTGTGTGTGTGTGTGTGTGTGTGTGTGTTGCGGTGGGGATGGGAAGAAAGGGATTACAACTACACTGGCCACTAGGCGTCCTCATTCTTAGAAGTTTCCTTGGGCCACCAGCATGGACCACCTGTTTCTGCTACTTTTACTTACCCCCTAGGGACCCACCTCTGGGTAGCTCTGGCCTTCTCTCTGCCTCATTTCTTTTTCCTTCTTCCTCTCAGGAGCACAGCAAATTCCTCTTACTCTCTCATCTTTAAGCATTACTTTTGACTTTTCACCTTGTAACCTCCCTGCTTTGCCCTCAAAGTTGATCATGGTATCTTCCAGGCTGGCTTCCTAAGAGGGCTTAGGGTACCTACAGTTAACAGAGTATACTTTTTACATCACAACATGGTTATCACAGAAAGTATTGGGCTTTTCTTTTCTAGGGCTGGGGGTGAGCATACCCAAGGTCTGGGGGATAACACAGTCAACAGGGTGGAGGGGAACCTGCAAGCAGTAGGTGATTGGGAAAAGGGGGAGGTGGCCAAGAGCTTTGGCTGAAAAACAAGGTGTGTTGAGATGCTGGTGCTAGGCCCATTTTTTTCCCAACCCATTGGAAAGCCTCAGGACTTACAGCCAGCTGAATAACACTAAGGAGAAGGGACCATTCCCTCCTGCGTGCCCAGCTGGACCCTAACAGCTGGTCATGGTGGCTCCTATAATGTTTTATTTTATGTTTTTGTTTATGCATTTGTCTCTGCCTCCGTGGTCCTAAATCCTTGATGCCAAGAAAATATGTTAGTTTTTCTGTTCCTCCCCATTTAGCATAGGACCTGGCATATTTCTTGAAAATTTCTTACTTATGAAATAGTGATAATATTAGCAGTTATCCCATAGAGTAATTATATAGATTGAATGAGGTAATCATCTAAAGTTCTTAGCATAAAGTTTGGCACAGAGTAAATACTCAAAAAGTATTCCTTGTTAATATCATTGAATGAATGATTGGATGAACGAATGAATGAGGTGCTTTGGTTTAATTCATCAGCACAAGCTTTTACATAGGCTTGGAGTTCCTTTTTCATCTTTTTTCTTGCTATATTGAACTAAATAAATGGCATGATAAAAGAAAAGAAAGATAATAAAGTGGAAATCACAACTGTTTAATTATATCTAGAAATACAAATTTTTCCTTTTAAATTTCTAGGGTACTGACAGTAATCGAATGCAGTGCCCCTATCAGCTGGAGGAATGTATGCACTGTCAGTGAAGGTTGCCTTCTTTCTTTCAGAAGAATTACAGTCCGCCTTCCACACCTGCAGATTCAACCAACCAGCGGTAGCAGATTTATTTTATTTTATTTTATCTAAAAAATTTTGGCCACACTGCACGGCATGCAGGATCCTAATTCCCTGACCGGGGATTGAACCCTTGCCCCCTGCAGCGGAAGAGGGGAGTCCCAACCACTGGACCAACCAGGGAAGTCCCCTAGAAAATATATATTTTTTTTTTTTTTTTTTTTTTTTTTTGCGATACGCGGGCCTCTCACTGCTGTGGCCTCTCCCGTTGTGGAGCACAGGCTCCGGACGCGCAGGCTCAGCGGCCATGGCTCACGGGCCCAGCCGCTGCCGCGGCATGTGGGATCTTCCCGGACCGGGACACGAACCCATGTCCCCTGCATCGGCAGGCGGACTCCCAACCACTGCGCCACCAGGGAAGCCCGAAAATATATTTTTTAAAAGATTCCACAAAGTTCCAAAGAGCATAACTTGCATTTGATGTGCACTGGCAACTATTTACATAGCATTTACATTGTATTTATAACTGTTTACATAGCATTTACATTGTATTAGGTATTATAAGTGATCTAGAGATGATTTAAAGGAGTGGGAGTGCGAACCCTTACAATTTAAGATCCTTTCCCAAAAATCCCTACCAGAGGAGAAAGGGGAAAAAAAGGGCAAAAATGGACAGAAACACCATGAAGCAGCCACAGAGAGAAGGCGAAGGAGACAGGGACCTAAAGAGGGTGTATCTCAGTGAAGTGTGGAGGCCCTCCTGCAGGTCTGCGCTCCCATCTCCCTCTCTCTGGATAGGTGGAGTGAATTGAGAGCTTTGTGACCCAGCCTTGGCCCCATGGAGCAGCTAGAAAGGACTGATGGGAATTGCCAACCAATGTGCCTGGGTGTTGGGGGGGAAAGCAGATTGTAGTGTGCTTTTCAGATGCAGACCGCCTCCAAAATGTAGCATCAGAATGAGTGCATGTTATCAGAAAAGCCGCCTACACAGCTCAGGAAATTAAAGAGATTTCCAGGCTGACGATTTTTGATAAGCATTGATCTTTGACTTTATAAGCAGTAGCAAATTCTGCTCAGATCAAAAGGTCAGCTGGTCGCCTGTGGAAACCTAGATTTTAGTTGAGGAAAAAGAGGAATAAAAAAAAGTCTTAATTAAAAAAAATTTTCACACTAAGAAGGCAACATGTTTAGTCCCAGTTTACAACAAATTCCTTTTGGTTCCAAAGCATCCTAATTATCTAGAATTTATGAGGACTTTAAGACCCATCTACACCATCCCAATTATCCAGATGTGTCTGCCCTGAAAAGGGTTACATAGTAGTAGCCTATCTGCTAGTATAGACTCTGCCTGGAAAATGACTTATGTTTCCATTATATCAAAATTATATAGGCCACTTTGGAAAATACTGGATCACATACGTTAACACTAGAGCTAGAAATGACTTCCTGGGGCTTAGGTCTATTCCTCTGCCTTCTGAAAGCTCTCTGACATCTGAAGCCAGTGATTTTTTAAGTCTGTTTTGGAAAGTCCCCAGGAGTCAAGATTTCAGTCTCTGGATTTTAGTACCTAATCACTATTCCTACCAGAATATTCTTTCCCGAGAACTTGATTTTCTCCAGTGGTAACTTCAGCACAGGTTCAGGGAAAGCAGTAATGAACGATCAACGCTGTGTTTAAGCACACATTTCCCCCAGGTTTGAGGCATCTCTGGTGTGTTTGTTATTCTCCCTCTGCCTCTCCCTTCTTCTGTTCTTGGCCCTGCCCTGTGTACCCCAAGGCTGATCCTGAGGACGGCAGCACCAGGGGTTCCCTCGCCTTCTGGATTCTGGCGGGGTTGGCCAATGCGAGACCTTCCTCGGGGAGGAGAGCCGGGGAGGTTCTGCCCTGTTGGCCCTGCTCCTGCCCTGACCGTGGCCCCATGACCACTGCTCCCTCGGGGCAGTCCTTCCTTCATGCTCCAGCCCTCGGGCCTCCAGGAATACCTTTCCTCCTCCTTTTTAGGTCCGGTGGTAACAACAGCCCCCATTGCGGCTGGTCTCTGGGTTTCCTTAACCTGCCCAAACTCTGTAATAACAGTCCCAGCATTGAAGTCTCTTGAACCTCAAGGGCTAGATTCTGTTCCAGCTGGGACCCCACTGAGGAACCGGGTGACAAGATGTCTTGAGCCTTTTGGCAGCACAGGGTCACCCTCCCATTTATCCCATTTCCTCCCTGAATTACTGCAAAGGGTCTGGGTTTCCCCAACTGTTCTGAGGCTAGTGGGACCTCTGTGTCACCAACAAATCATGCTGTGACCACCATGGAAGGTGCTGGAGTGGAAGCTCGGGGTGGTAATAAGTAGAATCGACTCTGCAGTCTAGTGCCAGAGGGGAGCCAGCAGAGCCAAGGGTGCCACCTTCCCAGTCTTTCTACTGAGGGTGAAGGACGTTTGCTCTGCAGGGTGGAGGGTGCAGAGACAGCCTCCGACCATAACCCCAGGCCCCGCCTGTGGTGCCCCAACTCCTTTCACACTGGCCTCTGTGCAGACCCCCTCTTGGAGCCCAGCTCACCCTCTCCCGGCCTGCACAGCCCTCCTGCTCAGGCTCTCTCAGAACATAAAGCACGAAACGAGATTAAATGCCTCAGGAGCAGCCAATGGCCTGGGTCTAAGAAACAACACCTGTGACATGGGACAAGCCCCTTCTGTCTCTGGCCCTCAGACTCTCCACCTGTAAAGAGAAGTCCTGCCCACCTTCCAGGGGTCATCAAAGACCCTAATAATATGCACACGAGCACTTTGAAAATGGTTTCCATATAAAGTCAACTTCATCAAACTTCTTTTTCCCCTAACACTCACATCCAAGACATCAGGAAACCCCATCAGCTTGTCTTTGAAAGTGTACCTAGAATCCAGCCCCTAGACCCCCATCAGCCTCCAAACTGGTTTTCCTGCATCCACGTTTGCCCCAGCCCCCAAGTCTGTTCACCACTCAGCAGGCAGAGTGATTCTTTAACACAGAAGTAAAAAAACAAGTCAAGATCCTCCAAAGGTTCTCCAGCTGACCTGGGCACAGCACAAAGCCATGTGAAGTCATCTGCAAGGTCCTACGACCTAACCCCTGCCCCGACCTCGGCACCTGACTCTCTCCCTGGTCCACTGCCATGGTCCACTCCTCTGTCTTCCTGCGGGCCTGGCTTGCCATGCACGCTCCCACCCCGGGGCCTTCGCTCTTGCTTGCTGATCCCTCTGCCTGCAGCCCACGCTGGGCTCCCACCACTCGTTCAGTTTTCTGCTTTACTTTCTCCATAGCACCTCCTTCCCTCCCTAGAAAGTGCTATCTGCCTACTCCTGGCTCCCTGCACTGGAATGTTAGTCACTACTGTGTCCCCAAGGCAGTGCCTGGAACATAGGGGATACTCAGCAAACATGAAAGTATGAATGAATGGGATTCGATTTTCTTCCCCCAGCCTTGGCAGAAGTCTCTTTGTCCAGAATCAGGGCCTGCTGTGTGTTTGGACTGCTACCTGTGTGGTGGGAGTGTGAGTACACGGCTCCTGTAAGCTCCTGATGAAAGTGGGGGATGGTGGTGATAAAAGCCCACAGGAAGGTTCAATTTTTTAATGGGCACGGAAGAATTAGACTTGGAATTTCAGCGTCTTAAAAACAAAAGAAGAAGCTGGGACTGAAATATGCTTAGTGCTAATATTATTCTACAAACATTATTCTGCAAGCATCATTCTAGAAACGTAATGTCTTTATAATTTCCTACCTCCTGTAACAATACAACAGCTGTGATGCAACAGTTCCTTACTGCATCCCCCCACTCCAGCACACACACAAATGGTGAGGATGAAATGGCAAGTGGGAGACAGAGGGGAAGGAGAGCAGGATGGGGGACCTTCTGGAGGGGCCCCCAGGCTTTCATAGCTCAGACAGGTGTGCCAGGAGTTGAGACAGGGAGGAAGCCACTGGCTAGTGGGGAGTTCTGTGCAGGAGGGAGGAAGGTGGATCTGGGCCTTGGAGACGGGAGTGGTGTACGCCTGGTAGGAGGGCATACTTTTGTCATAAGCAAAAGTGAGAGGTGGGACGGGGTGGGGTGCAGATGACCTCCGCCAGAACAGGGGGTGTGTGGGGAGGTAAGGAGGCTGGTTGAGACAGGTGAGAAAGAGCTTCCCTGATGGATAGGAGTCTGCCTTCAGCCTCGGCGTCCTGAGCCTCACCCCCTCTTCATCCAGCGTGTGGATGGAGCCCTGGGTGTGGGGCAGATGCTGGTCTAGTTGCTGTGGATACAGGAGTGAGCAGGCAACCGTGCCGCCCCTCCCAGCTCTCCTTGGAGTCCTCGGCGGGGTTGGAGTGTGGACTGGAACCTGGACACCTGGGCTCTGAGACGGATAAAGACAGAACCTACCCGCCACTTCTCTGGTTCCCTGACCCAGTAACACTTTGCCTAAATAAACTGACACCAAATGAGCCCAAAGGCTTTAAATTGTTAGTTTATTTCTAGGCCAAAGTGAGCTTCAAGTGTCACACAAATGGATGCAGTCACACAAGACCAAGCGAGCAGTTTGTGATTAGATGCCTCTGGGTTTGAATCCAAACTCTTGTCACTCAGTAGCAGCATCGCCCCAATGTGGCCCCGGTGTGGCACTGGCTTCCCCAAGGCTCATTTCCTTGTCCACACAAGAGAAATCCTAGAACCTGCCTCATGCTGTGTGGTTTCTGTGCGATAGTGCACAGAAAAGTCTCGACTCAGTGCCTGCCCGGAGGACATGCCTGGGGGCTGCAGTCAGGACTCTCTAGCAGGAAAATACGGCCTGTCCATGCTTCCCAGACACTGACACTTCTTTGACAAGAGGGGCACAGCCCAGTCACCAGCCTGGAGGGGGACAGGTTCAATTTTCATGAGACATGGGTTAATGACAAGGACCTAGTTTTCTGCAGGCATAAGCACACCTATAGACGCCTTACCCTGGCCTGCTGCTTTCACTATTCAAAGCATCTCCCATTTCCTCTCATCCACACAGTAGGACAGATGAAAGAGGGAGAACACAGGAGTGGCAGCCCAGCTTGTCACTAGGTTGCAAGCTCTGAGGACGAGTGGTCCTGGCCAAGGCTGGCAGTGTGGCGTCGGCTGCCCTGAGCATCCTTGTCACTCAAAGCTCAGGCTTCCAAGAGTCTAGCCTGTAGGAGACCAGGCCGTGGCCAGGAACGTCGTCCTCCTCTTGTCCTCCTGGGGCTGGAATTGGTCCCTAATTCTTTCCTGGGCTCATCCTCCCCCCATAAGTACCTTCCTGGGGACAGGGCAGACGGCACAGAGGCTCCTCTCTCTCTGGTCCCTCCTGCTATTTGGACACCATGGCAACAAATGCACTTCCTGGACACACGGCTCTTTCACCACCTGATTCCAAGCAGCATTACTGCCCCGGTCCTGGCCAGGTCAACCCTACGAGGATCCACAACTGTTTAGAGCAATCCCCCTCTTTCAGGTGCTGAAAGCTGGGCTGCTGGCCACTTTCAGGGTCACCGCAAACTGCAGGTCCTGCTCTCGCTGTTGCCTGAAGGACACCCCCTGGAGGTCTTTCCATGAATTCCCTGGCTGTGCCATGCTTTAAGGAAACGGTGTTTGTCTCCTTATGACCTTTTGACACTCTTGAGAACAGGACCCTGTGTTTGTTAAATTTGCAGCCACAGCACCTTACACACGGTAGGTGCTCAGAAAACGTTTGCACAGCATGCCTTGGTGCCAGGCCTACACAAGCTGTGACAAGAAGGACCAGAGGCCTACCAAGGTCAACAGCTCATTTGCTGGGGAGCCAGCACTGGAAACCAGAGCACGGCACGGTGGCAGCTAAGAGCACAGGTTTGTGGCCAGGCTGCCAGGGTTTGAATCCTAACTCTACTGTGTATTAACTAATGACCTTGGGCAAGTTGTTTTAACACCTCCTCACCTCAATTTCCTCATCTGTAGAGTGGTGGAGATAAAAGTAGCTTTCATAAAAGTAGCTTTCTTTCTAGTACCTGAGAGGATTAAGTGAGGTATTATCAGTAGAGTACGGAGTGTGGAAAATTGGTCCCAGCGCACAGCTAATGCTCTATATGTGTTGACTGGCAGTATTTAATAATTTGGATGGTATGCTAAAGTAAAAGAAAAAAAATTAAAAAACAGAGTATTTTGTGTGAGCTACTACTCTATGTATGCATCAAAACAGATGGAAATAGATACCCAAAAATGCCAACCAGAGTTATCTGTGGCTGGTGGGACTGTGCGTGACTTTTGGTTTCTTTTACATATTTTTCTATAATTTCCAACTTTTCTATAGTGAACTTATATGAAGTGACTTTTGTTAAAAAACCACCTGGGACCTCTAATGACTACCTCCCCCACCTCTTCCTGAATATGATTTTGGATTCTAAGGAGACACTCCTGCTGTTTCCAATTGCTTGGGAATAGAAGGAAATCTGCTGAGACATTTCAGCTGGAGTAGTGGAGGCTACGTTTCCGCAGTACTCTGCTTGTACACCCACTAGGAAATGAGATATCTTGTGTTTTGAGTGAATCTCTCCCATTAATCACGGGGATACTCCAGGTCTATCGGGCAGAGTGACTGGTATAATTAGGGCCTCTGTCTGCAAGGCTAATGCCAGCAGTCAAGAGCAGTGTGCATGAAGCAAGCCTGAGTCTCCCCGGAGCTTGTGGCAATATGACTGCTTCCCTGAGCCATGGAAGCCAAAGGTGAGAAGGTCTGGGTGGTCCCGAGATTTCAGGTGGAGACAGAAGTGTTATGATAGCTATTGAGAGGATCTCCCCAGGCTCTCCCATGTGTGAGTAAATGTGGGGTCGGCCAGAATATCAGAAAAGGATTTCCACAGTCCAAGAATTTCCTTAAGGACAGATGACTCAAGTCTGACACGTGATTTTTTCCAGCCAGGCTCTGTGTCTTTTTTGCAAGTGAAAGCAGTCTGTACCCATCAGAACGTTATGACGAGTTCAGAACTGCATCCACACACTTCACTCCAACATGTGCAAATTCTAGAGCCCAAAGAAATGGATGGAAAGATGACCAATAAAATACGTCCGTTCCCAGCCACTGGGTCACCTGCCCCGGCTGTTCCCTGCCCTCTTTAGTAGCTGTGGGTTCCTTGTTGGTCTTTGGGCAATGCCAAGAAGGTAGGAACTGATCTGGTCTGGGAATCATAGAAAAGGGCATTCTCCTCCCTTATGGTGTCCACAGTGTTAGGAGGACATGACTTCAGTACAGCTCAGAGAAGAAAACTTTTACAGTGGTTCATACAAGTTATGTCCCTGCCTATAGATAATCACATAAAACCAAAACACCAAACCCTTCCCCATTCAGCCCTCTCCCATCACCATAACACCCTCATCCCCTAATAAAAAGGGCATTTATCAAGACAGACAGAATGAGCAGCTTGATGGTTCTCACTGAGAGTTTTCTCAACCCTCCAATCTGCCTGTGGTTTCTGACATTTTGAGATGTACACGCATCGGTTAGCCCCATAACAGTCCCCACTGGATCCTGCTACAAGAAATGACCCTTAAATCCTTCCTTGTCCTTCCCTCCCCCATCACCCAACCTCAAAATAGGACAAGCATCAAAGAAAACTACCTGAATCGTGTGAATCAAACAGGAGAGAGATGGAGGCTTGGAAGGAAATCTACCCTATTGCATCCTGATTCCAAAAAAGAAAAGAAAAAGCCTGAAAAAAGGAGAAAATGCAGGAACTCTGAGCAGACGGTGCCCCTAGCTCTGGGACAAGGAGAAACAGGATATTCAAAGAAGGGATTAGCCATCCTAAGTGCTAACCGAAGAGCAGTGGCTACTGTCCCTGGGAGGTGACAGTGAAGCATCCAACAGTGACCCTGGGCCATTACTGGTCAGGCACCTGGCAGTCAGAAGGGGAAACAGAGCAAGGAGGGTGTGACAAACTCTCTTTCAGTGCCTCCCACCAATAACAACCTTCAGGGTTTTGCTGCAGCAATTCTGCTTCTTGGGTCTTGCAGAACTTCAGCTGTGGCCAAATCAAACTCAGAACCACACCAGGAAGGCAATTTTGGAAAACAGAGTTCCCAGTGTAAACAAGTTGACAATAGAACAATCCAGCAAAGGTTGCCAACCCAAGGGAGGTGAAACCCACTGAGGATGTCAGCTCTGCGAGAGGAATTCAGGCTGTTGGAAAACGGAAAAGTGCGTCACCTGGACATTAGAGAGAGACCTGCGGACCAAGGCAGGCTTGAAGCCCACCCCCCCTGCAGCTGCGTTTCTAGTATAGCTTGCCCTGATTTCCACACGGGAATCTTCTCCACTTTTAAGTCTATCCAATATTTAGCAGCATTAGGAATGTGTGTCAATCAGAGTTCAGTACAGGAAATAGAGCAGAAAAGGATTTAATCCAGGGAATTGAGCACTTACAAAAGTTGTTGGAAGGGCTGGAGAAGTGGAGCCAGGGACCACCACTGCAGCACAGCCTTCAAGGTCCAGCCTCAAAGCCAAGATCCAGAGCCAGGACCTGCTGTGACTGTCTCTGGCCACAAGCTGTGATGGCAGTGGGCGGAGAGTTGGCCCCTGAAACTGCTCATGCCCCCGGCCTCCAGCTTGCCTGCCAGCAGCCTCTGCCTTGCTCTACCTTCCGGTGTTAGTCAGCTCGGGCTGGTAACAGAGTATCACGAACTGGGTGGCCTAAAACCAGAAATTTATTCTCTCATAGCTCTGGAGGCTAGACATCTGAGATCAAGGTGTGGGCGGGGCCATGCCCCCTCTAAAGCTCTAGGTACAATCCTTCCTTGCCTCTTCCTAGCCCCTGGTGGTGGCCGTGTTCCTTGGCTTAAAGCTGCATCACTCCCATCTCCGCCTCTGTCGTCGCATGGAGTTCTCCGTGTGTCTCTGTCTTCACGTGGCATTTTCTTCTTCTTACAAGGACACCAGTCATATTGGATAGCGACACACCCTAATGACCTCATCTTAACTTGATTATGTCTGCAAAGACTCCATTTCCAAATAAGGTCATATTCACAGGCACCGGAGGTTAGGACTTTAACATATCTTTTCGGGGGAACACAATTTAACCTGTAACATTTCCTAACCTTGCATCTCATTGGCACAACCTCATTCACATCCAGAAGTCTAGGAAATGCAGTGTTAGCCTTCCAACTGGTCAAATAGAGTGAGGGCGAATAAAGGGGGAAAGCCCACCCATGTGGCCAGCACAGGGGCCACCGTGCAAGCACCGCTGTATTCTGGATGAACAGATGAGGTAATCCTGATACACAGAATGAGAGGCAGTGCAGAAGGGTGGTTAGTAGCACTGGATCCAATGTTTGAACCTGGCCCAGCTTCTGCTGGCTAATGAGATCTCGGGCAGGTTAGTTACTTCTCCTCTGTAACCTTTAGCTTCCACACCTATAAGTGGGGATAATAACAGCCACCATTTCTCAGGGTTTACCTTAGTATCAGATGAGATTATGGACTCCAAGTTCCAAGGACCAGGCACACAGTAAGCCATCTACAATGGTAACCATTATTAAATTATCAAACTTACTAGATTTATTCTGTGTCCCACCATGGGAGAGAATTGAATGAAGCACAGACACATGGACGAACTGTATGTAAGGGTTCCCCCTGGCATGGTTAGGACTTTATGTAAAAATCAGAAACTCCAAGAATTTGAGCCAAGGCATAAATTTCCTGATGTAAGGATTTTCTTACTCAGAGCAATGACCCATCAGAGTATCAAGAAGCTAAGGGATGTATCTCTGGAATAGATTTCTCCAAGTTCTGTTGGTGATTATTTAACTTTAGTTGACATAAGAAGAGAAAAGCAGGTGTCAGCTAAAGTGTGGGTGTTTTCTTACACAAGCATTGTTACATGT
The DNA here is from genome assembly GCF_008692025.1 of Phocoena sinus. NCBI lineage: Eukaryota > Metazoa > Chordata > Mammalia > Artiodactyla > Phocoenidae > Phocoena > Phocoena sinus. The sequence continues at coordinate 42,219,268 of NC_045773.1, forward strand.
TTATGTTCCTGAAAAAAGGAAGTAAAAGTCATATTAACCATGTTTAGGGTTCAGAGGACAAATGCTTGTTCAGTTTTAAAAGGTGCAATGGATTAAAATAACTTTTCGGTGGTCAACATGACTTGGATGGAGGCACATTCTGTATTTTACTATTATTAAATCTGTCTCTCTAAGTGAGATAAAGCAGTTGAGACAGAAATCAGACTTCCGTGCCTCAGACTGGGTCATAGGGAACATTTAGCTATTAAAAATTTGGCATTTTACATAAAAAAATGAAATAATGCCATTTGCAGCAACATGGATGGACCTAGAGATTATCATACTAAGTGAAGTCAGAAAGAGAAGGACAAATACCATATGATATCACTTATATGTGGAATCTAAAATATGACACAGATGAACTTACCTACAAAACAGACTCACAGACATAGAGAACAGACTTGTGGTTGCCAAGGAAGGGGGAGTGGGGGAGGGATGGATTGGGAGTTTGGGGTTAGCAGATGCAAACTATTATGTATAGAATGGATAAACAACAGGGTCCTACTGTACAGCACAGGGAACTATATTCAATATCCTGTGATAAACCATAATGGAAAAGAATATGAAAAAGATGTATGTATATGTATAGCTGAATCACTTTGCTGTGCAGCAGAAATTAACACATTGTAAATCAACTATACTCGAATAAAATAAATTTTTAAAAAATTAGGCATTGTACAATTCAATAATAAAAGGACAAACAACACAATACAAATATAGGAAAAAGATGTGAACAGACATTTCACCAATGAAGATACACAAATGGCCAATAAACACATGAAAAGATACTCAGCATCATTAGTCATCAGGGAAATGCAAAGTAAAACCACAACAATACACCACAATGCAACTACTAGAATGGCTAAAACACACAAAATAACAACAAAAACTGACAATACCAAGTGCTGACAAGGATGTGGAACGATTGGAACTCTTGCACATTACGGATAGGAATGCAACGTGGTGCAGTCACTCCGGAAAACAGTATGGCAGTATCTTTTAAAGTTAAACATAAACTTACTATATGATTCTGCCATTCCACTCCTAGATATTTACCTATGACAAATGAAAACATACGTCCACACAAAGATGTGTGTGTGAATGTTCATAGTAGCTTTAGTCATAATCACCCAAAACTGGAAGCAACAAATGGTGGACGGATAAACAAATTGTAGAATATGCATACAGTGGCATACTACTCAGCAATAAAAAGGAACAAAATACGGGCTTCCCTGGTGGTACAGTGGTTAAGAATCCGCCTGCCAACGCAGGGGACATGGGTTCCAGCCCTGGTCAGGGAAGATCCCACATGCCGCAGAACAACTAAGCCCGAGCACCGCAACTACTGAGCCTGCACTCTAGAGCCTGTGAGCCACAACTACTGAGCCCACGTGCCACAACTACTGAAGCTTGTGCACCTAGAGCCCGTGCTCTTCAACAAGAGAAGCCACCACAATGAGAAGCCCGTGCACCACAACAAACAGTAGCCCCACTCGTCACAACTAGAGAAAGCCTGCGCGCAGCAACGAAAGACCCAATGCAGGCAAAAGTAAATAAATTTATATTAAAAAAAGGAACAAAATAGCAATACATGGAACAACACAGATCAATCTCAAAAACTTTATGCTAAAGTGAAAGAAGTCAAACACAAAAGGCAATATATTACATGAGAGCATTTATGTGTAATTCTAGAGAAGGCTAAACTATAATGACAGAGAGCAGACCAGTGGTTGCATGAGGCTGGTGGGGGGCGGGGAGCAACTGCACAGGGGCAGGAAGGATTTCTTAGGGTTAGGGGATGGTTCTGGTCTGTGTTGTGATGGTAGTTACATGACTGTATACAGTTACTCAAACTCTTCAAAGTGTACACTTCAAATGGGTGAACTTTATGTAAATGATATATTAATGCAAACATAAGCTTTGAGTTCTGATGTGACAGGCTTGGGGAGAGGGAGCAGTTGGAGGATAGGAGTGGGGTGGTGGTGCAGGGCATGGCTTATCTATGCGATGCCTGAACCCAGTGATTTATCCTGTAAGATCAAACCTATCAGTTATAACTGGGAACCTAGTGCAGCCAAGCTCTGTTCCAAGAGGGGGTGTTAGCATCATATCTATAGGGGTTTTTTTTTCGTTATAAAAATTTAGTGCTGGGGCTTCCCTGGTGGCGCAGTGGTTGAGAGTCCTCCTGCCGATGCAGGGGACACGGGTTCGTGCCCCGGTCTGGGAAGATCCCACATGCCGCGGAGCGGCTGGGCCCGTGAGCCATGGCTGTTGAGCCTGCGCGTCCGGAGCCTGTGCTCCGCAACGGGAGAGGCCACACAGTGAGAGGCCCGCGTGCCGCAAAAAAAAAAAAAAATTAGGCTTATTTTATTTTTTATATATATATTTACTTATTTATTTATTTTTGGCTGCATTGGGTCTTTGTTGCTGAGCACGGGCTTTCTCTAGCTGTGTCAAGCGGGGGCTACTTTTTGTTGTGGTGTGCGGGCTTCTCATTGAGGTGGCTTCTCTTGTTGTGGAGCACAGACTCTAGGCGCGCGGGCTTCAGTAGTTGTAGCACGCGGGCTCAGTAGTTGCAGCTCGCGGGCCCTAGAGCACAGGCTTAGTAGCTGTGGCACACGGGCTTAGTTGCTCTGCGGCATGTGGGATCTTCCCCGACCAGGGCTCGAATCCGTGTCCCCTGAACTGGCAGGCAGATGATTAACCACTGCACCACCAGGGAAGTCCCTAGTGCTTTTTAATGTTATACTGATTTTTATTATAACTACAAAAGGAAGTGAGGATAGGTGTCATCATACATCAAAGAGCAGATGAGAAGCGGTGAGGTCTACATTAAAGGAGAAAGCATATGTGAAGCAGAGTTCACAAAGGACGTTCACAAATGGCAACTATTATTATTTGCCTAGGTTGATGTGGTCAGCATAGAAGTGTGAGGCCAGGCTTCTCACAGGGGAGAAGCAGCAGAGACCTGGGAACAGGATTAGAGTGGTGAGGCCACAGCCTTTCAGCCCCAGTGACTTCTCTTTAGAACAGGTATTTTATGACACCCTTTTTGCTAACCCCAACCCTTTTGCCAACAGCTTCTTGGCTTCTGATCTGATTTCCTACCCTTGCTGTCCAGGGCAGCATCGTGGTCCACTTAGCCCCCACCCTCATTCAGATCACTTCCAGCTTGCTCTCCCTCTCGGTCTCCATCTCTTCCTCCAAGAGGAATTGCTGCATTTTAAAGTTAATCCAGGACAAGAAGAGCCAAATGTGTCTCAGGATGCAGTTCCCAGAAGAACTGAGGGGAGGAGAGGGCATCCTGGGCTTCCCTCCAGGGCCCAGGCATAGGGGCTCCAAGTCATAAGGGCTGAGCTCCGGTGTCCAAAGGGGCCTGAGATCAGCAATGTGTGGGTTTCTTGCTCTTCCCTTTGAGCCCACGTGTCTACTGCAGCCTTTTACAGAAGGAGAGTCAGCAATTCATTCCAGGACCTTCTATGTGCCAGACACTGCCCCAGGTGCTGGGGACTCTGAGACAAAGAGGGAAAGTCCCCACCTTCCAGGCACTCACAGTCTGGTTGGAAGAGATAGACAGTTGCTGGTGATCACAATGGAAACCAGAGCAAGGGTTTAGAGAAGCCGTGCTGGGAACATAGAAGGAGAGAGCTGTCTCTGCACGCTATTTTTTAAAACAGAAAATTATTTTCTATTTACTTCCCATTAGAGAATTTAAAAAGTATATTGGCGTGATGGGGCACCAAATTATTAGGCTGCCCAGGATGTCCTCATGCCTTAGGCCAGCCTGGACTAGGTTTGTCCAGTCTCCCTCTGCACCCACCCCAGCCCTCACCTTCTGCAGCTTTCAGAGGTTCAGTCCTCTGAACCAGGTATTCTGAACCTGATTCTGGGGGTGGGGCTTCTGCAAATCAGGCCCTTGTCAACTGGGGATTATGGTTTGTAGTTCAACAAAGGGAAAATCAAGAGGCAAATCCAAGCAGGTCTGGACTCACGAGGAGCAGATGGAGAGAAGGGAATGAAGTGGGAATGGGGAGGCAAGGTTGGGAGGAGTTCTGAGCTTCATCCTGGTGGTTTACGACAGGGTCACAGGAGGGGATGTGTCCCGGGGGCTTATTGGGATCACCAGTATGCTCCCAACCTTTGCTGAGTGCCTACTGTGTGCCAGGCCCTGTGCCAAGGGCTTTCTCTATACCAAGCTCCTACCCTCTCAACAGGCCCTAGACTCCAGCGTGATCCCAAGGAAAGAGTGGCTATGAGTGAAATCTGAGGCTATGAGCGGCCTTTCATTTTCCAACTTGATAAGAGCAACATATATAAGAAAGGATTATTCTTAATATAAAGGACTGTGCAATCAAGAAATTATGGATAAAATTATACTAAAAAAACCCCACGATGGGCTAATGAGTGTATGGAAATATGCTCAGCTTCCTTAAATAATATGGTATGAAAACTAAAATTAGATACCATTATGTCTTCATCTATCAAAATATTTTTAAAGAAAATTCTGGTTTGGTGAAGTTGTAATAAAATGGGCAGGCGAGTAATGGCTGGCAGATGTATAAATTAATCAACTATGGCACCTTGTTAATGTGTACCAAGGTGTACATAGTACTAGCCTAGTAGTTCCATTTTAGAAGAAGATAGATAAGGATGTGAATGCAAGGATGTTTGTCATACATGTAAAGGACAAAAACTGGAAATGACCTTAAGGCCCAACAACAGGACAACTGATCAAATGATGGGTTGATCACACACATACACACATACTTCCCCACACAGAGAATCTGAGCTTAATTTTGTTCTTAAAAAGGATATTTATATATTTTCTCTCATTGTTTCTCTTTATACACATGCAGACAACAAAAGACTGGCAAGAAATGCACCAAAACATATTTATTTTGGAAAGGCAGGACTATGGGCTGCCTTTATTTATTTTTTCTTTAAATTTTTCCATAATAACTTTGAATTGGTTTCATTACTTGAAAAAATATTTTTAAAAATCTGTGACATATTCTTGCTAAAAATTAATCAAATGAGCCTTAACTCCCACTTTGCATGAAAGAGAGATAAGTGAAATGACACCACGAAGAAACAAGTTGACAACATCCAGAAGATGGAACCTTTTATAAAGAAACCGATTATCTTCTCCAAAAGTTGATATGATAAGGGAAAACAATTGGGGGAACCATTCTAGATGAACGAAAACTAAACAGGCATAGCAACCAAATGCCACGTTCAAATCTTGATTGGGTCCTGACTCAGAGTCAGGTCCAAATGACACTGTAGGGACAATTGGGGAAAGTGAAATATGGATCTTCATTTTGATCTTCACTTGGCTAAACTACAGACGTGCCACCCAGCTGGCAAATACCTGATCTGCAAAAGCCCCACCCCTAGAACCACAGTCCATAATAGACACACTCAGAGAGGCCATTATGGTATGTTCCCAAACAAAGGGGAATTCTGCACAACTTCAAAACAGCACATTTTTCTTCATTTTACATAAAATGCCTATTAGAAAACTATTTAAATTCAGTTTTGGTAACTAAACTTTCAGTAAGTACCACTTATTAAGTATCAACATCTTGGCTTACTGCACAGTAATTCCCCCGTGACTCCCAACCAGCGTGGACATGTAAGATGCTGTGGGTGGGTTGGTGGAAGGAGACCACCCAGCACTGTCCCTCATTCCACATGGGTGCCTGACATCCCCCAGGCTAATCCTGAGCCCGGTGGGGTGTGTGTGTGTGTGTATGTGTGCGCGCGCGTGTGTGTCTACTTCTAATTAACAAAAGCTAGGAAACTCTTGATTCAGGGACCAATTTTACAACAAGTCGCCAACTTTACCTCACTAGATTCTGTTATTTGGTTCAAAAGCTTCCGTTTGTGGGTAGAGGGACAAAAATATCTAACAGCAGCCTACGACTTACAGAATTCTTTTACTGACACATCACATTTAAAAGACTCCAAAGCTCCCAAGGGGGCAACTGTTCCTTTCAGTCTTGGAGTACGTCCTTGCTGATGAGAATTTTTGCCAGTCTCCATTTTCTTCTTTGGTGCAGGGGTGGGGGTGAGCAGGGAACCCACAAGTCTGTGTGGTGGGTAAAGTAGGGAATTGTTATCCCCATTTTATAGACATTTTATAATATAAAAATATATAATGTAAAAATATATTTCTATATAAGAATATGCATTTGCTATATACAATATAAATATAAAATATAGGAGATTGATACTCAGAGATATGCCAGCTGCCAACTCCAGGCAAAATACCACCTGGATAGCCTGTGGGGCCGCAAAGCTCATTTTATTGCTCTGCAGCAAGTGGGGAGGTCAAGGGTACCCTATTTATAGGATTTGAGGGTCTGGTTTAAGGTGGATCTTCAACTGTGGGGAGCTGATTGGAATTGGACTAAGTTCCTGATACAAGAGTTGAGGGTTGGGAAAAAGAAAGGAAGTTTTTGAATGAACCTTAAGAGTAAACAGGCATTTGCTAAAACCAGCTGAGCGATCCACTGTTCGGCGAAAGGGGCTATTTACCCTGACGAAGCCTAGTTGAGTGATAAATAAGAATTCAGATAAATGGATTTTCAGTAAGTTCACAGGACAAATAAAACAATTATTTGTAACTTCATCTTCCTGGGCAGGAATATTCTGCAGAGAGCAGAGGGCTAATTTTATTTTATTTTTTTGAATTTTATTTAATTTATTTTTTTATACAGCAGGTTCTTATTAGTAACCCATTTTATACACATCAGTGTATACATGTAAATCCCAATCTCCCAATGCATCCCACCACCACCACCAAACCCCAATGCTTTCCCCCTTGGTGTCCATACGTTTGTTCGCTACATCTCTGTCTCACTTTCTGCCCTGCAAACCGGTTCGTCTGTACCATTTTTCTAGATTCCACATATATGCGTTAATATACGATATTTGTTTTTCTCTTTCTGACTTACTTCACTCTATATGACAGTCTCTTGATCCATCCACGTCTCTACAAAGGATCCAATTTTGTTCCTTTTTATGGCTGAGTAATATTCCGTTGTATATATGTACCACATCTTCTTTATCTGTTCGTCTGTCGATGGGAATTTAGGTTGCTTCCAGACCTGGCTATTGTAAATAGCGCTGCGAAGAACATCGGGGTGCATGTGTCTTTTTCAATTATGGTTTTCTCTGGGTATATGTCCAGTAGTGGGATTACTGGGTCATATGGTAATTCTATTTTTAGTTTGTTAAGGAACCTCCATACTGTTCTCCATAGTGGCTGTACCAATTTACATTCCCACCAACAGTGCAAGAGGGTTCCTTTTTTTTCTCCACACCCTCTCCAGCATTTGTTCTTTGTAGATTTTCTGATGATGCCCTTTCTAACTGGTGTGAGGTGATACCTCATTGTAGTTTTAATTTGCATTTCTCTAATAATTAATGATGTTGAGCAGCTTTTCATGTACTTCTTGGCCATCTGTATGTCTTCTTTGGAGAAATGTCTACTTAGGTCTTCTGCCCATTTTTGGATTGGGTTGATTGTTTTTTTAATATTGAGCTGCATGAACTGTTTATATATTTTGGAGATTAATCCTTTGTCTGTTGATTCGTTTGCAAATTTTTTCTCCCATTCTGAGGGTTGTCTTTTCGTCTTATTTATGATTTCCTTTGCTGTGCAAAACCTTTTAAGTTTCATTAGGTCCCATTTGTTTATTTTTGTTTTTATTTCCACTACTCTAGGAGGTAGATCAAAAAAGATCTTGCTGTGACTTATGTCAAAGAGTGTTCTTCCTACGTTTTCCTCTAAGAGTTTTACAGTGTCTGGTCTTACATTTAGGTCTCTAATGCATTTTGAGTTTATTTTGGTGTATGGTGTTCGGGAGTGTTCTAATTTCATTCTTTTACATGTAGCTGTCCAGTTTTCCAAGCACCACTTATTGAAGAGACTGTCTTTTCTCCTTTGTATATCCTCGCCTTCTTAGTCATAGATTAGTTGACCATAGGTGCGTGGGTTTATCTCTGGGTCTTCTATACTGTTCCATTGATTAAATTTCTGTTTTTGTGCCAGTACCATATTGTCTTGATTACTGCAGCTTTGTAGTATAGTCTGAAGTCTGGGAGCCTGATTCCTCCACCTCTATTTTTTTCCCTCAAGACCGCTTTGGCTATTCAGGGTCTTTTGTGTCTCCATATAAATTTTAAGATTTTTTGTTCTAGTTCTGTAAAAAATGCCATTGGTAATTAGATAGGGATTGCATTGAATCTGTACATTGCTTTGGGTGGTACAGTAATTTTCACAATATTGATTCTTCCAATCCAAGAACATGGTATATCTCTCCATCTGTTGGTATCATCTTTAATTTCTTTCATCAGTGTCTTATAGTTTTCTGCACGCAGGTCTTTTTTCTCCCCAGCTAGGTTTATTCCTAGGTATTTTATTCTTTTTGTTGCAATGTTAAATGGGAGTGTTTCCTTAATTTCTCTTTCAGATATTTCATCATTAGTGTATAGGAATGCAAGAGATTTCTGTGCATTAATATTGTATCCTGCAACTTTACCAAATTCATAGATTAGCTCCAGGAGTTTTCTGGTGGCATCTTTAGGATTCTCTATGTATAGTATCATGTCATCTGCAAACAGTGACAATTTTACTTCTTCTTTTCCAATTTGTATTCCTTTTATTTCTTTTTCTTCTCTGATTGCCATGGCTAGGACTTCCAAAACTATGTTGAAAAATAGTGGTGATAGTGGACATTCTTGTCTTATTCCTGATCTTAGAGGAAATGCTTTCAGTTTTTCACTAGTGAGAATAATGTTTGCTGTGGGTTTGTCGTATATGGCCTTTATTATGTTGAGGTAGGTTCCCTCCATGCCCACTTTCTGGAGAGTTTTTATCATAAATGGGTGTTGAATTTTGTCAAAAGCTTTTTCTGCATCTATTGAGATGATCATATGGTTTTTCTTCTTCAGTTTGTTAATATGGTGTATCACATTGATTGATTTGCGTATATTGAAGAATCCTTGCATCCCTGGGATAAATCCCACTTGATCATGGTGTATGATCCTTTTAATGTGTTGTTGGATTCTGTTTGCTAGTATTTCATTGAGGATTTTTGCATCTATATTCATCAGTGATACTGGTCTGTTATTTTTTTTTGTAGTACCTTTGTCTGGTTTTGGTAGCAGGGTGATGGTGGCCTCATAGAATCAGCTTGAAAGTGGTCCTTCCTTTGTAATTTTTGGAAGAGTTTGAGAGGAAGGGTGTTAGCTCTTCTCTACATGTTTGATAGAATTCACCTGTGAAGCCATCTGGTCCTGGACTTTTGTTTGTTGGAAGATTTTTAATCATAGTTTCAATTTCATTACTTGTGATTGGTCTTTTCATATTTTCTATTTCTTCCTGGTTCAGTCTTGGGAGTTTATACTTTTCTAAGAATTTGTCCATTTCTTCCAGGTTGTCCATTTTATTGGCATAGAGTTGCTTGTAGTAGTCTCTTAGGATGCTTTGGATTTCTGTGGTGTCTGTTGTAACTTCTCCTTTTCCATTTCTAATTTTATTGAATTGAGTCCTCTCCCTCTTGTTCTTGATGAGTCTGGCTAATGGTTTATCAATTTTGTTTATCTTCTCAAAGAACCAGCTTTTAGTTTCATTGATCTTTGCTATTGTGCTCTTTGTTTCTATTTCATTTATTTCTGCTCTGGTCTTTATGATTTCTTTCCTTCTGCTAACTTTGGGTTTTGTTTGTTCTTCTTTCTCTAGTTCCTTTAGGTGTAAGGTTAAATAGTTTATTTCAGATTTTTCTTGTTTCTTGAGGTAGGCTTGTATAGCTATAAACTTCCCTCTTAGAATGGCTTTTGCTGCATCCCATAGGTTTTTGATCATCGTGTTTTCATTATCATTTGTCTCTAGGTGTTTTTTGGTTTCCTCTTTGATTTCTTCAGTGATCTCTTAGTTATTTAGTAACGTACTGTTTAGCCTCCATGTGTTTGTGATTTTTACATTTTTTCCCCTGTAGTTGATTTCTAATCTCAGAGCCTTGTGGTCAGAAAAGATGCTTGATATGATTTCAATTTTCTTAAATTTACTGAGGCTTAATTTGTGACCCAAGATGTGATCTATCTTGGAGAATGTTCCATGTGCACTTGAGAAGAAAGTGTAATCTGCTGTTTTGGGATGGAATGTCCTATAAACATCAATTAAATCTATCTGGCCTATTGTGCCATGTAAAGCTTGTGTTTCCTTATTATTTTTCTCTTTGGATGATCTGTCCATTGGTGTAAGTGAGGTGTTAAAGTCCCTCACTATTATTGCGTTACTTTCGATTTCCTCTTTTAGAGCTGTTAGCAGTTGCCTTATGTACTGAGGTGCTCCCATGTTGGGTGCATATATATTTATAATTGTTATATCTTCTTCTTAGATTGATCCCTCGATCATTATGTAGTGTCCTTCCTTGTCTCTTGTAACATTCTTTATTTTAAAGTCTATTTTATCTGAGTATTGCTACTCCAGTTTTCTTTTGATTTCCATTTGCATGGAATATATTTTTCCATCCCCTCACTTTCAGTCTGTATGTGTCCCTAGGTCTGAAGTGGGTCTCTTGTAGACAGCATATATATAGGTCTTGTTTTTGTATCCATTCAGCAAGGCTGTGTCTTTTGGTTGGAGCATTTAATCCATTGATGTTTAAGGTAATTATCGATATGTACGTTCCTGTTTCCATTTTCTTAATTGTTTTGGGTTTGTTTTTTTTGTTTTTTCTGTTTTTTTTTTTTTCGGTACGCGGGCCTCTCACTGTTGTGGCCTCTCCCGCTGCGGAGCACAGGCTCCGGACGCACAGGCTCAGCGGCCATGGCTCACCGTCCCAGCGGCTCCGTGGCATGTGGGATCCTCCCGGACCGGGGCACGAACCCGTGTCCGCTGCGTCGGCAGGCGGACTGTCAACCACTGCACCACCAGGGAAGCCCTGGGTTTGTTTTTGTAGGTCCTTTTCTTTTCTTGTGTTTCCCACTTAGAGAAGTTCCTTTAGCATTTGTTTTAGAGCTGGTTTGGTGGTGTGGAATTCTCTTAGCTTTTGCTTGTCTGTAAAGCTTTTGATTTCTCTGTCGAATCTGAATGAGATCCTTGCTGGGTAGAGTAATCTTGGTTGTAGGTTCTTCCCTTTCATCACTTTAAGTATATCCTGCCACTCCTTTCTGGGCTGCAGAGTTTCCACTGAAAAATCAGCTGATAACCTTATGGGGATTCCTTTGTATGTTATGTTTTGTTTTTCCCTTGCTGCTTTCAATAATTTTTCTTTGTCTTTAATTTTTGCCAATTTGATTACTATGTGTCTTGGTGTGTTTCTCCTAGGTTTATCCCGTATGGGACTCTCTGCACTTCCTGGACTTGGGTGGCTATTTCCTTTCCCATGTTAGGGAAGTTTTTGACTATAATCTCTCCAAATATTTTCTCAGGTCCTTTCTCTCTCTCTTCTCCTTCTGGGACCCCTATAATGTGAATGTTGTTGCATTTAATGTTGCCCCAGAGGTCTCTTAGGCTGTCTTCATTTCTTTTCATTCTTTTTTCTTTACTCTGTTCCGCAGCCGTGAATTCCACCATTCTGTGTTCCATGCCCCTTATCCGTTCTGCCTCAGTTATTCTGCTATTGATTCCTTCTAGTGTAGGTTTCATTTCAGTTATTGTATTGTTCATCTCTGTTTGTTCTTTAATTCTTCTAGATCTTTGTTAAACATTTCGTGCATCTTCTTGATCTTTGACTCCATTCTTTTTCCAAGGTTCTGGATCATCTTCACTATCATTATTCTGAATTCTTTTTCTGGAAGGTTGCCCCTTCCAGAAAAAGGTCTCCACTTCATTTAGTTGTTTTTCTGGGGTTTTATCTTGTTCCTTCATCTGGTACATAGCCCACTGCCTTTTCATCTTGTCTATCTTTCTGTGAATGTTGGAGGGTTAATTTTAATGCACACAGTCTTAGAACTTAATCCTATTAAGCTGTGGGTCTGCAGGTAGCCTCATGCTCTGAGGGTAGTGACTTGCTCAGGTCCACAGGAAGTTGACCCAAGTCTTCAGATCCAAGCCCTGGCCCTTCTTTCACACCACAGTGCCTGTCTTCACTACTGTGGTGCTGAGCTCACCCTGCTCAGATTTCCCAAAACAAAACCCCTCACACAGAAGATATATAAGGTTACGTAGGCCCCAGGGATACTGTACTGGGTTAAACAGTGTCCCCCTAAAATTCAGCTCTACTCAAACCTTCCTTGGAAATAGGGTCTAGGTTATAATTGGTTAAGATGAAGTCATACTGGATTAGAGAGGGCCCTAAATCCAATGACTAACTAAATCCAATGACCTTTCTAAGAGGGTCATTTGAAGACACACCAGGAAGAAGGCCATGTAGCGATGGGGCAGAGATTGCAGTGATGCAGCTACAAACCAAAGAGAATCAAGGATTGTCAGTAGCCACCAGAAGCTAGGAAGAATCAAGGAAGTATTTTTCCCTGGAGCTGTCAGAGGGAGGATGGGTCACCTTGATTTTGGACTTTCAGCCTCCAGAACTGAGAGAGAATCAATTTCTGTTGTTTCAAGTACCCACCCCCCCACCGACCCCTACCACCCTGGTCTGCCAAGCGTAGAACACAGTCCAGACTTGACACCCTGAGTGGGAACCCTGGACCCTGGGGTGGGATGTGCAGCCTCCCTGGGCTCTGAAGTGGGTGGGGAAATCTAATGAGGGCAGAGGGACACTGTCCATATCATATCTTTTTCTGGCAGTCTGGCCACTTTGCCAGCATTCAAGAAGGGACCCTTTAAAAAAGTGTCCTCGAAACAATCAATTCTGGAAAAGCTTCAAAATACAACACCACTTCCCACTGTGTCCCTCAACTTTCCCCTCCAGAGGGGAGAGCCTCATTCCCTGTCCATGCTGTACAGGAAAGAATAGAACGCATAGGAGGGCAGTGCTCATCCTCTTCCCTCACAGTGGGCGGGCAGGCATGGTGACAGCCTTTCCCTTAGGACAGGGGCACTTAGAAATCTGGGCCACTTCAGAAACCTCCCAGCAGGAACCAACAGCTGTTTTGGAAGCCTGCACGGAGTTCTGACTTAACCCACCAGCCTGAAAATAGCTTGGTCCTTTTCCCCATGAAAAACAAGGTTTAACAGTAATTAATTTGGCAAACGATGATCGGGCATCCCTGGGAGAACACTGCAGAGACTCCTGTTGGAAACCAAGAAATGTAGGATATAAAGTCCTGTCCTCCAGGGAGCCATTGGTAAAAATGTTAACTAGGGCTTGAATGCTTGGGTTTCCAAAGTGAGTGCTCATATCATCTCAGCCATCTTCCCCATCTTACTGGTGAGAAACCTGAGGCTCAAAGAGGATGAGTGATTTGCCCTAACCTGGGACCCTCCAGGAATCTCACCCAAGATGGGGAGCTGGAACCAGAGTTCAGTTCTAAGTTCTTCCTCTGAGGACACGATATGTATGTACATTCCCAGGGAGAGAGGGAGGAGGGCAGGGGCCGGAGGCATTGGGAACCCAGGGCCAAAGTTCCAAATCGATCCTTGAGTGGGAGAGGAAGGAGTCTACTGATGTCCCAGCATAGCAGCAAGATGGAAATCCAAGGGCATCCAGCAACCTGTAGGGCAGGCGGGGGGGGCGGGCGGGGCAGGAGAGCACAGAGCCTCAGATGTAGGCCTCGGACACTGACTCCAAAGATGTAAGTGAAGGATGGAATATACGAGCCACTCCTCATGATTTTAGAGCCATTAGTGTCCCAAACCGTTCACACAAAACTATCATGGGGTGGGGGTTGGGGGGGGAAGGAATTTTAAATCCTGAGGATGGGTCCCATTTCCAGAGATTCTGACTTCATTTGTCAGGTGTGGCCTGGAGCTGTCAGAGCTCCCAGGGGGTGCTGGGGACAGCCAAGGTGGCAAGCCCCTGCTTCAGAGACCTCCCAGTTTTTATAATCCTGCATTGGCGTTTCTCCTCCTTCTCCCCTCCTTTAAAAAATTATACAAGGATCCCAGGAGTTGTAGGCAGGACTTAGAGTTAATATCTGACCAACAGAGGCCTACCTGGGTTTGGGTGAGGAGAGCCAGCCTAAGTGACCCTGTGTATGTGTGTACTGTGTATGTTTAAATATAGGGGAAAATCTACATAGAGTAGAATTGACTCTTTGAAGTTTACAGTTTTATGGCAGGTTTGACAGAGGCATATGATCCTGTAACCATCAACCACAATCAAGATACAGAACAGTTCTATCACCACAAAATAGTCTCAAGGGACACTTTTGAATGTAGTTCCAGTGGCCTGATTGGGGGTAGAGGTTCAAAACCTAAACCCCCCAACTCTCTGCCCCTCTCAAAGTAGCATGTCTCTGGTACCTTGTCCTATTTCTGGTCCAGGCAACTTTCCTGATAATTGGAAGCAGTTATTCCCCCAAAACCAGCTCTGCCTCATTAGAGCCTCTGTTGAAAAAGGCAGGTTGCTAATGTCACTTTTCTTGCTTCTCCTGAGACCAATTTTCCTGAACTACACAACACCCACAGTCAATACCTCACTCAAATGACTTCTGGTGGGAGAAAAAAATTCACCTGTTACCCAAAGCCATCACAAGCACTTTCCTCACACAGCTGTTCCCAGCTCCTGAGACATGATTTAATTGGTCCAGAGGTCACAGGATCTTCTTCAAATTAGGGTCCCACACCAGAAGCTGCCATCTGCACCGGGGACAATCCAGACAAGGCTTTGGAGGACAAACAGTCATCCACTCTTTGAAGCAGCATCAGTTCCTTAGCAGCTGCCTGGTTCCTTTCCAAAGGCAGATGCCCTGGAGGCCGGAGCTCATCTGTACCTCCAAGCCAATTATTTGGGAATCAGGGTGGAATGAACAGAACGAGAAATTCCCACCCTGTCCCTTTCCCTTTTCCAGAGCAGCTGTCATAAGGGTAGAACAGGGTTTCCAAGGCAGGGAGGGGCCTTCGAGATCTTATCTTTCTGATTTTGTGGAAGGAGAACTGCCCACCTAGGGGCCCGGTAGTATGTCAACTCCATCACGCCCTCCCCTGTGATGCTCACGTCACATGAACTCTGACCTCAGTGTCCAGGGCAGGAGGGGGCCCAGGGACAAGCTGAGTGGCAGAAACATGATGAACAAGGAGCGGTGCCTGTGTGGAAGTGTCTTTAACAAAATGTTCCCATGTAGGGAGGACTTGGGAAAAAATGGAGAGGCCAGGGTGGGACTTAGGCTACCTGGTGAAGTCAATGAAACTCCAGCTCAAATGATTCCTCCCCCACAAACTGCTCCTCTAAAAGTCTAAAGTAATGTGTGCTCTGCTCCCGGGACCCTGATGATCCACACTCCCCTGGGCCTTGGAATGGACTTCAGTTCAGGCAAAGCCTCCCAGGCAGACCAGGGCTTGGGCCTTCAAAGGGAGCTGGGTGGCCTCCTCTGGACCCCTATTCCACTCCCAACAGACTTGTTTCATTGTGTTTTGTTTTGTGGCTCTGTTTCCTTTTCTTAAGACTATTTTTTTTTAGAGGAGTTTTAGGTTCACAGCAAAATTAAGGGAGAAGGTACAGAGATTTCCCATAAGCTCTCTGCCCGCGCTTATACGTAGCCTCCCCCATTATCAACATCCTCCACCAGAGTGGTACATTTGTTACAACTGATGACCTATCATAGTCACCCAAAGTCCACAGTTTACCTTAGGGCTTGCTCTTGGTGTTGTGCCTTCTGTGGGTTTGGACAAAAGTATAATGACATATATCCACCATTATAGTATCACACAGAGTAGTTTCACTGTTCTAAAAATTCTCTGTGCTCCACCTATTCATCCCGCTAGCCTCTGCCCTCCTTCCAACTCCTGGGAACCACTGAGCTTTTTATTGTTGCCTTAATTTTGCCTTTTCCAAAATGTGATATAGTTGGAACCCTACAGCATGTGGCCTTTTCATATTGGCTTCTCTCACTTAGTAACATGCACTTAAGGTTTCTCCGTGTCTTTTCATAGCTTGATAGCTCATTTCTTTTTAGCGCTGAATAATACAATACATCCATTGTCTGGATGTACCAAAGTTTATTTATCCATGCACCTACTGAAGGACATCTTGGTTGCTTCTAAGTTTTAGCAATTATGATTAAAACTGCTATAAACATCCATATGCAGGTTTTGGTATACACCCAACATACTAGTCTTTCGTCGGAGTGGGAAGAGGGAGCCACTGCAACACCCCTCTTCGACCCTGCCCCGGGCCCATCTGAGACTGTAGCAGAGCTCCTGGTCACTAGAGTCCCCCATGGACCACACTCCTCGCAGACGAAAATACACGTGCCCTCGTTCAGCCTGGGGTGGTCTAATTGCCTCCTGATTTAGAGAATCCTTAAGTCAAAAGCAAATAATACTAGCTGACATTATTGTGCTGTTTGTCCACCTCTGCTTGGAAGACAGGCAGTGCCCGTTGACCACCGAGCCCCCTTGGTTTCCTGGGTCTGTGCTCAGGCTGCTCCACCCCTGTAAACCCTGTCCCACCCAATCCCTGCATGCTCTTCAACAGCTCAGACGACAACTTGTCCACAAAGCTGTCCCCAAGTGCCCCACTAGGAAGCCATGCCTCCTCTCCTCACCCCCTTTTAAATAATCTAATTAAAGAACAGTTTTAGATTTATGAAGAAGTTCCAAGATAGCAGCAAGAGTTCCTAAATACTCCTCACCCAGTGTCCCCTGATGTTAATATCTTAGGTTACCATGGTACATTTGCCAAACGAAAAAACCAACATTGGTACACAACTGTGAACTAAACTTCACACTTTGTCCAGATTTCATTCGTTTTTCCTTAAAGTCCTTTTTCTGTCCCAGGATCCCCTCCAGGATGCACATTACATCTAGCTGTCATTTCTCCTTAGGTTCCCCTGATGTGTGATAGTTCTTCAATCACAGTTTGGGCTTGTTTTTCCTTGTGCTTGGATGGGGTTATGGGTTTCTGGGAGGAAGGGTACAGAGGTGAAGTGCCCCCATCCTCATCATTACACCCTGCCCTTTATTACTTATTGCTTATTACTTATTGCCACATTCTCCTAGCCTCTTTTCTTGCCTCTTTTGTCCAATCTGTCCTCCGCAGAGTGGGTTACAAGACCTACCCACAATCTTAGTAGATGCCTGAGTGGATGCCACATAGCAGGCATTGTTCCAGCCCTGAGTTTCCTAAGATACCACCAGAGAATAATAATTACAATACCAAATGCCTTCTCCTGGGTCCTCAGGTCTTGGGGACCTAAGAGAATCAAGGATCAAGGATGGTCTCCCATCATTGGGTGAGGTCTCAGGCCTCTCTCTGGCTCCCTCGGTTTTGCCGGTGGGGTGCTCTCTGCGTAGATTGTGGGTATGGCCCTTGTCAGGTGTGTTCCGCTTCAGCTTGGCCCCCTTTGTCACTGAGGATGCCCTCAGAGAGGGACAGCTTGGCTTACTCTCCAAGGGGGAGAAACGGCACCCCTTCCCTCTCCCACTACCAACATGGGCTATGTTTGAGTGGGGTGAGGGGCTGGAGGAGGCAGATATGGGTCAGGAGGCAGTGGGGTGGGGCTGGATGAATCCATTTAGTGCCCTGGGCAAGAAAAGACATCTATTATCTGTCATGCCTCCTCCGTATACCTAACTCCAAATAAAAATCATAAAGCACAATATTTATATGTATGCTGAAATTATAATAACTTCTTAATTATCTGGTTGCCATGGTTCTGCATAGGTCTGTTGAAAGTAAATTTCCCTCCTTCCCTCCGCTTTGTCTCTGCCCCACGAAGCCCAGCTCGGTTGAGAGGTCCCCTTCATTTCTCACTGTCTTCCTAGCACCTCTCCTCCCAGTGTCCCAAAGGCCAGGACACCCTCATTCTTTCTCCTCTGGCTCTTCCATGCGCCCACAGTTCCCCTTCGACCATGTTGAGACCGGTTGTTTTTCAAAGGCAACATTGTAAAGATCTTGGATGCATTCCCTTCTGAGAGAGAAGAGCAGCGTTCAGCTCCCCGCCTCCCTCAAAGCCAGGGTTCCTCAACTGCAAATGTTTCAGCAAAGGCATGCCCAAGAAGCAATAAAGATGGCACAGCCCATCAAAGAGACTAAGGGGCATTCTAAACCAGCCGAAGGCCACAGTCAGTCCACAAACCAGCCCACGGCATTACTTCATTCTCGATGGGTGAGTCTGGCTCACACTTCCCCTTCATTCATGCCCTAGACAGAGGGTGCTGGAGCCACTCTTCTGGCTCGAGAGCCCATTGGGTGCATCTCTTCCCGACTTTATTCAGTGGCATCATGTCAACAGCTTGAAATGGGCCGTGGTGGGAGTGATTACACCACAGCAAACAGCAAACGCTACAACTCAGGGCCCCTGCTCTCCCCAGAGCTGGTGACCAGTTAAACATACACCAGCCTACCCCTGCCTTGAGGCCAGGTTTCCCATAGTGACAAATCAGCACCACAACCTTTTTCCAAAAAAAACGATCAGCGGGAGCTCCCTGCTCCTCAAATGCTCCACAGAAACCCCCTTCTTCCTGCAGATTCTCTAACTCCATAGGCAAACCTCTGGCATCCTCCTTCCTAGCCGCACATCCTTGGGTAAGTCCCAGGTCTTCGCTGGCCCTCTGGTCCCCCATGCATAAAACAGGGACAGTACTATCTACCCCATAGGCAGGTGGCATCTAACGGGGCTTTAGAATGGGCCTGTGCCACTGTAATAAGTGACCTCCAGGCAGTGTTGAGTCTATGCCTCTCTCCTCTGGAGGGAGAAGGTTTTCCTCTTCCCTACCACCAGCACCTCAGGTGGGGCTCCATGTCCGCAGGATGAAATTCTACTTCTCCCTCAAGGCTTAGACTGGAAACCACTTCCTTCATGCAGCCTTCTCAAATTTCCCAGATTGGGATCCATCCCTTTTCCCACAGCTGTTGGTTCCTCCATTTCTGGGTTTATTGCAATGTGCTTTGCCTTGGAGGAGCATCAGCTCTTGATCATCATTGTAACCTCACAAGTACCTAAGATGCAGTAACCCTGAGGTTTCCACACTTTACTGAGTGGAAAAATCACTTGAAGAGTTGGCTACTCTGATAGATATCCAGACCACTGCCAGAGATTCTGATTCATTAGGTCTGCGGTGGGGCCCAGAAACCTGTATGCTTAACAAATACCCCAGGGGATTCAAATGCAGGTGGTATGTAGACCACACTTAAACCAGCATGGCAGCATGGAAACGCCCATGAAATAAACACAGGAGGACGTTGAGACCCTGGGGAGGGGGGAGGGGGAAGTAACTTGTCCAAGATCACACAGCTGGAGAGTGATAAAGCCAGGGTTCAGACCCAGTTGCAGTCAGAGGTGCACATACTCTGTACATATTCTTTGGGAAGGAGAACACACCATGTGGGCCACTTGTACAGCTCTAAACTCTAAGGCTATGCTGGTGGCCATTGTGGGCTTTCTTCCTGTAAAGGAGCTAAACGATTTCAGGAAAACATGTGCACACGTTGCACACACACCCCTTTTAAACTGCTGTTTCTCAGAGGGTCTGCCCCAGCAGACGGCCCTCCTCCTACTCAGTCATACTCCTCAGCTACATTGTAAGGTGTCAGATTTAATTGCCAGATGTTGCCAACATCACCTCTGATGAAGAAGCAGCCTTCTGCCCCAACACTGAGAAATACAGAGATGTCAAGGTCCGTGTCTGCTTTCCCCCTCCCCACGTCCCCAGCAAGGTAGCTTCGATGAAGTCCTGGAAGGTGCCAGGTGCGGAAATAAGTGAAGACTACCCAAATGAGAACAAAGGCTATTTATTCAGAGCTTGCTATATAGCAAGGGAGTCAGCACTTGCCTTTGGCAGAGACTCAAAGGCAGGCGGGGGAGTGGGAAAGCTGTGTAGTGGAGAAAGGGAAGGTTTCAGGTGTGTCCTGATTGGAGGCTGTGGGCAGAGGGAGCTGGAGGTGGGCTAACTAGAAGCCGGGCGTCCTATGTGATTGGTTAGGGGAGCATATTTGGCCTTCTGTGATTGGTCCTAAGTTGGAAGGAAGACACACATTAGGGAAGCTGGCAGTTATTGATTGTAATGTCCCAGTCATTTTGGGCAGAATGTTAGGAGCCTTGTGGGTTGGCTTCCTGAGCTGGTGGCAGCAGATTGTGGGTCAGAGTTCTATTTTTACATGTGGTCCAGCTGCCTGCATTTGTACATTTAATCACTCACAGGGAATTCAATTCCCCGCACATCTCCTCAGCCATTCAGCCCTGTCCTTACTTCCCACAGAACAATCCAGGGTCAGACTTTCCCCGACTCGTGAGATGTCTTCCCCCAACCCCCTAAGCTCTCAGTGCCCAGAGGGCAGAGCTGAGAGGAGTTCAAGCAGAAATGCCACCTCTTTGGGGGCTCAGGGTGGAGCTCTGCTCCCATTCACGTCCCAGTACATCATCAGAGATGTCTATGGAGGAAAATCCACCTGCTGAGTCACCAAGAACCCCCGTGACCCACCCCACCCCCATTTCCTCTAATACTGTTCAGACACAGTCAATGACCTTTAAGTTTTCACTCTGGGGCCTCTGAGGAGGGAAATTTTGCACAAAGGACCTCTTGACATCATTAATTGTGGAGTAAACAGATTTCCGAGGGACATTCTACCCTCTCATTTCTTTTCACGGACAATCCTCCGGGTGGTTCATGCAAGGAACCTGGGAGTCATCTGTCAAAGTTCCTCCCACACTCAGTTCAGTCTTTTCCCAAGTCCTGTCAATTCTCCCTCCAGAATCTTTCTCAATTCTGTCCAATTCCCAGCTCTCTCATCCCCACTGCCCTCCCCCGCAATCCAAACCTGCAGCATCTGTCACCTGACTTTGCAAAAGCTCCCTATGAGTCTCCAGGGTAAATTTCAGTGAGCCAAAGCTAGCAAACTCTGTTTAAAAAAGAAATACAAAAAGGTAATTTTTTTATAAAGAAAGAAGAAGGGAGGGTTCATGTTCTCCTCCAGGCTTGAGAAGGAAACCTCGCAAGTACTTATCACTTTTAGAGGATAAAGATGCCATTTTAAATATTATTATCAGAGTTCTCAATTAAGACAAGAGACATCTTAGAGGTTAAAAGGCATGGACATATATACACTACCAAATGTAAAATAGATAGCTAGTGGGAAGCAGCCGCATAGCACAGGGAGATCAGCTTGGTGCTTTGTGGCCACCTAGAGGGGTGGGATATGGAGGGTGAGAGGGAGGGAGACGCAAGAGGGAAGAGATATGGGAACATATGTATATGTATAACAGATTCACTTTGTTATAAAGCAGAAACTAACACACCATTGTAAAGCAATTATACTCCAATAAAGATGTTAAAAAAAAAAAAAAGGTACTTATAGGGCAGAGCAACCATCTCCAAAATCCAGGCATCTTAGAGAAGACCTTGTCAGAAACAGCATTTGCAAAGACAGTTTTAAGATGTAGAATAGTATCAGCTTTGCTAAGGCAAAGGAGGTTTGCCTAAGCTGCAGGAAAGGAGGCAATATCTTTCTTTCTTAGTGCAATGAGAATTCTTTCCCCAGCAGTTAGAAGGACCTGCAGTTTCAAGATCAAGCACTAGAACTTGATCAGTAAACAGAAGAAAGAGTTTGCCTAAGTAATTCAAAACTTGTGGGAAAACAAATGGCAGAAAAAGAATGCTGACCCATGGAATGTGGTGCAGAGGTGAAGTGTAGCCTCTGTGTCCCGCTTCCCTCCTCCCCCTGCAGCTCCCTCCCCACTCAGCAACCAGAGGGATCTTGTGAACGTGACCATGTCCCTCCTCTGTTGTTTAAATACATCACTTGCCTGTGGGACCCACTGTTTGTTGAGCCAAGACGCCACCCTGCTGGGGATGCCGAGGTTCTGTATATCCTGTCCCCTCCAATCCCTGCCTCTCCAGCGGACTTTCCTATCCCTGTTCCCCTCACTAACTGGGCACCAGCCCCACTGGTCTGCCTTCAGATCCCAGAAACTCCAAGTTCCATACAGCATTGAGGCCTCACATACCTGTCCCCGTGCCTGGAACACTGTCCCTGTGCCTGGCCCACTCATGTTCACCTGTCAGGTCTCAGCTTAAATGGTTTATCGCAAAGAAGCCAGCTTGGACCCCTGTCCACCTCCAAAAAACCAAAACCAAATGATATTTTTCTGTTACATCCTTTCATGGCTCCCTAAACTTTCATAACAATTGTCAAAATTTAAATATGTGTAACATATAATAGATATTTATTTTTGCTTCTTTATTTTATATGTCTCCCCTCTGAACTGTAAAGTTCATGAAGGCTGGAGTGCTATCTGATTCTTTTCAACACTGTATCCTCATCAATAGTACTCAATAAAAATACTAACAGTCAACATTTACTAAATGCTTATAATGTACCTGTCCCCGTTCTGAGTGCTTTAAGGAAATTAACAACATTTAACAATATTTATTGAGCAATGGTTATTGAGCTAGGCTTGGTCATAGGTGCTGAGGATACATCAGAGAACAAAACAGACAAAAGTCACCACCTCAAGGAGTGGATATTTGAGTGGAGAAGACAGACAAGAAACAAGATAAATAAGTAAATTACTTGACATAGTACAAGGTGATAAGTGCTAAGGTGAAAGATAGTACAAGGAAGAGGGTTGAGCAAGCATATGAGATGCATATTTTGCATGTCTCGTAGCTGAGGAAACTGAGGTGGAGAGAAGTTAAGGAACTTGTTCAAAATCTAATCCTTTGGCTATTAAGTGGCAGATTCAAAATTGAAACCCAGGTTCGGATACCACATGACTAACCACTGTACTCTCCTTCCTCTCAAAATAGGAACTCAGTAAGATTGGATGGAGCAGTGAAAGAATGAATCTAGGGGTTACCTGTGCTATTCAGAGACCTAGCATGCACATGTGGAGGGACCACTATGGTTTCGACAACTGGTTTCCAGACTATGCTTCTTGGAGACTTAAGGTCCACAGAGACCCTCCAGGGGCCACTGCAGGAAAGAGGGAGCAGGCAGCCAAGAACACAGGGCTCCCAGCCCCTCTCCTGCCTCCAGCAGGAGCAGCTCTCCTTTTATCTGTCCTATATTGGGCTTCCAGGTGATCTGCCTTTTGAAGAAAGAATAAATGTTTTAAAAAGATGTTTTAAAAACATCTTTTCTAGACAAAAGCATAATTAAAGCAATTAGCATAGTCAAAGTCAATGTTAGCGCTGGCTAGAGTGGTAGACATAGCGAGCCCAACCCCTTCATTTTACTGAGTTGGACAGTGAGGTCGAGAACAATGACATGACTTACCCAGAGTCATGTAGCCAGCGACAGAGTTGAGCACTAGGACTCCCGTCTCCAGTCCAATCTCCTTCCCTCTGCACCACCACTGTTGACAAAGATGACTGGGCAGCAGGGAGGAGAGTAGGGCTGGCACTGGCCCCGCTGAGGCTGCTGTGTGGCGCTGGTTAACGATCACCAGTCCCATTTCCACTTCTCCATGGGCATGTGGCCAGCCTACATTTCCAAGTGTTCCTTACATAGACTTTTCCCAGCCTCCCCTGAGATCGTGTGGCCTTTTGGTTGAGTCTTTGCTAATAGAAAGTGAGCAGAAGTGACAAAGCATCACTTTCAGGCCTGGTCCATAAAACCCTCCCACATGGGGTCACCCATGCCCTTTCTCCATCTACTGCCTTGACTTAGAGGAAGCCACCCGTCGAAAGTGACAAAACCGTAGGACGGAGACGGCCTGGGTCCCTAAATCACCACTTGGAGGGGAGCAATCAGAAACATTTGTTTTAGGCTTTGGGTGAATGAAAAATAAATTCCTATCATGTTTGAGCCGCTGTATATTGTTAGGTTTGTTCCAACAGCTAGCATGACCTTAACTAACCAGCTACGATCTTCAATCAACAGCCCTCAGGATCTCTTCTCTGCTTTTTAAGATGAGGATTATGTTATCCATCTCTGGGATTGTTGCAGGATGATGTGGAATGCCCAGCATGAGGCCCAGCTCAACACATGACAATGGGGATAAGTCATTAAAAGGTAATGCTGGGCTTCCCTGGTGGCGCAGTGGTTGGGAGTCCGCCTGCCGGTGCAGGGGACACGGGTTCGTGCCCCGGTCCGCGAGGATCCCACGTGCCGCGGAGTGGCTGGGCCCGTGAGCCGTGGCCGCTGGGACTGCGCGTCCGGAGCCTGTGCTCCGTAGCAGGAGAGGCCACAGCGGTGAGAGGCCCGCGTAATGCAAAAAAAAAAAAAAAAAAAAAGGTAATGCTGCTGGAACTGCCAGATATTCAGAACCACATTCCAAGAAGACTGAGAGAGGAAGAAAGGAACATAGCTGCCTCTGATAATAAGGATATCTCAAAAATGACAGGTTGTGATTATATTTGAGCCTAGCAGAAAAATGGAAAAAAACAAACAAACAAAAAAACCAAAACAGCGAAATATAGTGGTTGAATCCCAGGCTTTGGAGTCTGACAGAACTAAATCTTAGTTCCTGGCTTACTGTATGACTTTGACAAATCTTTTAACTTCTTGGAGTTTCAATTTGCTCTTGAAGAAATCGACTAACCCCAGGGTGAGGGAATCCAAGGGTGTTAATGAGGACCCTTGGTTGCAGGCAACAGTATCTGTTCTAGCTAAGAAATTTATAAGGGAGAATAGAAAACTTACAGAATCATTATAGGGGCTGAGGAAACTGGCTCTGGACTGAGCTTCCAGGAACAACTGCCAAAACCACAGTGCCAAACTGGGCCACCAAGAGAACTGTTCCTGGGCTTCCCTGGTGGCTCAGTGGTTGAGAGTCCGCCTGCCGATGCAGGGGACATGGGTTCGTGCCCCGGTCTGGGAAGATCCCACATGCCGCGGAGAGGCTGGGCCCGTGAGCCATGGCCGCTGAGCCTGCGCGTCCGGAGCCTGTGCTCCGCAACGGGAGAGGCCACAACAGTGAGAGGCCCGCGTACCGCAAAAAAAAAAAAAAAAAAAGAACTGTTCCTCTGCTTAATTAGGAAACTGCAGGATCAGGAAGCGAACTCTACAGTTGCTGACTTAAGAACCATGCCACCTCTAGACCAACCTGTGCCAGGAAAATTGAGCCTTGGATCCTGCTTCTCTGCTCAAGTAACTCAGTTGTAAATCAAAGTCTCATAGGAGAACAACTGGAGACAAGCTTTTAGGGGGTCTGGAAAATGCCTAGCTTTCCAGTCTTTGCAGTGTAGGAAGATATTTTAGAAAGAGGTAGGAAAGGGTGTTGGGTAAGCCAATAATTCTATGGAAAACAGAACAGTGTCTGGCACATAGAAGGTGCTCAATACGTTTTAACTAGAGTTAGCAGAGCTTAGTTGTTAAGGGCCTAACCTCTGCAGCCATACTGCCTGGGTTCAAATCCTGGCTCCACCACTATTAGTGTGTCACATTAGTAGCCTACTTCCCATCACTATATTTCAGCTTACACATCACACAGTTAGGCTTGTTTCAGTTTACTCATCATAAAATAGGCATATTATAATAGGTCATATACCTTACAGAAGCACTTAGAGAAGTGCCTGGTCATTGATCGTCAATTAACACTAGCTGCTACCAGCACTGTCCTGGTCTTCATGGCTCCAAAGGGTAATTGCATTTACTAGAGGCCTCTGTGACACCACATGGGCATCCAAACTCAGCTGACTCTGCAGGTCAGCTTTGCCTCTCATTTGAACATCTCATTCTTTTCCTCTATTGACTCAAAGAGCCTGATGATAATAAACAGGAACAGCTAGGCCCTCCGTTAATTGCATTATTCATGGTATTGCACTGGTTCTCACAATATCCCTTTGGAGATTGGTATTGTCATCCCCAGTTTACAGGTTAGGAAACTGAGGATCTGTGGTGTTAAGGCCCTTAACACCTAAGCTCTGCTAACTCTAGTTAAAACGTACTGAGCACCTTCTATGTGCCAGACACTGCTCTGTTTTCCATAGAAGTATTGGCTTACTCAACACCCTTTATTACCTCTTAAATCCATAATTTCAGAAGAGGAAGAGAAAAGTGGAAGTGCTTCCTTTTCCCCAATAATCTTAGGAAGAAAACCTAGTAGTACTAGTTCACCTAAGGCCTTAACACCTCCTCCTTCTGTGGATCCAAACTACCCAATGAGAGAGACACCATCTCTGAATAGAATGATCATAAATAGTGCTGCTTCTCCAAAACAGGCACCAATACTCAATCCTTCTAAGGTTACAAATGAAGGACTTGGCCTTGCAGGTGCAGCTTCTGGAACTAACAGCTCTCCTAGTAGTCTAAAAGATTGTCTCCCTAAATCAGCACAACTTTTCAAGTCTGTTTTTGTGAAAAATGTTGGTTGGGCTACACAGTTAACTAGTGGAGCTGTGTGGGTTCAGTTTAATGATGGGTCCCAGTTGGTCGTGCAAGTAGGAATGTCTTCTATTAGTCATACATCTCCAGATGGTCAAACAACTAGGTATGGAGAAAATGAAAAATTACCAGAGTACATCAGACAGAAATTACAGTGTCTTTCTTCCATCCTTTTGATGTTTTCTAATCCAACTCCTAGTTTTCATTGATTAAAGCTCCTTTTAGATATATAAGTTTAATAAATAACGTTTTTGTTGGCTTTCAAGTGACTTTTTTTTATTTTAAAAAACTTCTTCAGAAAGCCTTTCTATAAAAGAGAATTTTAATCTATACCATAACGGATGTATTCTAATGAGAGAACAAAGCAGAATGAAACTTGAGTCACTTACAAAATGTAGTGGTAGTAGACTAAAATAGGACTACTCTGAATCTGAACTGTCCTCTCAGAGAGTAGAGAGCAATAAGCTTTGGAGTTAGTACTCAATGGGCTTTGAGTTATGTACTCAAAGATGTAAGTAAATTGAAAGTAAAAGAATGGAAAGAGATATACCATGCAAACAGCAACTATAAGAGAGCTGGAGTGGCTATGCAAATGTCAGACAAAATAGACTTTACAACAGAAACGTTACTAGAGTTAAATATGAATTTTTTATAATGATAAAAGGGTCATTCCATCAGGAAGATATAACAATTTTAGTTATATATGCACCTAACAAGAGAACCCTAAAATACTTGAAGCAAAAACTAACTGAATTGAAGGGAGAAATAGACCATTCAACAATCATACTTGGAAATTTCATTACCCCACTTTCAATAGTGAATAGAACAACTATTCACTATTGGAAACTGGGTAACTTTTGCTCTGCTTCTTAACTTGTGTGAGACCCAGTCTTGTCATCTGCAAAATGGAGATTATAATGCCTATTATTGTGAAGAGTGAGATGGTATACATGAAGCTCATGGCAACATTCCTGTTACACTAAAGAGAATCAACAAAAACTTAAGGGCAATGACAATGAGCCATTCCAAGCTGCAAACCCAGCGTGTGCTGAAGGGCCCTTCAAACTTTTTGAAAGCGACCTTTAGAGACATCCTAAAGCAACTCATCTCTTTTTTCATCTAGAAGTTTAGAGATTGGTTTTTTAAAGTTCTGTAGCATTATCCCGATTTTAATGGGTGTCTCCTTGGCTGTCCTTTAAACACAAAGCCACCTGCTGTCTCTGCTCCATCCCCATTCCCCCCGCTCCCATTAATACTCCTCTCCAGTTTGACACTGAACTTGAAGAAAAGATGAGAGTTTCCTTTGTGGACATGAGAATTGTGTTGTTCCAACAAAAGCTGGCAGACTCCTCTTTGGATGTGTTGACAGCATTTTGATCACCTAGACATGCGCTAAAAACTTGAACATGTCTAGTTTTTAATTGCCTTGCCCACCCACACAGAAGCTGTTTGGAGCATTAATCTGGGCTGTTTAGTACTTCTGAATTGCACCTCTACTGACGTAAACAGAACCACAGCTCTTTGTTGAGATGAGAGAAGACTTTAAATTTCTTGTTCTTCTCTGGTACGAATTTCTCAAGAAATTATCACCAAAGAGCCCTTCCACTTCATAATTACAAAGGATATACAAAACCACAAAGAAGAGATTAAACTACAAAGATGAGGTCAGAAATAAAAGAAGAGGGGAGGGAGAAAATGTAAAAGAAAGAGGTGATGGGGGAAAATAGTTATTTAATAGGATCAATGCCAACATAATCATAAATAAGAGGAGTGTTGAAGGGGGCAGATATGCACCTTGTGCATCTCCTATGCATCAGCCACTGTGTCAGAGTGAACTGGAATCAAGAAGACTTTTAATCTGAGCTGGTACCACCCCTGCAGGTGGCTGAGAGGGAGGCCATTTATAGCCACTTTGGCAACACTTGCAGGGACAGAAAAAGTCAAATTCATCTTGCCACAATTATACCAGGGGTATGATAGTCATGCTCAAGGCAGGCAGACATTTTCCTCATATTGAGGCTGGACCTACCTCTGAGGGGAACAAGGACAATGCTTGCCTTGGTGAAGTTGCTTGCTTCTTGGATAACTTAGTGGGGAAATTGGCTACAGATATCATGGATGGGGAGATTGGAATGGAATCAGAGAATCTACCATCATCCCTAGGAAAGGGGCCAGAGAACATCAATTAGTTTCCAGCTAAAGTTCAAGGTGCCCATACTTGCAAGACACAACAAGAGATGGAGGGAGGCAAAGGCTTTCCCCCTTTGGCATTCATCAATGGCAGCACAAAGTGTGCCCTCCTTTCTCTCTTCCATGGACTACCATAAAAGACTAGCTCTCCCTTGCAATTATTGTGGAGGAGTCCCATGTGCTGGATAAACATACCTGCTAAGTTACCTGCTTCTTCCTTCTCAGCCTGTTGTGAAGTGGTACCCAGGGTGGTAACACGTTGCATCATGTTGTTTTGCATCTTTCCTTATCCCTGCCCCCCTTCTCTTTTTCCCCACTCTCACCACCCTGGGCTAGACACTTCTCAAACAATTAATGTCCATTTTTTGATTGGGTTGTTTTTTTGTTGTTGAGTTGTATGAGCTGTTTGTATATTTTGGAAATTAAGCCCTTGTCAGTCGCATCATTTGTAAATATTTTTTTCCCATTCTGTAGGTTGTCCTTTTGTTTTGTTTATGGTTCCCTTTGCTGTGCAAAAGCTTGTAAGTTTGATTAGGTCCCATTTGTTTATTTTTGTTTTTATTTCTATTGCCTTGGGAGACTGACCTAAGAAAACATTGGTACGATTTATGTCAGAAAATGTTTTGCCTATGCTCTCTTCTAGGAGTTTTATGGTGTCATGTCTTACGTTTAAGCCATTTTGAGCTTATTTTTGTGTATGGTGAGAGGGTGTGTTCTAGCTTCATTGATTTACATGAGACCTAAATAGACATTTCTCCAAAGAAGAAATACAGATGGCCAATAGGCACATGAAAAGATGCTTAACATCGCTAATTATTAGAAAAATACAAACCAAAACTACAATGAGGTACCATCTCACACCAGTCAAAATGGCCATCATTAAAAAGTCTACAAATAACAAATGCTGGAGAGGGTGTGGAGAAAAGGGAACCCTCCTACTCTGTTGGTGGAAATCTAAGTTAGTGCAGCCACTGTGGAAAACAGTATGGAGGTTCCTCAGAAAACTAAAAATAGCATTACCATATGATCCAGCAATCTCACTCCTGGGCATATATCCAGACAAAACTATAATTCAAAAAGATACATGCACCCCTATGTTCATAGAAGCACTATTCACAATAGCCAAGACATGGAAACAACCTAAATGTCCATCGACAGATGAATGGATAAAGAAGATACAACGGAATACTGCTCAGCCATAAAAAAACCCAACAAAATAATGCCATTTGCAGCAAAATGGATGCAACTAGAGATTATCATACTAAATGAAGTCAGTCAAACAGAGAAAGACAAATACCATATGATATTACTTATATGTGGAATCTGAAATATGACACAGATGAACCTATCTATGAAACAGAATCACATACAGAACAGACTGGTGGTTGCCAAGGGGGAGGGGATTGGGGGAGGGATGGAGTGGGAGGTTGGGGTTAGCAGATGTAACCTTTTATATATGGAATGGATAAACAAGGTCCTACTGTATAGCACAGAGAACTATATTCAATATCCTATGATAAACCATAATGGAAAATAATATAAAAATGTAGATATATGTATAACTGAATCACTTTGCCGTGCAGCAGAGATTCACACAACAATGTAAATCAACTATACTTCAATTAAAAAATATTGATTAAAAAAGAAAAAAACAAAACAACCAATTAATGTCAATGTTTTAGTCTTTGCTTCTGGCTCTGCTTTCCAGAGGCCTAAGCTAAGAAACCCTTCTCATTATCTTGTCTCATGTTCACCCAGGTATTTGATCAAGTCCAGATTATCCAAACCCTTAAAGAATCTGGAAGTGACTGTTCTTCCTTCCAAATTGAGAACAGTTTGTGCTCGGTTGTAGCATCAGTCACATAAAATAAAAAAGGATATAAAATAAAAAAGGAAATGAGGCAGGGAAAGAGTCAAAGCCATATAAAATTTTACAACCATGCACTGAAACCTTTCTCTGTAAGGTAGATCCTTGTATTTTCCCATTTTGCAAGTGACAAAACTGAGACTCAGATGTTTTATAGCTTAAATGATTGAACTGGAACTCTTCTCCCATTTTCTGAATGCTCATTCCTCTCCTGGTACCTCTCAGGACCGTGTCCTAAATCCCCACTCCAGTAAGCTGCCAGGAGACAGCAGTGGGGTCTCCTCACACGTAGTCAGCGTGGGCCTGGGTAGAACTTCAATGGCTGGATACCCGGTACGAGTGAGCTGGCCATGGCCCCGACCCATGCCAAGCCCATCCTCTCTTCTCTTCCAAGAGCTGAACTTCTGCCTAGAGTTTCCTCAGTGGGGAAAATGATGCTGAGTCAAATCCTCCTACCAGGGCTCCCTCAGAGCCCGGGATCGGGGTGTTTGCAGGCTTGCAGAAGAGCTCACGAAACTGAAACCCAGTTCTCTGACAGTGGCTCCTCTTTGACAAAGAGATTAGCAAGCTGCCCTTTGCTGCTGCTCCTCCTCCATGATCACCCCGTTGACTTCTGATCATTGCACTGTCAGCCCCAGGCTAGAGAGAACAGCGCCCACTCTAATCAGCTGTCTGCTATTTACAGATGTCGCTCTTAAGGTTTTACTGGGGAGAGATGCTCGTAATACATGTGGATTTCTTTACCTCATGCTACCTAAAGTCTGATCCCACACCAGCACCATCAGCATCATCTGGGAATTTGTTAAAAAATGCAGACTCTCAGGCTCCACCTCTGACCCACGAGATCAGAATCACAGCTGATAGGGCCCAAAAATCTGTGCTTTAGGGCTTCCCTGGTGGCGCAGTGGTTGAGAGTCCGCCTGCCGATGCAGGGGACACGGGTTCGTGCCCCGGTCTGGGACTATCCCACATGCCGCGGAGTGGCTGGGACCGTGAGCCATGGCCGCTGAGCCTGCGCGCCCGGAGCCTGTGCTCAGCAACGGGAGAGGCCACAACAGTGAGAGGCAGGTGTACTGCAAACAAACAAACAAAAAAATCTGTGCTTTAACAACCTCTCCAGGTGATCCTTATGTGCCTTAAAGTTGGAGAATCACTGCTTTTACTGACTTCCTTTGTCCCCTCCTTAGCACAAATGTTGAGAATTAGTTAAATTACCAAAGTGCCTTCTTAGGACAATTGGAGAGGCGGTGTGTGGAGTGGGCGGAGATCTGGAATCCAGCAGAGCATCTCTTGCTCCTCTCTCTTCCACGTGCACTGTGCCCATGAACTAACCTTTCTGAGCCTCAGATTCTTTATTGATAACATGGAGATAATTACCACCACTTTATGGAATTACTGTGAGGATTAAATGAGATAGTAATAGACTAGGCATTTGCTGCATGGTAGGAGCTCAACAAATTGTTGTAGGCGTCGTCATCACCACCATCATCCTCATCATCTCCTCTTTAGTGGTGAGTTTGGGGTGCATCGTAAACATCCGCCATGTCTTCTGGGTTCCCAGGACCTTTTGAACACCGTTGCTAACTCCGAAAAATAACCATCTGTGATGGGTATTTTTATGTGTTAACTTTTTATGGGTACTAGGCTATAGAGCCCAGTTATTCAATCCAACACTCCATCTAGGTGTTGCTCAGTTGACATTAAGTAAAGGAGATTATCGTAGATAATGTTGGAGAGCCTCATCTAATCAGTTGAAAGTGTTAAGAGGAAAACTGAAGTTTCCCTGAGGAACAAAAACTCCTGCGTCAAGATGGCTGCATCAACTCCTGCCTGGAAGCTTCCAGCCTTCCGGGCTGCCCTGAGGGTTTCAGGCCCACCCCCACAATCACATAAGCCAATTCCTTAGGATAAATCGCATATACCAGCCTTACAAATTCTGCTTATGGAGAGCAGAACCCAGAAAAATCAGTTCCCCAACCTCCTTTGCTGCTGGGACACAGGCACACGACCTATATGTCAACTCTCACCTGTGTGAGATACAATTTCAGAAATGAGCAACTCAACAAAGGCGGCTCTATTCAGAACCTGCTGCAGGGTGGTGGCAGAGGCATCTAGCTTTCAGGGTCAGCAGCGGGTACAAAGTCACTTCCTGGGGAAAAAGCAGCCTCAGAGGGGTGGGCTGGAGGTAGGGGGAGTGTTCCTCTAGTGCCAGAGGCAGCAGTGTCCTCATCAGGTCAGGTCTGCAGTGGGATTCTGGGAGCTTACCTGTGAGCATGATTCTCCACCCTCCCAACACTTCTACGAGCTATGGCAATGTGTGGTTTTTTTTGTTTTTTGTTTTTTGCAGTTCGCGGGCCTCTCACTGTTGTGGC
This sequence comes from Phocoena sinus, assembly GCF_008692025.1. Taxonomy (NCBI): domain Eukaryota; kingdom Metazoa; phylum Chordata; class Mammalia; order Artiodactyla; family Phocoenidae; genus Phocoena; species Phocoena sinus. The sequence continues at coordinate 42,252,081 of NC_045773.1, forward strand.
CTCTCCCGTTGAGGAGCACAGGCTCCAGATGCGCAGGCTCAGCGGCCGTGGCTCACGGGCCCAGCCGCTCTGCGGCATGTGGGATCTTCCTGGACCGGGGCACGAACCCGTGTCCCCTGCATCGGCAGGTGGACTCTCAACCACTGCGCCACCAGGGAAGCCCCGGCAATGTGTTTTTGATAAATGCCTTTCCTGCTTAGAGTCAGTCTTGCCATCAGACACCTGACTTATCCAGAAATTGGGACTAGAAGTCAGTCCCAGCTACAAAACATTGGGAAGGAATGTGGGCTTGGTTATCTGACTTAGTTGGAAGGGATGGCGCTTAAGGGCCAGCTGGCAATAAGGAAGGGGACCAGGCAGTCCAAGGCATGACTCCTGAAAACAGTGTTTTCCTGTGGCTGCCTTGAAGAGCACATTGAAGGCAAAGCTCAGGGTGATCTAATGGTGCTGCCATCAAATGGTATGAAAAGTATGAGAAATTCAGGGCCGGACGGGTGGTAAACTGGCTGCCCCCAGTACACTGGACAGCTCACCAAGAGGAGCACTAAGCCCCTCCATTCTGCTTTTGTTAGAACAGTATCCCCTGACTTCCCTGCCTGCTTGAGGGCCTGGAATGCCTCACCCACAGGAGTTACTTGGCCCGGTAACTCTAAATCCCTCCAAGTTCCCCTCACCCCCGGCCATCACCACTCATTGCCCTGAGACCTATCAGGAGATCAGAACCCAGCAGTCACAGGAGGCCAAATATAAAGTCAAACTTGGGAAGAAAAGGCATCTGTATTCAAAGATGTGCAAGAACCTGCTAATTTGTGTCAGAAAGAAGCATGGAGGCGTGTGTAGGGATTGATTCTGAAGATGCTGGGCCAGGGAGGCAAGAACATAACATAGATAGACCTGCATTTGTCAACTGGAGTGCTCTGACCAGAGTCCATGTTTAATGGACTGTCTTGAGCAGGTGATTACTATTCTAATTACTCTCTCTAATTGATTGGTGGACTTAACCCTGAATTCAATGGCAGCCAACATAAAACAGAGTTCCAGAAATTTCACGGCCTAATGTAGAACGGCAGCTCTCAAGCATGGCTGCACATTAGAATCATCTGAGGGGCTTTTCAAACTACTGATGCTAGGGTTGCACTGAAGACCAATTAAATCAGAATATCTGTGGATGGGGATTTCCCTGGTAGTGCAGTGGTTAAGAATCCGCTTGACAATGCAGGGAACATGGGTTCGAGCCCTGGTCCTGGAAGATTCCCACATGCCACAGAACAACTAAGCCCATGTGCCACAACTACTGAGCCTGCACTCTACAGCCCACAAGCCACAACTAATGAGCTCGCATGCTGCAACTACTGAAGCCCGTGCGCCTAGAGCCTGTGCTCCACAACGAGAAGCCACCGCAATGAGAAGCCTGCGCACCGCAACCAAGAGTAGCCCCCGCTCACCGCAACTAGAGAAAGCCTGCCCCCAGCAATGAAGACCCAAAGCAGCCCAAAAAAAAAAAAAAAAAAAAAAAAAAAAAAAAAAAATATATATATATATATATATATATATATCTGTGGATGGGGCCTGGGCACCAGTATTTTGTCAAAGCTCCTCAGATGATTAAAATGTAGACCCAAGGTTATGAAGCCCTGATGTAGAGGAGGGAGCCATAAATGTTGGACTAAGTATATGAGATCTGTTCATATAATATGTCAGGGAACATGTCATTCCCTAGACATGTCCCCTGAAAGGGCCCTGAAGACACTCTCTTTGCCAAAGTATTGAGAATTACATTAATAAGGAACGAATGGGAATGTTTGAAAGGCACTATTGTAGCTCTTATCTGTAGTTTGGATGTGCTAGTGGGAGAGACTGCATTAAAATGGGTTCCCTGATATCAGCAGGGGGTGAAGGGATACAGAGGTGGCTGAGGCCAAGAGGTGGCCTAGCTTCCAGAAGGTGCTTCGGGGTCACGGCAATCAGCAGATTGCAATCAGCACTCGCATAGTCTGACCACAGAGTTTTTTGGAGTAGCCAAGTGATCATGGGGTCCTTAGGACTAAAATAGGATGGCAGCTAACTGTGGTGCCACTTGACCTTATAACCCCAAACCTCTAGTTTGGCCAACTGGAGCTTAACTCGAGCCACCAGAGCAGTTCCCAGATCTGAGTTATTTAGAAGACCCAGAATTTCTGGATAATGTGATGATGTCACAAGTATGTACATAACTTCTTATTCCTAACCTGGGATAAACTGGCTTCTTCCAGTGGCACTGAATGGCTTAGTAAGAGAGGTACGAAGTCCCACTAATCCACTTGCCAGAAAATGTCCCTTCCTCCCCAGTTTGAAAAGGCTCTCCCCACCTTACTTGAGCCCTGTAATGGTATCACCTAAAGAAGTTACTTTCATGGGGAAATCAAAGTTTCTCCAGGCTGCCCTTACTCCATGACATCACCACTCTCCCAAACGGACCAGTGGCCATTTCCCAGGGTAACTACGTTCTGGGGACAGGGAAATCATCAGACCATTTGAGGAGCATTGGACATCTGCTCTGAGGGACCCAGGACTACACTCTGGTACTAGTCCACTTCAGTCAGCCTCCTGATATCTTACACACTTATATCCTAGCACATAATGACTCATTTCCCAGTTCAGCAAGAGGAAGAATCCCCACACTGACTCTTTGACCTTGGACTAAAGACAATTATAGTAAGAAGGAGGGAGTCCCTAGAGCTTCTCTTGCATTCCAAAATTAAAAACAATAGGGACTCCCCCTCACCAAGATGATCTGGTACTGCCACTCCTGTTTCCCCAGTTTGCCAGCAGCAAAGACCATTGCTGGGTATCTGATATGGTACCTACCTCAGGTACCCAGTGGCAGGTTGTTTATAATCCCTTCCATCTTGAACTGGGCAATGGGCTGTCCTCAGGTAGTAAGGGCCCACTCTGGATTTGAATTTGCCCTCCATGGTCACCATGTTTCTTCCAGCAACATCATCAGTAGACTTACTGAATGCTTTACTCCATCATTGCTGTATCCCATACCACGTGCATCTCAGCAGGGAATTTATTTCAGAGTGAAAGAACTGAGGAAGTGAGATGAAAACTATGGCATTCCCTGGTCGTATAGGAGGTTAGAATGTTTAAGAAAGACTCAGTAGTGTTTATACTTTTACTTCTTCCTCAGCCACAGGGATTGCCCTGCATGTGGAAAATCAGATGTAATGCAAGATGAAAGATAAATGAATTGATGCTGTATTTGGCTTCCTCCCACCCTTGGGACAAATAGAAAATAATGTTTTGCTATGAGCAAGTGACTTACCTTCCGATGCTTGATCATTTTGGTTTTCCCAACAGGTGAGAAATGGTGCCTGGAGTAGGTACAGTTGGCGTCCCACTGAGCTCCTCTTTTCCTGGCCAGCACACCCAGCCCCCAGCTGCTGCGGGTGTCAGTGACTAATGGATTCCCTTCTCCAGGGAATCATCCTCACCCGAAAAAGCCTAGGAGGTTCTGCCCTCCCGCAGAAGCAGCTGCCAGACAGCGGTGAACGGTCTGCGTGTCCAAGGGCCAAAGGCCTTACCTCCAGGTGGAAAAACTCATGCCTCCGAGCTCCCCGTGGGATTAGGCTGAGACTAGACTTCAGCTTGACCTACACGTTTGCCTAGCCTCCTCTTTGCCCTATCCTGATTCCCTCACTCCCTTACAGGTTTTACCTGGGAGTAGTCCCCCAGTAAACCCCTGCCTCAGGCTCTGTTTCTGGGGAACCCAACCAAAGACAGTGCCTCAGGGGTGGTCAAAGGAGGCAGACTCTGCGTGGAATGGGGCCAGCTCTGCCTGGCCAGCACTGTGTGCTTGTGGGAAGACTCTGGGAACTCCACTGGGCTGATAAGCCAACTGGGGGCCCAGAGGAAGCCCAGCGTAACCCTGTCCCCTGCCAGGCTCACTTGTGCACACCACTGCACGGCTCTGGAGGAGCAGGATGAGCTCATTAAGAACCATCTGTGCCACCTTCCAGCACAGCAGGTATTTTTACTATATGGCAGGTACTGTGTCCCTGGGCATCTTCAGTGAGCTCTATGATTCATTCATAAGATTGGCAAGATGTGCCAAAGGGCATCCTTATTATATTTAGCTGGGACTGTTTTTGAAAGACTCAAGGTTGGGAAGAAAAAAAATTAAGTTTCATGGCTGCAACTTGTGCTGTGTTACATACTGAACTGAAAACCAGGAGCTGCAGTGACCTGGTTGGGGTAGTCCTGTTCTCAAAGTGGCTCCACGGAGGAGACCGGCAGACACCAAGGGCGGGTGGGAGGGGAAGGCTGAGTAGCTCACTGTGGTCCCCAAGAGGCGTGGGGGGCAGGTAACGCTCCCACTGTAATTGTGGGACAGGGGGGGCCGCAGGGGAGCAGAAGGGGCTGGCATTTGGTGTCCAAAGACAATCATTCAGGTTCTGACTATGATCTTCACTGACTACAGGCAGACCCTGGAGATACTGTGGGTTGGATTCTAGACCACAGCAATAAAACGAATATCACAATAAGGCAGTCACAAGAATTGTTTGGTTTCCCAGTGCACAGGAAAGTTATGCTTACACTATACTGTAGTCTATTAAGTGTCCAATAGCACTGTCTAAAAGAACAATGTACATACCTTAATTAAAGAATACTTTATTGCTAAAAATCCTTAACCATCATCTGAGCCTTCAGCAAGCCATAGTAGTAACATAAAGACTACTGATCACAGATCACTATGACAAATATAATAACAGTGAAAAAGTTTGAAATGTTGTGACAATTACCAAAATGAGACAGAGAAACATGAAGCTAGCAAATGCCGTTGGGAAAATGACGCCGACAGGCTTGCTCGATGCACAGTTGCCACGAATCTTCAATTTGTGAAAAAACACAGTATCTGCGAAACGCAATAAAGCAAATTACAATAAAAGGAGGTCTGCCTGTACATTTCCTTGAGCCAGTTCCCTTCCTTCTTTCCACCTGCTTTTCCTTTCCTGTAAAACCCAGCTCACAAGATCTCTGCAAAGAGGCATGTGAGAGAATTTATAAACTGTGAAGTGCTGGGCAGAACAGCAGTTGTTAGGGAGAGACTAAGAGGGGACCCTCAGAGCCTCTGGTATTTCCTCTCCCTCCTGGGCAGGTAGGCTGGGCAAACTCCCGCGATGCCCTGGGGGAGGAAGTATGTCAGAGGAAAACACTTTTCAGCCATAACTTCAACCACCATGTCACTTTGTTCTCACTAGTTCCTCTGGGGAAGGGTATTTTAAGGGTGTTTAATTGACGCTGCCTGTTTTGGTGTGGGCAGCTACATGCCCAGACAGGATGGGTTGGAGCTGATCTATAGTTTGATGGTGGAAAAGATTAATTCTGGGCCTGCTCAGCTGTCAAGATCCTCTTCTGTGACCACACAGTCACAGATACACAACATCCCAGCACAGCATGGATGCCCATCCAGGTCTGCGGCAAAGGACAGAGGCTGGGCAGTGGCTGCAGCGTGCTTTGGTTTACATTTCTCTTCCCGAAGACGGCTGTTCAAGGAGAGATTTTTGCCTGTCTTACATATAGTCAGTAAAGGAAAATGTGTTTGCACTTCTCAAGTCCTGTGAACCACCCCAGGGAAACAGACTTGAGCAACCCCTTCTTTCGGTGAGTTCTCAAAGAAAAGACCTTTGCTTCATTAGTAAGCACAAGTTCAGCCTCTTCTGGGTACCCAGCCTCACCCAGCCTCATGCTAGGAATGTGGGCAGGGTTTCAATAGATGGCAGCACTCCAGTTCGTGTTTACCAGCCACTAGGGCAAACAGTACTGGACTTGGAGTTAAGGGACCCTGGCCAAGTTACTTACCCTGTCTGTGTCTCCTCATCTTTAAAATGGGAGTTCAAAAGGTTGCTTATAAGCATGAAATGAGAAAAGAGAACAGTTTATGACAATGTAACTGTGGAATATTAGAGCTAGAAGAGACCTTTAACTGTGGTAGCTCGTTTCCCCAAAATGTCCCTCCCCCTCCACCAGTGAACCAAGCCTCTCAGGACTCACATCTCCCAGTATTCACTCCCTTAGGTCATAAGGAGCCTTGAGGTTTCCATGACTGGGTCTCTTGGGTAGTCTACTTTTGGGATTCTTGCCCTTAGGACCCAGCTCCCATGCTGTGTGAAGCCCCCAAGTCACAAGGAGAAGCCATGTGTAGGCGCTCTGCATGCCACAGCTGAGCTCTCAGCCAGCCTCCAGAATCAACTACCAGCCATGAGGGCGAGCCATCTTGATGGCCAACCCAGTCGAGCCTGTTGATGACTCTAGCCAACGTCTGATGGCAACTGTCTGAGAGACCCCAAGTGGGAACTGCTCAGCTGAGTCCAAGTCAACCCACAAAATAGCAAGTGATAAGAAATTGTTGTTTAATCCACCAGATGTTAGAGCATTTTGTTATATAGCAGTGGAAAACTAGAAGGAAAATCTTCTATTTCAGTGGTTGTTAAAATCTGGGGGACATGGGCTCCTTTGAGAATAATAATAGTACTCACTACATTCTAGGCCTTATGCCGAATGCTTTACTTAAATAAATAAGATTAAATAAGAATTCCTCATAACGAGGAATCCTCATAATGAACCTCTGCAGTGGGTACCTTTATTATAATCCCCATTTTACAGATGAGGAATCAGAGGCTTAGAGAGGTTGTCTGATGAAAGCTGAGGCCTCTTTCCCCAGAAAAATGTCCTCATGCACCAACACCGATAACTGACATTTCTCTGTTTGAGAAGCCCTGATGAATCTAACTCGTGTACTTGACATTAGCCAATTGTGGGGTACAGAAGTGCAGTAATTGCTTAAGAGTACTGCCTTAGTTCACAGGAAGCCTTTCTCAAGTTGGCACAGAAAAGTCCACATGAGCCAAAAGCTGGTGAGCTGCCCTAAGTAAACAGGCACCTCAGTCAAAACACGTCCTTTATACATGGCTGCTCCCCAAGCAGAGTATGTGTGGCTGTGTGTGTGTTTAAGGAATGAAACTATAAAAATGCTGGAAGACAATAATGTCTGTTACAGCTAACAGGAAGTTTGAGAGAATTATGGAAGATAGAAAACAGATGAGCCTGAGCTGATTTGGCAAAGTGAAATAGGATCAGAGAGGCTTTCTTCTCTAACTCCTAAGGAAATGACAAAAACACTAAGCAAAAATAAACAAACCAGAAAATTTTACTAGTAGGAGCCAGACAAAGGCATAACCTAATGACATAAGAATTCAAGAAGCAGTGACAAAGGGGAGAAAAATAACTCAGAATACGGTGGAGTGCAGCCTACCTCCTACATGTAACTCTGGTGAGTCAACAGGATCCTGAGAATTCTACTTATAGACCTATTCTGGAGAGAATGTGACATTTTCTTTTCCTCTTCTATTTGGGTGGGGGGCTGGGTGGGAGAGTAAGAGTAGTGGAAACAGCCACTGAGGGGAGAAGGGTGGTACTTTCTCAGATGAAAGCAAGGGCTTTAGGACTCCGCAGTGAATTAGGAGAATATTCACCCCTACCCCACGCTCTCATGTTACAGAAAAGTAGACAGAACAAGAAATACTTGTAGCGAAGTTTCTCACAGAATATACTCTGTGTGGATATAGCAGTCCACATTCAAACTAGGAAAAAATACCCCAATAAACAAAAGGAAAGAAAAGGACAAAGCCTGCCAAAGATAAGTGAAGAACATATTCTAAAAGAAAACAACTCAAAAAACAGAACATGAGTGCTTCTTCTCACAAATTCAACAGAACAAGAACTGAAAGGTGAGTTCATAAAATCAACAGACCACAGTTAAACCAGATTTTTCAGAATTAAGAAAACAAATCGAGGACAAATACAATATCATAAAAGAATTAATAAAAATATTACAGGGACTTCCCTGGTGGCGCAGTGGTTAAGAATCCGCCTGCCAGTGCAGGGAACACGGGTTTAAGCCCTGGTCCGGGAAGATACCACATGCTGCAGAGCAACTAAGCCCGTGCGCCACAACTACTGAGGCTGTGCTCTAGAGTTCACGAGCAACAACTACTGAGCCCACGTGCCACAACTACTGACTCCTGCTCACCTAGAGCCCGTGCTCCGCAACAAGAGAGGCCACTGCAATGAGAAGCCCGCACACCGCAACTAGAGAAAGCCTGTGCATAGCAATGAAGACCCAAAGCAGCCAAAAATAAAATAATAATTTTTTTTAAAATTTACAAACAGTAAGAAATAAAAGGCTCAAAATCAAATTGCTATCATAAAAGAACTTATAATCATGACAATGCAAAGGAAAAATAGAAAGATATTAATGCAATTAGAAAGAAGAGAATAGGTATTATGAACAAAGATAAGTCAATGTAAAGAGAACAGAATGACTGAAGAAGAGTAGCAAATAATTTGAGCATCCTGAGATCTTCTAGCAACAAAATATCTTAACACGATACACACACACACAATCTCCTTTATAGCAATGAAATAGTCTGCAAGAAAGTAAAGTAAGGGAATCATCTGTGATTTAGAAAATCAGCAGGAATACCAGCCTTTGAAGGTAAATAAAAATCAAAAAGCACTTCCCAGCCTGAGGTCATCTTTAGAGAAAAGAGACCTAGAATTTCCTCACATAGAAGCTAACTGGGGTGAGGGGTGGATGGGAAAAGAGAACAAGCCTTAGATGTGAGTAGTGATACAGACACAGAGCAGCAAAACCTGGCATCAATCCGGGACTCAGAGGGGGTTACACCCTGAGAAAAGGGGTGAAGTAGAAGAAATACTGCCTATCAGAGGCTGATTACAAGAAACAATGACTTAGGACCAATTCTGTTGGAGGAGAAAAAAAAGCTTCCCCTGAGATTTCAAGGTCACTGGCCAACACTCATATAGATTCATACACTGAAATATACCAAAAAAATCCCAAGGTAAGAATTTAATTTAGAGGGACCCAGGTCTTTAGTGCCTAAAACTCCTGACAGAGGCAAGCATGTACCTTCAACCCAGGCCTCATAAAACTCCTGCAGGCAAAGTTCCATCATATATGAGCTCACAATATAAAACCAGAAAATGCCGCAATAAACAAGCCACTGTGATGAGTAAGAGACAGCAAGGAAAAAATGTTACTCACAAAGATTAGGTATGAGAATTATCAAATTGAAAATATTATTTTAATATGATTATGTAAATAACAGAGAATTTAAAAGAAAAAACTATACAAATGAGCAGCAAATGTACTACAAAAGAACCAAAAAGACTTCTTCTAGAAATGAAGGCTATAATAAGAATTAAAATATCTATGAGTTGAAAAGCAAAAAAGAGCTGAAAAAAGAAACAGTGAACTCAAATATAAATCTGAAGAAATTACACAGAACGCAGCTCAGAGAGGCAGAAATATGGAAAACTTTGGTTAAGAAAATGACAAGATGGAGTGAGAAATTTCAACATACATTCAATCAGGGTTAGAAAAGCAGATAACGGAGAGAATGGGGGAAGAGGCAATAGTCAAAGAAATAGTAGCTGAGAATTTTTGCAGAATTTGGTGAAGATGTGAATCCTCATATTTAGAAAGTTCCCAAAAAATCCTAAATGGGATAAACAATAAAAAAGGCCACATCCAGACATCGTAGTGAAAAGACAGAATGCCAAAGACAAAGACAAGATCTTAAAAGAAGCCTGAAAGAAAAGATAGATTATCTACAAAAATATAAAAATCAATATCTGACTTCTCAAATATAGAAGCCAGAAGATAGTGGAATCAAGTCTTCAAAGTGCTGACAGAAATAACTGTCAACTAGATTTATAAACCCAACAAAACTATATTTCTGGAATGAGTGAAAACAGAGCACCATAGGGGCAGGGTCAGTAAATGATAGTGCAGCTGCTCAGAGAATTATGCCACCATTTAAAAAATAAAAAGAAGTTATGACAACTATTAGTATCCTAGAAAAATTCTTAGAATAGTGAGAAACAGGACCTGCACTTGTATGTTAAATAAGCCTACCTAGGACAACATAATACAAGGAAATAACTTCAATGGTATTAGTGATGGTAATAGGAGAGTGGGATTTTGAGTCACTTTAAAACTTTTCTGAAATGGATTATTTTCATAGAAAACTTGAATTTCCCCAGGCCTCACCAAACTAGAGAAACAAGTTGAGATCACAGTAGCAAGAATAAGTTGCACTAGCTTTGACCTCTAACAGACTGGTGGACTAACACTGGCTGCTTGAAGAGCTACACTGTGATGTATTCTGAAGCCCCACTGAAGTTCAAGGGCACAGAATGCTGAAATCAATTAATCATGTCTGCCATGGGAGCAGAATCAGAAGCAATAGCATATGACCTTTGTGTTTGTCATTCTAGACCTAAAGATTCCAATTTGCCTATGGCTTTTCTTTTAAAAACTGAGATATAATTAGCACACAGCAAGGTGCAATGATCTTAGGTGTTCAGCTTGATAGGTTTTGACAACTCCCTACATCCTTGGAACCACCACCACAAGCAAGATATGGAACATTTTCATCATCCTGGAATGATCATTTTCATCATTCTCAATCTGATGGGCATTTGGGTTGTTTTCAGTTTGAGGCTATTTATAAATAAAGTTGCTTACGAACGTTCATATACAAATCGTTTTGAGGACATGTGTTTTCATTTTCTTGGGTAAGAAGAGTAAGAATGAAACTACGGAGTCAAAGCGTAGATGTATATTTGTTTAACTTTACAAGAACTTGTCAAGTTTCCGAAGTGGTTATACTATTTTGCATTCCTACAGGCAGTTGTTCCACATCCTCACCAAGAGGTGGTGTCATTCTGAGGTTGGCCATCCTAGTGGCGTGAAATGGTTTTTCACCGTGGTTTCAGTTGTTATTTCCCTGATCACTAAAACATTGGAGACCTTTTACATATGCTTAGCGGACACTTGTATAGCTCTTTTGTTAAGTGTTCCTGTGTGTTATTTATTGAGTATTAAAATGGTTTCATCCTTAAAAGGAAGTGTATGGGAAGCTCCTCTGTGGGCTGGGGTCTGGCTTCTGTATCAAGGTTATTTCGTTGTTGTCATTGCCACAGAATGCAGAAATTCCCATGACTGTCTGGCTTTCTTACCTCCAGTAACCAGGTGCTCTTTCCTCCTGTTTATCTAGCTCCTGAGCTCTCTGCCTTGGGACCTCTCTTACCCTGCCTTGAGATGCTGCAGTCCTGAATTCTGCTTGCCATCCAGCCACATGCCCTTGGTTGCCCTGGTTCAGAGTGTGGGCCTGTTGTTTGGTTACCATCTCTTGGGCCCAGCTCTGGCTGGTCCAGCCCTGCCCCACCTCTTAGTTCCTCCTGCCTCCGAGCTGGGCATTTGGAAGTGTCTGCTCTGGGAAGTCTGGGGGTTCGATGGTATTGATTCTACACCCATTAGTAGCAGTTGTTAAGAGACAGGGTGATCTAGTTGTCTGGCTTTGGGGCTTGTTTTTCCCTTGAGTTAAGTACTTTCCGGGTACTTTTCTCCCAAATGGAAAAAAGAAAAAGAAAACTATTTGTCACTATTCTAAGTGGGAAAGAAAAACGCTGGCAATGAGAGCAGATGGAACTTCCATTTTCTCCTCTTCTCACAAAAGCCTCTTGTCTCCATAGCCTATGGCCACTGTTCCCAGCATCCTCCTTATGCATTATTTCTCTTTTTTAAAAATTAATTTATTTGTTTTTATTTTTTTCGGCTGTGTTGGGTCTTCATTGCTGCACGCGGGCTTTCTCTAGTTGCGGTGAGTGGGGGCTACTCTTCATTGTGGTGCATGGGCTTCTCATTGTCGTGGCTTCTCTTGTTGCGGAGCACAGGCTCTAGGCATGCGGGCTTCACTAGTTGTGGCTCACGGGCTCTAGAGCGCAGGCTCAGTAGTTGTGGCACACGGGCTTAGTTGCTCCACGGCATGTGGGATCTTCGCGGGCAGGGCTCGAACCCGTGTCCCCTGCACTAGCAGGTGGATTCTTAACCACTGGGCCACCAGGGAAGCCCTGCATTATTTCTTAATTAAGATCAATATTTTAGTTGTGGAGAAGTCTTAATCATGGGAATAGAACTTGCATCTCTCTGGCTGTGTCTTACCAAGACAAGTCAAAAGCACCATCTCTCACTGGGTGGTTCACAAGCAAATAAATAAAAATAAGTTAATAACCAGGACTTTTCCCTCCATGGATCCAGCTGCCTGGCATGTCCAGGCTGGAAAGACAGTGGACACAGCTGGTAGAGTACCAAGGACCACCGCTGCGGGGGCTTGTTGCAAATTTTCTGTTTCCAGGCTGCACGAGAGTGTTGGGTGGTGGTGTGACCTGCACTTAGACTCAGCTATGTCATGAACTGACCATGACTGGGCCTGGTTCTTACTCTCCCCCACCATGTTTTCACTTCTGTGAATGGGAACAACAATGCCTGCCTTGCCCATTAATGCAGTCAACAAGTAAATATCCAACCTTGTGCCGCATGCTAGGGAAAGCACTTGAACAGCATAGAGGCTGTCTCTGGCTTCATGGAGCTAGCATCCTGGTTGAGGAGTTGGATATTAGAATCAGGAAATAAATAATGTGTGATGAGCTTTACAATGGGGAAGTACTGAGGATTATGGGAGCCTGGAGGAAGGGCACTTAAAGCAGGTGCAGAGGGTCACAGGAGGTAGCATCTAAATGGTCCCCAAAGAAGACTGGGAATTAATTGGACAAGGAGATATGAGAAGAGCATTCTGTACTGGGAAGAGCATGTATGCAGGAAGGACCTCAGTAAGAGAAAATGCAGAGTGTGTTAAGGAAAGTAAAAGACTTTCAGATGACTGGGCCTGGAAGGCATAGTGGGTAGAGAAAAAAAGAGAGCTGGAGAGAGCTGGGGCTTTAAGACAGCACGGAGCAGAGACAACTCCTGTTCCTACTATGTCTTGTTCAAATTCCTGACCCAAAGAATCCACGAGCATAATAATAACTGGTTGTTGTATGCCACGGAGTTTTGGCGTAATTTGTTATGAAGTAATGGTAACAAAGTACACATTATTTTAATGAAGTTCAGTGACATCAGAGCAATGGAAAAGTAATGCTTACAAAGCTTTGAATATCCCTCCTCTTGTGTGTTCCAAGCATCCATATTGTTGTCCCAAACGGGTGTTACTCTTAAGCTTGGTGCAGACAAGAATTTTAATCTTAAGGCATGTTTCTTTCAGAGATATCAGGGAATCTGATTTAGGCCATAGCAACTCATTAAAGTCTCCTGCTCTCTACTCGCTAACACCTAAAACTCCTAATACTTTTTCACTCTTCTGCTCCAACATAACTCTCATCCATGCTGTCTTTTCCCATCATCAATACATTTCCAGGCAACGTGTTCCTTTTATGTTGTACAATCCTGCTACGCAAAGCAGCCTTAGGAGTTCTTATTACAACATAATTGCCTTTCTTTTGATAGTCAACCCGTATATTTTTTCTTTTAATATTTAAAGCTGGAGAAGGGGAAAATGTGACCTAAGAAGAAACAAAATCTGAATAGTCCTATCTGTAAGACAACTGAATTTATAATTAAGAAAAAAAAAGTTCATTACAAGAACACTCCAGGCTCACTGGTGAATTCTATCAAAAATTTAAGGAAGAAACAATATGAACATCATATAACCTCTTTCAAAAAATAGAGGAGGAGGGATTTCATTTTATGAGGCTAGCTTATCTCTAATATCAAAACCTGACAAACACATTACAAAAGAAATACAAACCAATATCCCTTATGAACCTAGACACAAAAATCCTTAACAAAATATTAGTAAATCGGGCTTCCCTAGTGGCGCAGTGGTTGAGAGTCCGCCTGCCAATGCAGGGGATACGGGTTTGTGCCCTGGACTGGGAGGATCCCACATGCCGCGGAGCGGCTGGGCCCGTGAGCCATGGCCGCTGAGCCTGCGCATCCGGAGCCTGTGCTCCGCAACGGGAGAGGCCACAACAGTGAGAGGCCCATGTACAGCAAAAAAATAAATAAATAAAATAAAATTAGTAAATCAAATTTAACAATGTTTAAGAGGATAACGTTTCATGACGAAGTGAGGTTTATTCCAAGAATGCAAGACTTATTTTACCTTCAAAAAGTAATCAATGTATACATTAGTTATCTATTGCTACATAAAGAAATCACTCCCAAAATGCAGCATACTAAAGCAATGAACATTTATTATCTCACTGTTTCTGTGGGTGAGGAATCCTGGTGCTATTTAACTGGGTTTTCAGGTACAGGGTCTCTCATGAGGCTGTAGTCAAGGGGTCAGCCTGGATAGTCATCTCAACTGAAGACCTGACTGAGGGAGGATCTGCTTCATGATGACTCATGTGGTTCTTGGCAAGATTCAGTTCCTTATGGGCTGTTGGGACTGAAGCCCTCAGTTCTTCTCTGGCTAATGGCCAGAGGCTTCCCTCTGTTCCATGCCATGTGGACCTCTCTCTCCAGAGGGTGGCTCACAACATGGCAGCTGGCTTTCCTTGGAGCAAGTGAGTGAGGGAAGTCACCCATGATGGAAGCCACAGTCTTTTTATAACCTAATCTCAAAAGTGACAAGCCACTACTTCTGCTGTATTACATTCATTGTAAGTGAGTCACTAAGTCCAGGTCATTCTCAAGTAGAGGAAATTACAAAAAGGCATGAATACCAGGAGAAGGGGATTACTGGGGACCATGTTAGGGGCTGCAAACCACATTGTAGTTCAACCCATTAAAAAATCAGAATAAAGAACAGTAAATGTGATCATTTAATTTACGAAGAAAAGTGTTTAACAAAATTCAACATCCATTCATAATAAAAATTTTCAGCAAATTATTAATAGAAGACAACTTTCTCAACCTGATAAAAGATATCTATATAAAACCTAAAGATAACATCATACTTAAATATGAAAGAGTGAGCGCTTTCCCCCTAAGAATAGGAATAAGGCAAGGATGTTCACTCTTAACATTTCTATTCACCATAGTCCTAGAGGTCATAGCAAGTTCAATAAAGCAAGAAAAATAAATAAAAAGTAGAAATATGGGACAGGAAGAAGTGAAACCATCTCTATTTGTAGACAATATGATTGTGTATATAGAAAATCCTAAGGAATCTTTTTAAAAATTACTAAAACTAATAGATGAGTTTAGCAAAGTCACAGAATACAATGTTAATATATAGAAAAATCAGTGTTATTTTTATACTGTCACAAACAATTAGAATATAAAAATTTTTAAGGTACCACTTATAATAGCACCAAAAAACATACAATATTTAGGATAAATTTAATGAAAGATGATGTGCAATACCTCTGCAAAAAAACTACCAAAAATGCAGAGCAGATTAAAGATTAATGGACTAAAGGAGAAAAGTAACCACATGACCATTTTAATAGAGGCAGAAAAAGTCATTTAACAAATTTCAACTCATATTTATGATCAAAAATCTATTTTAGAAAACTAAAAAAAGGAACTCCTTAAATACAGCTGCCAAAAACATATATATTCAGTTATCTATGGCTGGATGACAAACTATCCCAAAACATAGTGGCTTAAAACCACAACAATTTCATGACTCTGTTGGTGCTGAATTTGGGCAGTGTTCAAAGCTGGGCCGTTTTTCCGGTCCATCTGGCATTGACTGAGGTCACTCACCTGCATTCCAACAGTAGGTGGGCTGGGTGGGAAGGCTTCATTCACCTCTGGCACCTCAGGTTCCTCCTCCTGGCCTCTCCCTCTCTGCGTGGCCTCTCATCAGCCAGTAATCTAGCCTGAGCTCCTTTACGGCACAGCGCAGCCTCCCAAGGGCATAGCAACACTTCCAGCACATTCCACTGGTCAGAGCAAGTCACAGGCCAGCCCAGAATCACCTGGAGGGGAAAACAAACTCAGCTCTTGATGGAAGGACATGATGAACGGAGTGGCAAGAATTGATGGTGACCATCTTTCAAAGTTACCTACCACAATGAATGGATGAAAAGATGAGCAAATAAGTGAGTTATAACCTTCCTTCTGATTCTTACGCTGGTTAAAGAAATGAAGAAACTAAACCCCATACTCCTGATTCTTTTTAGCCTGTCTTTCTTTAAGCAGAGAATAAACTGGTGACAGATTTTTTTATGTCTTTGCTGGTCTGTATAAATTCCAGTATGGCATTAGCTTCACATAAAATGGCTGACAACTTTTAGCATCTTCCTTTAGTGTCATTTTAGTTCCTCCTGCCCCCTCCTGCCCTCTTCTCTCATTCAGTTTCTTATTATTCTCTTCTCCCAAATTCAAACCCAGGCTACAATCTCTCATTTTGGGGTGAGGAGGCTAGTTCCACTTTGCCCACCTTACAAGACCCAAGGAAATGAGACTCTAAGTAGTAAAATGTCACCAGTCTGGGGCAATTATTTTTCAGAACTGCAACCTTCCTACATGGCCGTTAAGTTTTTATCCCCCTGGCACATCCATGTCCTCCATTTGGAAGGCAAGTTCTGGTCAAATCCAATTATTATGTGGATTTCTGGGCCTTCAGACTCAGTAGTTACTCTCTGGTTTGACTCGAATCCCCTGACCATCCTTTCATGGCTCTGTACCTAAAATATAGTCGAGCTTTTATAAAAAACTTTTATAAAAGCTTTTATAAAAACCAATAAACCCAAAGGCCCATTCTAACAAGTCAGGTGCACACAATACAAACTGTAACACAGGGGAGTATGGGAGAGCCAAGGCCCTTTCGTTTATATATATTAAAAGAACACAGCCGGGCTTCCCTGGTGGCGCAGTGGCTGAGAGTCCGCCTGCCGATGCAGGGGACACAGGTTCGTGCCCCAGTCTAGGAAGATCCCACATGCCACGGAGTGGCTAGGCCCGTGAGCCATGGCCACTGAGCCTGCGTGTCCGGAGCCTGTGCTCCGCAACGGGAGAGGCCACAACAGTGAGAGGCCCGCGTACTGCAAAAAAAAAAAAAAGAACACAGCCTGTTCCAGGAAGCCAGTGACTCAAAATCATTGCAGAAACCAACGCAGAATTCCTTCCATGTATAGGATTTTTCTTCCTTAAAAGGCAGTGTATAAAAGGGAACAAACTAGCAATATTTCCTGGAATTTGGAGGCCAGACAATGCCTCAATGTTTCTTTATCATGGGCATTCTGGAGAAAGTCCCTCAGTGCTGGAGGGGAGGAAGAGAACACCCCGGGAGCCATGCTTGCCCACAGCATTTCAGCAGATACTGGAGACTGGCAACACAGATTGTAATATATTACTTTGAGGAGAATGTGTGTGTGTGTGTGTGTGTGTGTGTGTGTGTGTGTACGTGTGCACCCTGGTGCCCATGGCTTTAATAATGACCTCATTCCTTTCTCTTTTAAAAAAGAGAAAAAATACATAATTTGAGAGCTCGAAGAGACATTTGAGACACACCACCTCATTAACAAATGAGTAAACAAAGGCCAGAGAAATAGAGTAACTCACCTGAGGTCACACAGCTGATTGGAACCAGGGCAAGAACACAAGGCAGGTCTCCAGTCTTCTAGCTGGAGAGTTTGTGCATCACTTAAATATAGGTGGACACTTACTAACACATCACTATGTACTTAGGTACAGGGAATTTGATCAAAATGAGCTTAAGTGTGCAGACTCTAGACGATGCTATTCGATACAGTAGGCACCGCACATGTGGCTTCTGAGCACTTGAACTGTGGCTAGAAACACTGAGCAACCAAATTGTAAATTTTATTTAACTTTAATTTATTTAAATGTGAATGCAAAAACCACTACTTGATTCAGTAACTGGGAAACTTTAAGTCTATTTGGAACAACTTGAGTATGTGTATCTATATATAAATTTTATGAAATATAAAATACAGATCAAGTATTTCCAATATGGTGACTGAATTGAGATGTACTCTAAGTATAAAAGATATATTAGATTTCAAAGACTTAGTATAAAAAATGTAAAATATATCATTAGTAATTTTTCTGTTGACATGTTGAAATAATCTTCTGGATACATTGGGTTAAATAAAATATATTAATTTCACCTACTTTTTAAATGTAGCTACTAAAAGAGTAAAACTGCATATGTGGCTTGCATTATGTTTCTGTTGGACAATCTAGAGTCAAACTGTCCACACTGAAATTGCTGCTCCACTATATTCCCAGCTCTGTGGCCTTGGGAAGATTATTGGGTAGCTTTGAGAAGCAATTGTCTTCTCTGAAAAATGAAAGACAGAAAGGCGTGAGGATATCTTTCCCCTTTCTTTTCCTGTTTTTGGCCCTCACTGTGTGATGACATGGTGTTTGGGGCAATGGCAGCCACTTTTAAATGATAGGGAGAAATGTGGCCAATATACAAAGCGCACAACAGCCACTCAAGAAGGGCTAGCTGAGTAAATGACATAAGTAAAATTTCCTGGCATGTGGTTGGGTTTAAGAATCCATCATTCCCTCTCTTGCTTCTTTGCCCCCACATCCCGAACACTCTTTCCCCGTGATCTCTCCTTGTCTGCTCCTGAAAAACACATCTAAGCAGATGTAATCCAGGGCAGACACATGTGTTATTTGCATATGATTTGCCAAAATTTGTGTGTAATTGGCTTCTGTCTACAGAATCTGATCTCTGGCTATTTGATTTTAATGCTGAAATTAAGATATACAGGAGGGTCATTCCCTCTGCCTCCCTCAATCTATCTTTCTACTCTTCCTTCCCAGCTGGCAGCGTTGCCCTGGTAAGTGGGGGGTCAGAGGTCTCTAAGGGGTGAGGAGATGCTAGATGAGAGGGGCAATGGGCCAGGAATGGGACACTTTGCTTTTATAACACGAGGAGCAGCATGAGTGTAAAGGGTCCCGACCAGGCTAAGGGCAAGGGTATCCTTGTGATGTGGCTGGACTCTGCTGATCTGGGCCTGGAAGTCGGTCCTCCCAAAGCTTTGAGCTGATGGGACTTTGAGGGTAAGAAGAGATCAGGGCTGAGGGAGGTGGGGTGATATCCTACGGGGAAAACAAGAGCACATAATAGAGACTGGGAATCCAACAGGAATCGGGGCCAGAGGTGAGCAGGAGAAATGTGAATGCCCCAATGCCCAGAGGTGTTTCAGAGACATCAGGGTGTCTATGATAAATAGGGCAGATTTCCAAGGTGATTTTAATAAAACTTAATAAAATCCAAAATGACAAGTTGATGCCTGCACATTTAAGGATTCGGGGAGGGGCAGACTGATCTGTTAGTTACAGCGGGTCTCCCAAACTGTGGATTCCGATCTAGCTGCTGACACCTTCCTCCTAAGCATGGCACCCCACCCATCACTCTCATCCATCCCCTCTGGAGACAGCCAGCCCCTCCCATCTACTTGTCCCCCCAGGTCTACCCAGCATCTTCCATCACCCTCATTCCCTCTGGGACCACCCAGGACCTCCCTTTCCCACCACGGTTGTCTCAGGCTTCATGATCACTGTCCAAGAGTTAGGCAGAGAATCTGGGACAGGGCATGGAGTTTGGACCTGCACATTTAGGCCCACACAGCACGCATGATCTCATGCACAGACGGACACAGTTGCATTTTAGCAAGTCATACCCAGATAGCATGATGTCCTAGGTAGAGTTTGCTATTCTCCAAATAAGAAATACCATGAACTTCACACTTTGCCTCGCCAGCCTGCAAGGTGCCAGACAGATGCTTCCCTGATGCTAAAGATGGTCACCACGAGCCCAAACACTCCTATGCTTAGCTTACATTTTCTGCCTGGCATCTAGAAAATACTTCATGCAAATCAGCCCTCTCAAGGAGGCTGAAGACCCTCAGGTGACATTTTAAAGCAGTTGTGCTCTAAAGTAGCTTTGAATATGAAAAGGAGAAAAAAAAAAACCTCACAAAAAGTATTTTCAGCTCCTGTGGTTAGTTCCCAAATACCAGTACTCTAAAAATTACACAAGAATCACCTTGAGAGGTGTTTAAAAATATGGATGCCAGGTTTTCAGCCCCAGGGATTTTGATTCCACACGTCTTGTGTGAGTCCCAACACCTGTGTTACTAGGATTTTGATATGCAGCCAGGGCTGAAGCCCACTGACTTGGACCATCAAAGAAAGGTGATGATCTGTACTTGAGTCTGTTGCCACCTGGGTATCACTTGCAATTGGGCAAGGATCTCTGGAAACAAGGTTCCCAGGTAGGGAAGGGTTGTATCTCCATCCAAACAGTATGCAGATTTGTCAGGAGGCAACAACTTGATCTAAAGTTTCAGTAAAGGGGGTAGCTTAAGCAGGCATACCTAATCGTCCACCTATTTGAGACATAACCATTTATCTTCCTTCCTGTGGGACTTTTGATATAAGGAGAGCTTATCTGCCCACCTCGTCCCCAGCCATTTGGACATTTGATTTTTCATTAACTGTAATGAGTAAAATTAATAATGAAGCCCGTGGTGCAGGAAAATTTATGTTTCTTGTACACGAACCTTGTCGAAACAGGTACCAGGCGTTCTAAGGAAGACCTAGGATTTATGTCAAATTCCTTATTAAAGTGTAAGAGGAGAAACAAAGTCTGTACGTTTTGTGTTTTGTCTAAAACTGTGAGGCCTCCTCACTGCTGCCTGGGTTGTTACCATGCTCAGATAAGAAGGTTGCCCACTCCTGCCGCTGCTCAGCCCACTTTAATTATTTTTACCCTCAGTCCCCAACATCCCTTTAAACCATTCTTCTCTGCCCAGATAGACTGTTACACCTGTCTTTGCAATTCTGGGAGAGACGCTTTGAAGTGCCTTTTCAAAATCCCTTGTTAATGATCTGGTAATTATTGTGGTGACTTTTCAATGAAGTGTGAAGTGCTCAGCTGGCTGTCAGCTAAGAGAATCCCCAGGCACCTGGAAAGAGGGACACGGGAAGGGAGAAAGCAGGGGAAACACCCTGAGCCTAGGTCTGTCCCAAAGTTACAGGGGCAGCCCCATCGGGCCAGAGAAGGGCCCTGCCTGAGGCTGGCAAGGCCACCAGGAGCTCCTGTTGGCAGATGAGAGCTCTTCGAGTCCTGGGAACAGTCTGACTATAGAACCTGGGGAAACTATATAAATGCCCCGCAAATCCCCAGCAGTACCCTAGTGGGCAATGCCACGTCCCACGGCTGGCTGCAGGGAGGAGCCACACTCCTGCACTCAGACGACAATACTGTCCTCGGTGCCCCTGCCCCAGTGGAGTGCCTCCCTTCCCTTCACAATCCACATCCATTTTAAGCCATCAGGGCTGCTGTCCAGAGAGGCCCTGCAAGAGCTATCGATGCTTTTCCTCCTGTCCTTCAGATCCCAGCAGCCAGTGGGGACCAAATGTGGTCCAGCTGTGCTGGGCACTCCCCACATCTGGAAGCCCAGTATGCAACCCATCTCCACACCTGTGCTCCCCAACATCCCGCTTCCACTTGTCAGAGTAAAAGGAGCACCCCAGGGACTGAGACAGCGTGTTGGATCTCTCACAGCCTGACGACCCCTCATAACCAAAGAGGCTGCCGCACGCATCAAGGCGTCCTAACTGGCCCAAGTTCTCGCAACATCCGAGCTGGCCCTTTATCCCCCTTACCCCACAAAAGGAAGACAGTCCCAATGAAGAGGAGAAGTGCCAGCCCTGAGGACACATTTGACTGTGGAATCTTAAGGAGCCAAGGACATCATCTGGTGCAGGCCCCTCGTTTTACCAATGAGACACTGGAACTGAAGAAGGTGACGTGATGTGCTCAAGATGGAAGGCTCACCAGCCAACACCAGGGCAGGACTAGAACCAGGTGCCCTGGGGCTTCCCCACCTCCCGTGGCTTTTCCGTCAGTGCCCACCATGAGTCTGGGGTGACTTCATATTTTCACGTGCTGACTTGGCCTGGCTCCCCTTCCTCCACCAGCAGACAGCTGTGTCCCTGGTCATCTCTGACATGCGCTTGGTACAGTGGTGATTGAGTAGAGCTGCCAGTGAGTTGACTGGTCCCTGACCTGGCTTCTGGGGCCGGACTCCAACCTCTGCTGGCCCAGTCCTGCTCCCAACACTGCTCCCCATCCTGGCACCTTCTCTGGCCTGGATACCATGGAAGTTGCCCTGGTTAGTCGCTGGAAATCATCTTTCCAAACCATGGAAAGATCTGGATCTCTTTAGTTAAGCAAATCCAGATGATGGGCAGTCTGGGATCCCCTTCTCTGCTTCTCTGGAGAAAACTGGGAAGCAGATGCCCCTGGCATAAACATTTTTATGTAACGTTTTCTATCTCCAGGAATAGTACTCTAATAATATGTGACAAGATGGAGCAAACACTGTTCACAAAATTCCTCTTAGGGAGAGTATTCTATGTGTTCAAAAGAAATGCTCCAAGTCAGTGGTTCTCAAAGTGTGTCCGCAGACCAGCAGCCTCAGCATCACCTGGAAATCGTCAGGGGTCTTGTTAGAGATGCAGATTCTCAGGCCCCACCCTGCATTGCTGCATCAGAACCACTAGGGTGGGCCCTCCAGGGGATTCAGGAGCAGTTACAGTCTGGAAAGCCAATTTTGGTGGAAATCGGGAAGCTCCAGAACATGCTCCAGTAGCAAAATCCAGGGCTCAATGGCCTTGTAAGAAGGAAGGGTCTGGTTCCCTGCATGGCTCAGGTCAGGGGAGTCCCAGGAAAGATTGGGAGGTAGGATCCAGGGAAGAACTGGATTGCTCTTTACAATAGAAGGGAAGGACTTCTGAGGTCCCCTGAGGAAATCTAGGGGAGAGGAGAGTGAAGACAGTGAGGCTGGGTGCTATGTGGGAAAAAGGAAGAGAGAGTGAGACCCCCATAACAGGGAGTATCTCAAGACATTGTCGGTGGTATCACGAGCCTTATGCAATGTGCTCTCTCCCTAAACTGCACAAAGCATCGGTGAAGGTTATGCAAATAACCAAAGTTCTGGGGGTTCTACACTCTGGACACCATGAGAGGAGCTAAAGTCTGCATGATGGTCTCAATGCCACACTCAGCAGAAAACTCTCGTAAAGAGAATTGTCACGGCTGCGTACTCTTTCATAAGGAGAACATTTCTCTATTTCCTAGCCATCCCCTTACTGGGGGGCATTTTGTTGGTTTCCAATTTTTCACCATCATAAACAACATGATAAATGTCTTGGAGCTACAAACTTTCTCTTTATTCACGATTATGACCTTGGAACACAGATTCACAAATGCTGAGCGATTCAGTTCAAATGCTAATTATATAGAGAACAGAAATTTCCCCTGAGATTGAGCAGGGGAGGGAGTGGTGCTCATTTATGAATATGATTAAGGAGAGAAAAAAGTGTGTTCTTTCTTTGAGAGAATTAGAGGGGTTCAAAGAGTAGAGATGGCATTCTGGGGGCTGTGAGAAAAGGGAGTAGAGGGGCTTCCCAGTAAGATTAAAGCAGTGCTAAAGCTGAGGGTGTTTTGAGTGATAACAAGAGGGCTGACAGATAGCTGCTGCATGTATTTGGTTGCATGTGTCAGACACGCAACTCTAGCCTGCTTCCAGTTTCACAACTGTGCTTTTAAGCTCACAATCTGGTCAGAACAGGGGCAGTGCAGGCTTCAAGTCCTGCTAGATCAAGGGTCACAAATGATAACAACAAGCCTTCCGGCATCTCTCAGAAACTGCTATTGGTTATTCCTTCCTACTGTAAACAGGCTTTCTGTGTGCAGGGAGAGGAGAAATGGGCAGGGGGTGGAGGAAGGAGTGGGCAGAGCTGCAGACAACTCCAGTATTCCTTCATCCCAGCCAGACATGCCAGAGGAAAGAGATGCCTTCTCTCCTCCAGCTTCATGTATCAAATCCCAAGGATGGTCTCTGATTGGCTGGCTTGGGTCACATGCTCCCGGGGCAAATCATTAGGGTTAGGTGGCTGGGGCACTATGATTGGTTAGGCCTGGGTCACATGTTCATCACTGAAACCAGGGTCCAGGTACTCTAACTGGTAGCACCACCAAGACCATATGGATTTAGGGAGCAGCAGATACCCAAGAGAAAGGAAGGTCCTTTCCTGAAGAAACAGGCAGACAAAACCAGATATTCACTATCTGTATTCCTTCATACCCTGGCAGCTACTGTTAGTCCATCACAGTATTTCCCCCTTGAGCCAAGATTCAGCCTCAGAATCCTTCTGAACACAGCACTCAGGTAATGACTTCCAGCCAATCCAAGCTAGCCTACAAGATAAAAGTGATCTGCCATTTTGAGGCTTAAAACAAGATGCCAGATCATTGATGAACAAGAGACTAAAGTGAACTGGATTTAAGAAAGGTGTAAGCCACAGGGGTCAGTTCAGAACCCTAATGGGTCCCCTCTGGGAGATGCCTGCTCAGGGGACTGTAGGTGACTGCAGGTATCAGTCTCTGTGACAGTGAGATGGTCGGGCCCTGGTGGAGCATGGGACATTGTGAGACTGTCTGCCTATGGGAAGCCAAATGTGTTTCCTTTCCATTACTGTCACTGAAAAGCGAGTCGCAAGTGGGCAGCGTGGGAAATCTCTGAGCTTCACTCATTAGATTTCCACAGGACTTTGGCTTTAAGAGAAAACTGATCCCTACCACCTGTGTGCTCCACTGCTTAGTCAGCAGCCAGCCAGAGAGGGCGATACCTGCTGGGCTAGGGTGGACAGGGCTGGAACCACAGGCCCAGTTCCAGGGTAGCACTGGGTTCTCCCATGGAGGGGCTCACAGCTCACATCTCCAAAGTGCACAGGGCAAAGCAAACTGAGGCACCATCAAAATGAAGACTGCCATTGAGGGGGACAGCCTGGATGGTGAGGACAGGGCACAGCCAGCTCTGGGTGACCCTGGTACATAGCTTCAAGCAGGCAGTCACCTGGGGATTCTCATACCATGCAAAGGACTGCAGGAGTTTGGCCAACAGCCCGGGTACCAGGAAGAAGAATGACCTGATGGCCTCACTTGGGACAGTGGGCTCCAAGTTCCTGCCTATTCCCATGGACTCCTTCAGGACTTAAGGGTGGGGTTGGTTCAGCCTGGGCTTCCACTCACATCGGGGTCTCCTGGGGCCTGACCCAGGTTCTCAGCAGAGCTGGAAGGAGAAAGGCTTAATTGCATCAGAATGGAAGCTGGCCAAGTGTGCTGACACTTTCAGCCCATGCAATCAATCCTCCATCGTGTAAATAGAGTTAGGAGTGTGATTCTGGCAATTATAAAGCCCATTATTTTCCTCTTCTTCTCTAAGTAAATTAGAAAGGCTCTTTGCTCTCACTTTGCAACTGGACCTCATTTTTAAAGTGCAGCTGTAAAAGCACTGCAACAGACTGTACTTAGAGAGGTGCCATGTTTGATGGCCAGTTGGCCATGGGTTGTGGCTTCCAGCCCCGGTTTTGCTGCCAACCAGACTGTGATCTTTGGTGAGGCCAGCAGCCATCTCTGGGCCTTGGTTTCCCCATTTATAAAACGAGGAGCTTGGACTAGGTGGCCTCTGCGATCCCTTCCAACTCTCATGGCCACAGGAATCCGAGTGTGCTTGATTACTAGGGATGGCTCCGGGTAGACAGGAATGTACACTAGCTTCTTTTAAGCCAGGAGCCATCCCTCTTTCTTTATTTTCCACATACAATGATGAACCCCTGCAGGTGCAAATACATCCATTTCCACAGCAGTGTAAGGAGAGAGGAAGAGCTGCGTGCCCATGTTTCTGGAATCCAAAGTGCTAGTCACTCTCACTGAATGCTGTTTTGCAATAAGAATCCCATTTAACCCTTAGAAGAGAGCAGCTCTTAGGCCCATTTCACAGACAAGAAAACCGAGACACAGTAAAGTAGTGCATCCAGTCTAGGTCTACCCAGCTCCGAAGGCCATGTTCATAGTCACAACTCTCTCAAATCCCCAAATCTGGGGACTTTCGTAGAGAAAGAATGGGTAGACCAAGAGGCCAACTCAACACGAAGGCAATGCCAGGCAGGACCCCTGAGTGACAGGACATGCCCAGGCAAGTGGCAGATGTCCCCCTGCATGTGGGGCCAGTAGATCCAGCAGGAAGGGGGCGCAGTGAGAAGGCATGAAAGATTTTGACAAATGTGTTCCAATGTTCCTGGCTCTCTCCAAATGGGCTCTTGCTTCCTCCGTCTCCTCCCTACCTCTGGAAACGGAACACCAACGATTTCACTTGAAGGGAGTGTTTGGTGCTGTTTTAAAGCAGCACGAAGTAAATTTTTATGACGCTGGTTACTGCTTGATGGGGAACATTTCAGCTGCCTTGGCTCTGATGACCCAGCTCTGTCTCCCATATTTGCCATACTGAAATTCTCAGAATTTACACTTATAAATGTTAAATGACATTTTAATTTTTTATAAGGTGGATACAAGAACAACAAAATAGGGCTTCCCTGGTGGCGCAGTGGTTGAGAGTCTGCCTGCCGATGCAGGGGACACGGGTTCGTGCCCTGGTTCGGGAAGATCCCACATGCCGCGGAGAGGCTGGGCCCGTGAGCCATGGCCGCTGAGCCTGCACGTCCGGAGCCTGTGCTCCGCAACTGTAGAGGCCACAACAGTGAGAGGCCCGCGTACCGCAAAAAAAAAAAAAAAACAACAAAATATCATTTGCTTTAAGGGTTGTCTTTCCAAAAGAAATTACTTTAAGCAGCACCAAAGTTTTAGAAATGCACATCACCATATTACCAAAAAAAAAAAAAGTTTTTAAAAGATAATTTCAGTCAGTTTGCCTGACAGATGCTCACCCTGGAAATAAGTATTTAATGGTGGTTTTTTCACAGAAACTATTCTGCTATCCCCATCAATGGGGTTTAGTCAATACCTCTTGAATATTTCACCAAGTAACTTGTGAATACATTATCTTAGAATCCATCAACGTCATACCTGAAAGCTCTCAGGTATCTCAGGAGCTCCAGGCTGGATGTCTGCGCAGCTGAGCAGTCCCTGCTGAATCCCAGGTTCCTGACCAGCACTTACTGAGTACCAGGAGCCCTGATGGCCCTGGAGGTAGAGCAACAGGCATGGGGAATCCAGGGCTCCATCCATAAGGATGCACCAGATTGGGAAAACATCCTCCAGAATTTCAGTATTGGTGGAATTTATGAACTGGGACTGAGTGTAGGCTAGATATAATTGGAATGCTAAAGAGATGCAGATGACCCATCCTTTGCCAACTGCCCCAGACATCCTGCACCTGCTTCCTCATCATTAAAACAGGACAATAACCTCCAACTCACAAGGCTGTCGGTGATGGCAGAGACCATTTAGCAGGGCTGTGATTAAGAACACCGTTGTCAGATGAGGTTTGGATTTTGGTTCCACCACTGTGATTCTGCATAAGTGACTTAATCCCTCGAGGCTCCGTTTACCTCATCTGTAAAATGGTCACAGTAATCTCTTTCTCAGGAGACTACGGCGGGGATGCATTTCAAGTGGTTGACACAGTGCCTGGAGCACAGTAAGTGTCTGTCAAGGGACAGTTATCATCTGGTGAAGGTACCAATGCTAGGCCAAACCCAAAAGAGGGTCTCACTTGGCAGGATTTCTCTCCCCTTCAAATTATTTCACATATGTTATCACCTGGGCACCATTTTCTTCCTCACATTCTCTCTTAGATACTCTCCATCTTCCTATAACAGCACAAGCTTCTTATTGCCTCAAAAAGTCTTCGCTGAGATCTTACCAGAAGCCCAGCATGATGTCTGGGTCTCTGGACAGAAAAGAAATACCAGCAGTGGCCCTGCCCACCATGCACAGAGGATATCCATAAGCAAACAATGAATGCACCAGGCTGAATTGTCTTAGTAACAGCTTGAGCTGGCCACAGCAGCCTTGTCCCAAGGCAGCCCACGATTAATTGCCAAATGAATTGTGTGGGCTATAATTGTTGCCAGAAGTATGCAGAGGGAAATCTCCCTTCTGACCACAGTGATCAGGAAGAATAAACATCCACACCCTGGAGATCTGGCTGAGCCACCCGGTGAGGTCACGAAGCAGCCTGGAAGCAGAGGGCACAGGACTGGTCAGGCTCGAATCACCTGAACACTGGGGGCCCCCAGCCCTCCCCCAGTGCCTGGTACAAAGGCCCAGCTCTTCAGCAGCTCCTGCAGTCAAGTTTCCCATCTGAGGAATGGGATTTCGCAGGGGGACTGGAATGAAAAGAATTCTTCCCCTATTTCCTAGTGCCCCCCCACCAAAACACATGCCAACCCAACTACCACAGCCTTCACCAGTGACTCTGGTATAGCTGAACCACTGGTTTCTAAGCCCCTCTTTCCTCTGTCCTATTTTTACGATTCTTTTGTAGTTCTTGCTTACTTCTCAGTCTACAGCGTGTGGTAATCATATCTAACAAATTACTGTACCTGTGGCACTCTGAGGTCGTTAGATGAAAGGAATTCAAATAACCCAGGGAGATCTTTCTGTTAATTATAACTTCAGTAGGCAGCATAAGGAAAAATTAGCTAACACCGGGGAAGGACACAGGAAATGAAAAGAATGAAACAACTGGGTATCATTACTAATTATTTTCTTTGAAGTCCTCATGATTGTTTTCTAACAATACAGTCCATGTAGAAGAACTTGCTATTTGTATTTTATAGACAAAACAGAGATTTATCCAAGTCTTCCATTCATGTGATAAAAATGATAGGACTTGAGGAGATGGAAGGAGTCTCGTTTGCCTTTCTTCCTTAGATAGAAGGGAAGTCTGGGCTCATCTGGGATGTTCTTCCTAGTCATTCAGCTTGCCCTGACTCATGTCCCTCAGTGCTGCTGGGTGTCAGGGTTTGCGAGATCAATTCAGTCTTCCAGGCCAAACTCTGTCGTGCCAGGTGGTTCCCCATGGGACCTGGCTCCTCCACCAGTCCCGGGCAGGGCAGGGCCAGGTGAGGGGCTCCCGGCCTGCAGGCTGGTAGGGGCTACGTGAGTCTTGTTGCTGTGGAACTGGCGTGGCTCTGTCCATCTCAATTCCCTGACCGCTCCCCGACACCCTGCCTGCTGCGTTGGCCCAGTCTATTAAATTCACTCACTCATTCATCAGCTAGTTATTGAACCCCTACTATATGCCACGCACTGTTCCATTGAACAAAACAGATAAAGCCCTGCTTTGAGGCAGCAAGCATTCCAAAGAAGGGATAGACATTAAACAAAGAAGAAAAACCTACGGTGTGACGGCTGACGATAAGTACCAGGAAGACACGGAACAATGCACAAGAGGTTGGAGAGGGATGGGGATGCTGGGAATGGGTGCTGTTTTACAGGAATGGTCCGGAAAGGCCTCTCTGGGGAAGCTGACATCTTAACAGAGATCTGTGGGAAGGGAGGGAGCAAGCAAGATAGCTATCAGAAAGAATGGCATCCTAGGCAGAGGAAACAGCATGGGCAAAGGCTCTGCGTCTGGATTTGCTTGCTGTGTTCCAGGAATAGCAAGGAGGAAGGCAGTATGCCTGGAACAGAGCCGGTGAGGGAAAGGGAAAGCGGTAGGAGATGGATCAGAGAAGGGACCAGGAGCCAGACAACT
Source organism: Phocoena sinus (assembly GCF_008692025.1). Classification (NCBI taxonomy): domain Eukaryota; kingdom Metazoa; phylum Chordata; class Mammalia; order Artiodactyla; family Phocoenidae; genus Phocoena; species Phocoena sinus. The sequence goes on from NC_045773.1 coordinate 42,281,505, forward strand.
TAACCAGGTCTCCGCCTGTAGCTTGGGCAGAATTCTTAACCAGCAACTGCATGTTGAGTGCCCTATGCTCCTGGCTGGACCCCAGATCCCCTCTGGGCTGAAGGGAAGAACACAAAGTGATAATGGCTGTAAAAGGTAGTGGGACTTCAATTTTTTTTTTTTTAAGTATTAGTTGCATATTTAGAGAATACAAAGATTGCAGAAAAGAATAATGATGCAGATGCAGAGAAGTAAAGAATCAGGCATCCGGGATTCTAATGGTTTCCTCCACTGTTTTCCAATCTTTGTCTAATGCTGTTATAATATGCTGGTTATATATATATCTTTAAAAAGAAACTCGACCAAAAGTTTGTATCAAAATGAAATTAGAATTACACCATATATTCTTTTAACTTATGCACAGACTTTGGAACCCAACCTCAGTAAGACAAGACACAACTAGTTCTTTGAAAGGCACAAAAACTTTCGAGTCAGTGGAGACTGGACTGATATTCCGGTTTTGCCACCAGTTGCTGTGGGGCCTCAGGTGGGTTACTCACGCTCTTTGAGCCTCAGTTTTTTCACTGTAAAATAGGTATCACATCCATAGGATTGTTGAAAAGAGTAGAGATGATGTGTGTAAAACACCTGGCATGTGGAAAGTACTAAATAAATGGTGGCTGGTCAGAGCTATTAGCAAACAGGCAAATTTGTCCAATCAACAAACACAGCCTCTCGAGACCCTGTGCTCAAGTGCTTCTGCCATTGCTGGTAACACAGAAGTAAACAAGACCGAAAACAACGTAATTTTATCTTATCTTCCCAAATTCCAATTGCCCCTAAAGACAGCAAATCAATCTAGAACTGTGGTTGTCCCTCTGAACGAGGGTAAGGTTTTGGAGTCCTACACGTGCTGGAAAAGTGGGCAGAATTCAGGTTCCTAGGACGCAGGGCAACGGTGGCACAGCTTTGCAGCGAACTATTTGGCTCCCCAAGTGGCTCTGTGTCTTCTTCCTTTGCTGCTGCCTCCCTGCTGCTCAAAGCCAGGAAGCTCCCACCTCTGGCTGAAACCCTAGAGAGCATCACTTACTGTCAAAGACAGTGGACTCAAAACCCACCCCTTGAAGACTGGGCCTCTCTCAGCCCTGAAGATTACCTGAGGCCCCTGTTCTTGGGCTGTTCACCAGCCACATGGCTCAGATTAAAACAGCTCTGCCATATCAGACAATAAATTCTGTTCCTGACATGCAAGTCTGAAGGGAAAACTAACTTTTAATAAAAGCACGAAAATTCACATTGTTCTCTCTGGTAGTTTGCTTCCCAGCAGAAAAGTGACGAAGGCTTAAACAAAAGGGAGTCCCATCCCCTCAAGGAAATTCATCATTTCTGTAGAAACCAAGGGTCATTCCAGACAGCCAGCTCGGGCTAGACTGATAGGAACTACATCTCATCAGCCAACGCATGAGCACCTCTGTGAACAGATGGACAGACACTGGGTTGAGTGCACTGATCACAGCAACCCCGCAAGGCAGGTACCACTGGCCCCACTGTTCAGATTGGGAAGCCAAGGCCAAGTCAGAATAATAACTTGCCCAAGTGGAAAGAAGGCAGTTAGGTTTGCGACCTATATTTTGGAGCTGTTTTTACATCTTCCTCAACCTGGTTTGACTTACTGTTAGAAACAATGGATAACTCTGCCAGAAATGTAATCAGCCACCAAGCCTAGCAATGTAGTTCTGTTCAGGAAACGGAGCTGGTTTAGACGGAGTGCCATTTTGGTGATGGCCTGTGTCTGCTCTCTCCACCCCTTCCCTCTCAGACTCAGGAATAGCTGGTGCTCACGGAGCACACTGGCTTCAAACCACAGGGGTATTCTCTTGGAGCAGCATCAGTGAATTTTTCTTACCAAGTGTAAAAGGCCAAACTGCTAGGAAAGTGTTTTTTAAAATATAAATCTGATCTTGGCACGTTATTCTCGACAGGCCTTCCTCCACTTAATATCCTAACGGAGATGAATCTTCCCTTGAACAGACTCTACATACAAATCTTTCATAAATACGTGCTCATTGGACTTGCCAGACAGGGCCTTGCACATGAGGAGCTGTTTCCTGGAAGTGAAAGTCCCTATCAGGAAACCCCAGAGCTGCAAGGTTATGGGGCTCACATTCCCACCCGACCCTCTCAACCCCAACTCCATAGAGTTCTTGGAATTTTGGGGTTTGCTTGCTGTGAGAATACCAAGTGGATCTATTGTGTTGGAGGTACATTAAAAACCCGCCAAACTCTCCGGACCTAAGAGTCACTCGTGGCCAGGAGTTCTGGTTCTGGCTCTTGGGGTGGCCTGGGGAAGTCTTTCCCCCTATCTCCGCCTCAGTTTTACCTTCTGTAAAAGGAGCGAGGTCCAGGTGAGCACTAAGGTGAGACATCTCAGGCCCGCCTCAGGCGTGACAAAAGCCTCCCTCCGAGGACGCCATTCCCTCAAAGTGCCTTCGCCGCTTGGAGTTGGACTCCGGCGGTGTGGCGGGGCCGCCAGGGCGCGTCCGCAAGCTTCGCGAGCCGGGCCAAGCCACCCCACCCCAAACTATCGGAAAACAGCCACAGAAGCGACCGTCCAGGCCCACGCGCAGGCCTCGGAGTCCCACCCCCGCACGCTGCCTACACCCCTCCCGGCCCGCCCGACCACGCCCCCGCTCCCGCCGTGGCGCGTGCAACCCCGCCCTCCCCGGAGTCTCCGAGCCTAGCGGGCGGAGGGCGGGGCGGGATGGGGCGAGGCGCGCGGGAGGCGGAGCCGAGTCGGGGAATCCTGCTCCCGGCTAGCGCAGGGCCCAGCAGAAGCGCCTGGCCGTCCGAGGGCTCCCGCGTCGGGGGCGGCGGGGAACCCCAGACACCAACGGGCCGGGAGGGAAACGCGCCAAGCGAGCCGCCGCCACCGCCTCCGCGCCGCCCCCGTGGGCTGAGGGGGGCCCGACGCGTCTTCACTCCGCCCGCCGCCAGTCCCCGCGGTCCCGCCGTCCGCTCGCCGGCTCGTCTCCCGCGCGCCATGCAGCCACCGCCTGCCCTGCGCGCGTAGGCGCCCGCCACAGGCCATGCTGCCCCTGCTCGCCGCGCTGCTGGCCGCCGCCTGCCCGCTGCCGCCCGCCCGCGGCGGGGCCGCGGACGCGCCGGGCCTCCTCGGGGCGCCCCTCAACGCCTCGGTCAACGCGTCGTCTGCGGACGAGCCTGCCGCCCCGCGGCTGCTGGCCTCGGCTGCGCCCGGGGCCCCCGAGCGCCCCGGCCCGGAGGAGGAGGCGGCGGCGCCGTGCAACATCAGCGTGCAGCGACAGATGCTGAGCTCGCTGCTCGTGCGTTGGGGCCGCCCGCGGGGCTTCCAGTGCGACCTGCTCCTCTTCTCCACCAACGCGCATGGCCGCGCCTTCTTCGCCGCCGCCTTCCACCGAGTCGGGCCGCCGCTACTTATCGAGCACCTAGGGCTGGCGGCGGGCGGCGCGCAGCAGGACCTGCGCCTCTGCGTGGGCTGCGGCTGGGTGCGCGGCCGCCGCCCCGGCCGCCTCCGGCCCGCCGGCGCCACCGCCGGGACGCCCACCGCGCTGCCCGCCTACCCCGCAGCCGAGCCCCCCGGGCCGCTGTGGCTGCAGGGAGAGCCGCTGCATTTCTGCTGCCTGGACTTCAGCCTGGAGGAGCTGCAGGGCGAGCCGGGCTGGCGGCTGAACCGAAAGCCCATCGAGTCCACGCTGGTGGCCTGCTTCATGACCCTGGTCATCGTCGTGTGGAGCGTGGCCGCCCTCATCTGGCCGGTGCCCATCATCGCCGGCTTCCTGCCCAACGGCATGGAGCAGCGCCGGACCGCCGCCGCCGCCGCCGCCCCCGCCGCCGTACCCGCTGGGACCACCACCGCCGCCGCCGCCGCCGCCGCAGCCGCTGCCGCAGCCGCGGCCGTCACCTCGGGGGCGGCGACCAAGTGACCCGCCCCACTCCTCCCCTTGTCCTCCCTATGTCCGCGCTCTCGGTGCCTTTCCCGCCGGGAGACTCGGCCGGTGTGCTTCGTGCAGTAGTGACCGTTAGTTCTTCCGGGGAGGGGTCCACGGAAGAGGCCCCAGCGTGTGGGAAAAGCCAGGTTTGTGCCGCGCTTCTGGCTCCGAAAAGCAGATGCAAGCCCTTGCCCTGTAGGGTGAGATCCGCAGCTTGGAAGACGGAGAGGAGGGAAATGGGGCCCTTTCCCCTCTTTGCGTCCCCCTGCCCTCCTTCCTCCCCGCACCCACGTGCCCATGGCAGAAAATGACCAAATCCTGTGTATTTGTTTTATATATTTAATAACTGTTTTAAATGAAAGTTTTAGTAAAAAAAATCAAATTGCTATTGCTGTAGTAAGGGAAGCTCTTTGTATCTGAACATAGTATTTGAAGTTTGTTGTTTTTTAATTTATTTAAAAGGGGGAGGAGGCATGGGAATGATTTAACACTGATATATTGTTACCGCTGAAAATGAACTTTATTAACCTTTTTCCAAGTCGGTCTATCCAGTGACGTGGCCAGATGGGCGTTTCTTCTTGTACTTATGTGTTTTTTTGGCTTTTAATACAGACATTTTCCTCCAGAGATGCGTATGGGTCTTTATTTGATTCGGAAAAGGAATCCAAGAATTACAAGATGATTCCCTGAAACGTGAGGAAGGGAATCTTCAGAAAGTGAGAGAAGGGCTAACTCTGTCTCCCTTACCTGTCTGGGAGAGGCGGGAGATGGAAACCATACTACTGACCCTAATGGCAGTGTTTTTGCCTCTCACCACGCGGCCACCCCCACCCCTCAGCCTCACTGACACCCGTCACAGCGGCATACAGGGTTTTATGTGATTTATCTTTTTACGCATTTCCCTCAGGCCCTGCAAAACACCAAGTTAAGTGCCAAAATGGTGAAATCGGTAGTTCCTCTGAGCCAGGTGTCTTTCATGAAAATGACCCATTTTAAAAGGCATGTAGATTTCCTATTCATATGTGTAACCTTTAGTATACGAACACATTTCAAAAGCTGGTTTTAAAGCCTGAGCTATTTCGGCATTAAGATTTTTTCAAGGTAAACTCTTACAGACTAATTAACACCTTAAAAAAAATTTAAGCTACTTTCTCTTGTTCCATCTCCTCCCCACTTTTGAGTGAATACTTGATAACTGTTCTAGAGCATACTGTTCTAGTGAATACTAGTTATCGTTCTTGATAGTTCTCAAAGTGGTGTCCCTGGAACAGCAACATCAGTAACACCCGGGAACTTGTTAGAGATGCAGAACTGGGGCCCTGCCCAGGACCTACAGATGCAGAAACTCTGGGGTGGGGCCCAGCAATCTGCTTTAACAAGCCCTGTGACAAATTCTGATGGGATTCAAATTTGAGAACCACTGTGTACTAGTGGAAGAGAACCTTCAAAGTATGTAGCCTCCTTTTATCTCAAGATGTCTCTATTATATCAAAGAAATGGGACCGTTTTTTCACAGGAATCTGTCTGGAGGAGAGTCTGGGTCATTGCCCTGTAGCTTCAGTTGTTCCTGTCTCTTAGGGGTCCAGGATATCTCTAGCAGAAGCCAGCCTCTTAGAGAGGAAAGCGTGAGGGTGGCAGTCTTCCTCTATCTCCTGATCCAGGCATTGGAGAAGTTCAGTATAATGCAAATCCGCTAGCCTCACGCGTCACTGTAAACCTTCTTATACCCCAAAGCAAGGTAGGTTGTGAACTGCTCTCTTCTCTAACCCTGTGGTAACTAGCAGGGGAAAATCAATAACTTTCCTAAACTTGGTCAATTTTAATATAGTCATAGCATTTGTAATTCTGGAAGGCATATTAAGAATTCCTAGGATAACACACACACATACACACACAGTCACCCTGATTTTTCCAAGATGAAAATTGAGGCTCAGGTTCAGCATTTTGCCTACAATCACACAGCTACACAAAAAAGCAGAGCTGAAACCAAACCTGGGTCTTCTGCCTCCCTGACTCTTATTTTTTCATCACCAGAAACTGCCCTTTCTAGGTGAATTAGGAGCTAGCCACTCAGAGTCTGATCCTCTGTTGACCCACCCCTGTCACTGTCAGATTCTGTGTAGTCACAAATGCAAAGGAGCCAGAGAGCATCAATTTTTTAAATGAGACACTCAGGCACTTGATAAAACTTTCTATGTATTTTTACACACACACACACCTAAAACGTATTTAGATCTATCGATCAATCGTGCTACACACACACACACACACACGTTGGATGACCGTAGTTCACTATGCTGACTTTGGCTGCTTTCTAAGAGCCAGAGCTCTAAGCAGGAGACTGCAAAGTGAGGATGGAGCCTGTGTCCTGTTGGTCTCTTTAAGTTGGCACCATCCACTGGGTAAAGGAAGTAAGACGCTGGCAGGCTCAGCTTCAGGGTCTGTGCTCCTAGTCAGTTTGATTTGCATCATCTCAGTAGTGAAACACTTCCAAAATGCAGTTTACTAAAGTACTAAATCAGTACTTCTTTGACGGGACAGGAAGTGTGCCACTGTAGCCTGTGTGCGCCTACGTGTGCAATTCCCAGATTACAGTTCATTCTTTAAGTCTCCTGAGTGATGGAGGTCATCAGCCTGGTGGCCATTCCAATGTTTGGGTAGAGTGGGTCCCAAAAGAACTCAACTGGGGAGATTTAGACAAAAATACACTCTGGATCTCCATGATCTAGGAGTCATCAAGGGAGAAGGATGGAAGGAGTTAAAATGAAAGAAAGAGGGCTTCCCTGGTGGCGCAGTGATTGAGAGTCCGCCTGCTGATGCAGGGGACACGGGTTTGTGCACAGGTCTGGGAAGATCCCACATGCCGCGGAGCTGCTGGGCCTGTGAGCCACGGCCGCTGAGCCTGCGTGTCCGGAGCCTGTGCTCCACAACGGGAGAGGCCACAACAGTGAGAGGCCCACGTGCCAAAAAAAAATGGAAAGGAATGGAGAGAAGGTCAGAGCAGGCGTCCCCTCTCACCTGGCCTAGCCCCTCCCCCACCGCACAGAAATGACTCGTTCATTGACAACAGGGGCGAGAAGAGGGCTGGTCTTCACTGTTCCAATTCTCTACTTTCACTGGGGAAGAATCATCCATTTCTCAGCTAGGTTAAAAGGTTTAAAGCTACGAGGATTGGGAGAGTTAAGAGCAATATAAAGACACTGAGTGCATGGCTCAGCCTTTCCCTGGGAACACTGGGAGAAAAAGTCACTAAGAGAGGATGAAGATGACAGAGGGCAATGGCCCAGACCCACCCAGGTCACTGTGGTGTGGCTGCTATGCTGTACACCTCTCACCTCATCCTGGGTGCTCCACAGCACCTGTTCGGGTCATCAGCGTCCCGTCTTCTGTCTGGTCTCCTGCTGTAGACCTTCTGTTTCCCCCAGCCCCCAAACCAGGGCAGTCTCTCCTTCAGACAATGCCTTTGCTTTGCATCTCCTGGGACATCTCTCCCAGTGCAACACTTGGCTCCTTCTGGGCTGGGAGTGCCAAACCACTTAAGCACGTGGGGACCGCCTGGGAACAAACCGGAAACCGGAACTCAGGTATTTACCAGATACCACTCTCTCTGGCTCTTCCCTTCTGGGTCTTTGGTTTTAGTGCAAAACTGTGCCGTGCAGTGTGCTCACACTAGGCATCAGTAGACCCCGAGGTCCCCCAGCTCCTCCTTGCCAACTCTCAGTTCTTTGGGGTTCTTGTTCTCTAGATCTTCACCTTCCCTGGGTCTTACCCTAAGGACAAGCATTCCTAGCAGTCTCCAGCTCTCAGAAATCTTCAAGAACCTCCCTCTTCTCTGGGCCTGCAACCTCCCATCAGCTCTGAGTAATTTCTTAAATTTATGCGATTTTTCCTAATGCCCCACCTGGCAGCTCCATCACTGGTCAGCTCCTGCTGTTCTCTCCAAAGCCAGGGTCTCTGCTACCAGCAGGCCCCTTACCATTCACAGCCCTCTGCTTCTCCTCTACCTTCTTCCTGAGAAGCTGCCATCTCTCCCTCCTCACCTCCAGCTACCAGGATCGCACAGTCTGCAGCCCAGCCTTGGCATCCCCCACACAGGTGCTGAGGCGTGGTAATTTCTGCCATGCCTTGGGAAAGGCCAGGGTCCAAGCATATTTTGAGGATGATGGGGATTTACTGTAGTTCTCTGAGGGCTGGTAGCATGGCTGCTGCTCACCCAGGACAATTAAAGGCCTCTCTCCTCCCCTCACCCTGAGCATTTTCCTGGTGTTCTTACTGCCTGAGTATTCCCAGAACTGTCTCCTTAAAGTACCGGGGTGAGTTAGTGTGCCTCCGAGGACCCATTATTTTTTGTGCTTTCACAGGGGCAGTGATGAAAGTCAAAATAATTGGCATCTTGATAACATCCTAAGGCCTCATTTTGACTCTTCATACAAATTGTCTCCTAGAAAGCTTTTTTGGCACTTGAGAAAATAACTTACCTTGAGGGTACCCAGCAGGCCCCACTTTACTCTGTGACCAGAATCCTTCCTGGGCTCCTGGGAAGTTTTATCAGACTTCCTGAGGGTCAGCAGGCAGGGAGGGGGTGGGGAAAGATTGCTGACCGCATAGCTGTCTACCCCACCCTGGTCTGACCCTGGACTGCAGGTGTGAACCTTGTTCGGAACCTAGAAGAGCTCCCCAACCCCTCCCAGTGGCTGTGCTACAGTGTCTCTGAGTCCCTGCTGTTTTCCCAGCAGTCCAAGGCTCCGTGTTGTTCTATCCCAGAGGATATACTTGTGAATTGCAGCCTAGCTCTTGGCCTTGTACACTTAGCCACTCTGGACTTAAATCATGATTCACACTGTGTAATGATCTAGAATTGTGATTTTTATCATTGTAATAATTTGGAATCTTATTTCAGAATATTTTATGATCATAGGAGTACCCTGTTTTGAGTTAAATGCCATGTTCTTTGGTTCTCCTAGTACGAAAGATGCTGAGTTTCTTAACATTATACCCTAAATCACCTCCTGTGTTCCTAGATAATTCTGCAACCTCTAGAGGAGGACTACACTGGAAATAATAATAATAATTATTATTATCATCATCAAAAGTACTATTGTTATTAATTGTTCTTTTGAATTAGAGAGGGAGAAGTAGAAGGGAAAACAATAACAGGAGAGGAGATGTGACTAGCTTTAATTTTGCACAGCAAACGAAACCATAAACAAAATGAAAAGACAACCTACAGAATGGGAGAAAATATTTGCAAACGATGTGACCGACAGGACTTAATTTCCAAAATATGCAAACAACTCAACAAAAAAAAACCCCACAAATAACCCAATTGAAAAATGGGCAGAATATCTAAATAGAAATTTCTCCAAAGAAGACATACAGATGGCCAACAGGCACATGAAAAGATGCTCAACATGGCTAATTATTAGAGAAGTGCAAATCAAAACCACAGTGAGGTACCACCTCACACTGGCCAGAATGGCCATCATTAAAAAGTCTACAAATAACAAATGCTGGAGAGGGGATGGAGAAGAGGGAGCACTCTTACACTGTTGGTGGGAATGTAAGTTGGTACAGCCACTAGGGAAAATGGTATGGAGGTGCCTCAAAAAACTAAAAATAGAGTTGCCATATAATCCAGCAATCCCATTCCTGGGCGTATATCCAGAGAAAATTCTAATTTGAAAAGATACATGCCCCCCAATGTTCATAGGAGCACTATTCACACTAGCCAAGACATGGAAACAACCTAAATGTCCATCAACAGAGGAATGGATAAAGAAGATGTGGTACATTTATACAATGGAATATTACTCAGTCATAAAAAAGAATGAAATAATGCCATCTGTATGGACCTAGAGATTATCATACTAAGTGCAATAAGTCAGGAGATAGCCTAATCCACCAGAGGGCAGAGAGCAGAAGCAAGAAGAACTACAATCCTGCAGCCTGTGGAACAAAAAACCACATTCACAGAAAGATAGACAAGATGAAAAGGCAGAGGGCTATGTACCAGATGAAGGAACAAGATAAAACCCCAGAAAAAAAACTAAATGAAGTGGAGATAGGCAACCTTCCAGAAAAAGAATTCAGAATAATGATAGTGAAGATGATCCAGGACCTCAGAAAAAGAATGGAGGCAAAGATGGAGAAGATTCAAGAAATGTTTAACAAAGATCTAGAAGAATTAAAGAACAAACAAACAGAGATGAACAATACAATAACTGAAATGAAAACTACACTAGAAGGAATCAATACCAGAATAACTGAGGCAGAAAAACGGATAAGTGACCTGGAAGACAAGATGGTAGAATTCGCTGCTGTGGAACAGAGTAAAGAACAAAGAATGAAAAGAAATGAAGACAGCCTAAGAGACCTCTGGGACAACATTAAATGCAACAACATTCACATTATAGGGGTCCCAGAAGGAGAATATAGAGAGAAAGGAACCGAGAAAATATTGAAGAGATTATAGTCGAAAACTTCCCTAACATGGGAAAGGAAATAGCCACCCAAGTCCAGGAAGTGTCGAGAGTCCCATACAGGATAAACCCAAGGAGAAACATGCCAAGACACATAGTAATCAAATTGGCAATAATCAAAGACAAAGAAAAATTATTTAAAGCAGCAAGGTAAAACTGACAAATAACATACAAGGGAACTCCCAAAAGGTTAACAGCTGATTTCTCAGCAGAAACTCTACAAGCCAGAAGGGAGTGGCATGACATATTTAAAGTCATGAAAGGGAAGAACCTACAACAAAGATTACTCTACCTGGCAAGGACCTCATTCAGATTAAATGGAGAAATCAAAAGCTTTATAGACAAGTAAAACCTGAGAGAATTCAGCCCCACCAAACCAGCTCTACAACAAATGCTAAAGGAACTTCTCTAAGTGGGAAACACAAGAGAAGAAAAGGACCTATAAAAACAAACCCAAAACAATTAAGAAAACATACATATCGATAATTACCTTAAACGTGAATGGATTAAACGCTCCAACCGAAAGACACAGGCTCGCTGAATGGATACAAAAACAAGACCCATATATATGCTGTCTACAAGAGACCCACTTCAGACCTAGGGACACATACAGACTGAAAGTGAGGGGATGGAAAAAGATATTCCATGCAAATGGAAATCAAAAGAAAGCTGGAGTAGCAATACTCATATCAGATAAAATAGACTTTCAAATAAAGAATGTTACAAGAGACAAGGAAGGACACTACAGAATGATCAAGGGATCAATCCAAGAAGAAGATATAACAATTATAAATATATATGCACCCAACATGGGAGCATCTCAATACATAAGGCAACTGCTAACAGCTATAAAAGAGGAAATCGACAGTAACACAATAATAGTGGGGGACTTTAACACCTCACTTAAACCAATGGACAGATCATCCAAACAGAAAATTAATAAGGAAACACAAGCTTTAAATGACACAATAGACCAGATAGATTTAATTGATATTTATAGGACATTCCATCCAAAAACAGCGGATTACACTTTCTTCCCAAGTGCACATGGAACATTCTCCAGGATTGATCACATCTTGGGTCACAAGTCAAGCCTCAGTAAGTTTAAGAAAATTGAAATCATATCAGGCATCTTTTCTGACCACAAGGCTCTGAGATTAGAAATGAATTACAGAGAAAAAAACGTAAAAAACACAAACACATGGAGGCTAAACAATATATTACTAAATAACCAAGAGATCACTGAGGAAATCAAAGAGGAAATCAAAAAATACCTAGAAACAAATGACAATGAAAACATGTCAACCCAAAACCTATGGGATGCAGCAAAAGCAGTTGTAAGAGGGAAGTTTATAGCAATAAAATCCTGCCTCAAGAAACAACAAACATCTCAAATAAACAATCTAACCTTACACCTAAAGGAACTAGAGAAAGAACAAACAAAACCCAAAATTAGTAGAAGGAAAGAAAACATACAGATCAGAGCAGAAATAAATGAAATAGAAACAAAGAAAACAATAGCAAGGATCAATAAAACTAAAAGCTGGTTCTTTGAGAAGATAAACAAAATTGATAAACCATTAGCTGACTCATCAAGAAAAAGAGGGAGAGGACTCAAATCATTAACATTAGAAATGGAAAAGGAGAAGTTACAACAGACACCGCAGAAATACAAAGCATCCTAAGAGATTACTACAAGCAACTCTATGCCAATAAAATGGACAACCTGGAAGAAATGGACAAATTCTTAGAAAGGTATAACCTCCCAAGACTGAACCAGGAAGAAATAGAAAATATGAACAGGCCAATCACAAGTAATGAAATTGAAACTGTGATTAAAAATCTTCCAAGAAACAAAAGTCCAGGACCAGATGGCTTCACAGGTGAATTCTA